>NC_012877.2:54592559-54905394 GCF_000003195.3 Sorghum bicolor | reverse complement strand
AAAGGTCAACGAGGTGTTTGGGGGTGCGGCAATTACGGGACCAATGCCCCTTGGCTCCACATCTATAGCAATCGCCTTGCTCTTCCCCACTGTGGTCACCTCTTTCCTTCTTGGGGTCGAACCTACCCTTGGGCTTTCCCTTTCCCTTGACCTTGAAACATGGTACTCTTCTTCCCCTTCCATTTTCCCCTTCCACGGCCCCTTTTGCGGTTGCGAGAACTCTCAGCAACATTGGCATGTGCTTCGGGCACAGCTATGGAACCAGTAGGCCGGGCAGAATGATTGTTCATGAGAAGTTCATTCTGTTGCTCGGCAACAGATAGTACTTCGCTCAACTCAGAGTACTTGGTGTACCTTGAGTTTCTATACTGTTGTTGAAGTACTATGTTGCCGGGGTGGAAGGTGGACAAGGTCTTCTCGATCATATCAGCGTCAGTGATCTTCTGGCCACATAGACGCAGTTTGGTCACAATCCTGTGCAATGCGGAGTTGTACGCTGCCACAGACTTGAAATCTTGGAAGCGTAGGTTGATCCAGTCTTGTTGTGCTCTGGGGAGCACAATGGTCAGCTGCTGGCTGAAGCGGTCCTTCAGGGACTGCCATAAGACTAGCGGGTCCTTCTCCGTCATGTACTCGCACTTCAAGTCAGGATGAAGGTGGTGTCGCAGGTAATGCAACGCTTTTGCCTTGTCCTGCTTTGTGCGCTCATCCTTGCCAGCTTCAGGCTGGACAATGGTATGATCGAGGCCCATGCCATCGAGTCTGATCTCGATGTCGGTCGCCCAAGTGAGGTAGTTGCTGCCATCCACGGCGAGCATCTCGAAATCTCTCTTTGCGATGTCCGACATGCCTGCACCATTAATGCGCAGGATTAGTGGATGTCGGTTCGTAATCTTCAGGATTACGACTTAATATAGTCTTCAGGACTATATAATTTTCCCAGGCGTAATCTTCAGGATTACTTTGTAATTAAATATAAAGTATTGCAATAAAGTAAATATACAGAATTAAATGCAATAAATAATTGCAGAAAATAAATAATGGCGATAATAATAATAAATAAATATGGCGGACTTCGGGCCGCATATAATCCACGGACTTCGGGCCGTGTATTTATATTATAGTGGGCTTCGGGCCACTATTTTGCGCAAATAATAAATGATATGCGCTGCTCATCCCAAATGGGCTAGTCGGGCCAAATTTGCCCTTTATGGGCCGGCCTGATAGGTCCGATCAATCATGGCCGTCCAACACGATGGACGGCCCGGATTCACCCAGGCCTTGTATATATAGTCAGAGTAAACCAAAACCCTAACTCATTTTCCTCCAACTCTTTCTCTCTCCACCCTATCCTCTTCTTCAGGAAACAGGCAGAGGAGGAGATGGCCATGGCAGCGGCCTGCCGGCGTGGGCGCACCTCGATGCGACCCTGGGCGCGGCCCCGGCCGGCGCAGGCACAGCCCGGGCGCGGGCGCTGCCCCGGCGCGGCCTCGGCCTCGGGCGCGGGCGCAGCGTGGCGCGAGCGCGGCCTCGCCCACGGCGGCTCGCGGCCAGGTGGGCGCGCGGCTCTCGGCGACCCGGCGGCGCGGCCCCGGCGCGGCCTTGGCTCCGGCGCGGCGCGGCCTCGGCCATGGCAGCGGCCTGCCGGCGCGAGCGCGGCCTCGGCCCCGGCAGCGCGGGCGCGGCCCCGGCCCCGGCGGCGTGGCTCTGGCGGCGCGGGCGCGGCCCCGGCCCCGGCGGGCCCTGGCACGGCGCGCGGCCCCGGCGCGGGTGTGGCCAGCGCGGGCGCGGCCAGCGCGGCTTCGGCCCCGATGTTCGCGTCCCTGCTGGGGACAGGCCGGATTTGCACGCACGTCTTCAGGACGGCGGCAGTTCGTGTTGCTCTTCTTCAAGATGGCAGCGATTTGATCTTCATGTGTGCTATTGTGCGTGTGTCTGTTCATGAACAATGGAGCACAAGAGTGAGTACCAAATGGATCGATTTCTCACCTTCTTACCCTTAGCTCGGTAGAACTCGTGCTGATAACGTGTTAGAAATCGAGTCTCTGAATCGCTCACAATGCACTCAAGAACACAGATATTTGGACAGAGAGATGGGAGAAGAGTGGTCTTTGTATTCCTTTGTTTCTCTTTTCTGATGTGTGTTACAAGCATGAAAGTGACCCTCTATTTATAGGGGACAAAGAGAATGGATACAAAAAATTTACAGTGTTTGAATCCATTGACTCCCTTCTCCTTCTTCATAAATTTAGCCACCATTCAAAGTCCTCTTTTCATATACTGTAGTTGGACTTTGTTTCTCAACAATTATATTTATATTATGAAATATATCTTCATAGTCATGGTATATCTATCTAGTGTCATAAATATTAATGTATTTTCTATAATTTGATTGAACTTTAAATAGGTCGACTAAGAATAGAACTCGAAGTGAATTCTTTTTACGGAGTGTATTTTTTTGGGTGCTGCAACAGTGACAGTGAAACTCATAACCTGCATGTTTGATGTGAAAGCATGAACTGCATAAGGCCTTGCTTAGTTCACAAAAATAAAAGTTTTTAGATATCATAGAATACTTATAACTATAGCAATTAATGTCTAATTGTAAATTAGCTAGGCTCAAAAGATTCATCTTGCAAAATACATGCAAATTGTGCAATTAGTTATTTTTTATCTATATTTAATATTCTATATATGTGCCCAAACATTCGATGATGAGGTGAAAAGTTTTTGGGTGGAAACTAAACAAGGCCTAACAGGCATCACATATTACTACTATAAAGGCTCACTTGCATGGAAAGTAAGAGTAGCATATTTCTCACAAACAAACTGTCAGGTACCATATATCCGGGTACCCAAAGGAATGGGCTAACAAACATTGTTCCCTACCTTAACAAAATAATAAAAACAAAAGAAGATAAATAGGCGCCTCCCATCCCATCCGAGGTCCGCATGGTCGAGCACTCGAGCCTCGGTAGGGTTCCAACTCGCCCGATCTTGTAGCCTCAGAGGGCTCGGGAGCTTTTCACCTCGCCTGCCCCCCTTTCCTTCCTGAGGAAGCACCCGCGATTTTCCCTGACATCATCAACTCCACCACAGTGCGGTTAGATCGAACGAGAAGTACGTTTCCACTGAACCCATGTCGTGCAGAGTAGGGCATGACGGGAACTATGCCAACCACCCCTACCATTGTATGTACGACCACCCAGAGGTAATGCGGAGTCATTTCCCGGTCCCTGAAGCCATGCGCCCGCCACGACTCCTCCGAACGAGCCACAGAGAAGGGGGCCTCGGAAGTCAACACAGGACGACGGACAGGGTTCGCAAAATACATGCAAACTATGCAATTAGTTATTTTTTACTATATTTAATGTTCTATACACATGTCCAAACATTCGATGAATAAGGTGAAAAGTTTTTAGGTGGAAACTAAACAAGGCCTAACCGGTAGCACATATTACTACTATAAAAGGCTTAGTTGCTGGAAGGAAGAGTAGCATATTTCTCACAAACAAACCAAAAGGTATAATAATTTCAATTCTTTATAATTTTTTCGAATGTAGAGACATGTTTGGTATGGCTTTGGCTCTAGCTCGGAGTGCACCTTATGCGGAGGAGCAATACCTTTAGGGCCTTGTTTAGTTCCCAAAAAAATTTCAAAATTTTTCAGATTCCCATCACATCAAATCTTTAGACGCATGCATGAAGTATTAAATACAGACAAAAATAAAAACTAATTGCACAGTTTGGTCAGAATTGACGAGACGAATCTTTTGAGTCTAGTTAGTCCATGATTAGATAATATTTGTCAAATACAAACAAAAGTGACACTATTTCTATTTTGCAAATTTTTTGGAACTAAACAAGGCCTAGGAGGACTTGCTTTCTAATGAATAGTAGAGGGGTTGTTTTGGGGCCTACAGTTGGAGCTGCAAAAAGCGGCTCCTACTCAAATGTGATGGCTTCTTAGGAGAAAATTGTGCTAAACATGTTCTTATTATAACACTTTGAATATTGATTCCCCTAATATATAATATTTCAAAATACTAGAATATTTTCCATTGTGAGTTCAGGGTCATCTTAAGTTCTCTACCTATATGTTTTTTATGTATTTATTTAAATTTTAAAATATTTGACCAAGACGCTTTTTCTCCCCTACAATCCTGGGGCATTCTCCAGGTGTTCAGCGTGTCCACGTTGGCATGGGTCACTGTTCCGTGTGCGCCCTGTCGGTGTTGGAAACAGATCTATTGACCAGGGAACGAAGTACTATGTATTGCTCTTTTTTTTTGCCTCTGTGCCGTTAGCGGTGGCCAGGCGAGCGGTCTTGAGCGAGGCGAAGAAAAAAAAGGGAAACGAAGGCACCGCCCCGTACAGTGCCCTTGGCTTGTTTTCGTTCGTTGGATTTTTTTTCCCCTCTTCCTTATCTTCTTCCTCTCTCGGAGCCGTCGCTCTGCCTTCGTCTTCTGCGGCTGTTCTTCCTTCGTTTCCTTCCTTCGTATTCTGCGTGCGTTGCTTTCGCCTTCTTCGGATCTGGGTGCCCCCTGCTGTCGCAATCCTCTTTGATTGCTGCGCCGCCATTGGGTGTTGCGGCCGGCGTAGCGTATTCGTCGTGCCGGCCGGCGCTGTGGCCGGCGCTGCGTATTCCTCGCGGCTGCGCTTGCCTGTTGTGCCGCCGCTACGTATTGCGGCCGGCGTGCTGGTCCTTCGTGTGTTCCTGCGGCGGCGTGCTGATCTGTTGGTGCTTCGTCTTCTGGCTGGGTTCCTGTTGTTCCGTCTTCCAGCAAGTGTTTACCTGTGCGTTCGGCTGCTCGCTCTAGGTATGCTGTCTCTTCTTATTTTTCCCTAAATATAATTATGCGGTTTCTGTTATTTCATTCCATGATGTTAAACGGTGCAGCTGTCTTATCTTGTATGTTTTTTAGCATGTACTAATTCCATTTGTTTTAGTGCTAATTATTTATTCCAGTGTATTATTTTAGGGTTGTTTTGTTGTGTTGTATATGTTGCTTCTAATTATCATATTGTTTCAGTGTGTTATTTTGGGGTTTTATGTTAGGTTTCTTGTCTCTCCGAAATCCATTTGTTTTAGTGCTAATTATTGATTTCAGTGCGTTATTTTAGGGTGTTTTTGTTGTGCTCTGTATGTTGCTTCTAATTATCATATTGTTCCTGTTAGATAGTTATTTCAGTGTGTTATTTTGGGGTCTTTTTGTTCTGCTGTTTATGCTGCTTCTGACCATTGTATTGTTCTTTTGTTTCTAAGTCAGGTTCCTTGTTCTTCGGGTTCGTTATTGCATCTGTTGTGGCTCCTCGCGGTGTTGCTCTACTTATTGGCTATTACAGTGGTCTTGCTTCATTGTTGTTGCCTCGCTCTTAGGTATGCCCGTTGTGCTTTCACTTTGTGTTATGCTTCTAATTTTTGTTTTTCTTTTTTGTGTTATGCTTATAGCTGCTGATTGTTGTTATTTGTTACCGTCGTTGTATTGTCAATTAAATATATTGCATTCCTGTCCTATGTGTTGTCTCACTAATGTTGATGTTGGATTTTATTGTTTCCTTTTTTATTTATTCATTAAAACTCAAAAAAAGGCACAGAGGCTACAGGCAGTCCAGGAATCCCATGCTTGGTGTTTTTCACTAATGTTTTCTACGCCTTTTTTTGATTGACCAAATTATTTTTGCTTCCTTTGGTGCTTTATTCTGTTTTTTTCTCCGATTTATTAAACATTACTTATGTTTGCTTCGGTTAACGGTCGTCTGTTTCTTAACGGGGTGCTTATTTCTTTTCGACTATGTTCGTTTTACATGTGTCTTGCTTGCCTGTATTATGGGTTGTTGCTCAACATTGCCGACTTTCCTATGTGGGTACTATACGGGAAGTTACTCCCAATGGGTGCACCCTGTATGGAATAGAAGTTCAGTTACCTGCTTTATTTGTGCGTGATACACCGCGTTGTGTTTTCTTCTGGTCTTCACCACATCCTAGCTGGCCTAATTTATATGAGGATGCGGCTTTCCAAGCTGTTAAATTCTTGCAAACTTTGTATGGGTTTACAGTTGCTGATTTCACGTACTACGCTATGGTTTGTCAGCGGAATTTCGTTAGTCACCTATTCAGTATTGCTAATAGGGGTGCTACCCTTGCCCGTATGGTTGTTACAACTATGGATGCCGAGCCACGTGCTGCTCCAGAGGTGATATACTGTGCTGAGCAGCTTCTCCGAGATCTTGATGCATTACTTAATCCTGTGGTTCCATAGTTATATCTGTGTATTATTTTACATTGATTTTCCTCGTGGATATGTATTTTGTTATTTGTTTTTTGATTTATATGAATTGTTTCCTCCGATGGTTTATAATATGTTTTTGTTTTTACTTCGCGTTGCTTCTTTATAGTTCTTATTGATGTCTTTTTTGTTGATTCTCTTTTATTCTTTTTATGGTTTTGGTGTCTAAGTTATGGTCACATTGCGATTTAAAAATCATACAGTTTGGTCTCCTCTATATCTTATACCATAAAAGTACTTATGTTCACATCCAAAGTTCCTTGCAAGCGGTGTGCTCTGTTTTATTTACATATGTTTGTTAAGATTGTGTTTTGCCGCTGGTCTGTCGATCTTTTTTGTGTGGTTATGGTTCCTGTGGTACCAGTTACTCTTGGTGTTGATGGATCCACCATCGCCACGGAGTTTTGTTTCAAGAAGTATGTGCTACTGTTCTTGAGCCTATGTTGCTTTTCTTATCTAATAATTTGTTTAATTGTAGTATGGAATTGATTGATATGTGTGTTTATTTCTCTTGTATAAACTGCATGTGTATAGCGTGCGGTGTATCTACTGGTGCATTAGCATCTGAGGCAGAATCTTTTGCCGAGCCGTTTGCCAGTGCTTCCAACGTAGTATGTATGTCATTCTCTTCACACTATGTTCATAATATTCCTCGTTATCACCAGATCGTCGTGTTCCCGTATCTCAATAATTGATTATCCGAATACTTTTCAATGTTGTGCTGTTCCTTCTTGTTCTTTAGCTACAAGACGTCGTGGTCGCAAGCGGCTTTTCCAACAAAATCCTGAGTTGCCAATCCATAGCTTTCCTTTACGGGTAGTGCCATACGCTGGTAATTAGTAAACCTTCGTTCATTCCTTATTTTGGTAATATTGTGTGTGCTATACTTATATGCCATGCTTTGTCCTGCTTCCTTTGCCCGCGTTGGCAGATCAAATTCATACTCCGCATCAATTCTCTGTTTCTTCATCATTAGCACACAGTTATCGTCAGCTTATCAAAGGTACAAGCTTACGTACTGCCAATAGCTTGTCCCATGTTGTTGATTATTCTGTTTCCTTTTATCTTCCTCATGTTGGTTTATCCAGCACCTATTCCGCATCTGATCGAATTCTTATTCTCTCATTATGCCTTACCTTTATGAAGCCTCTTCTATCAGAATTATTCCTGATCGTCATGAAGTGTCAAGTACTGAGTCTATTGAATCTCGACGTCGAAGAAAACTGAAGCTTCAACAACGGAGTATAGTACGCAAAGGTCTTTCTTCATTGGAATCGTCGCTTCTATGTAAATTCCATTGCTCTGTGTATGGTCTTACAAATCCTTTGTTCCCTAACGCTGTGTTGCTACCAGGGATACCAAACATCCCTGATGCATCTTTGAGTTGTGGCCATTTTGAACCTCTTTTTGTTGCTGCCCTCAAAGGTACTTCATATTATTTCTACCTTCCACTTGGAAATCATATACACTCTATTGCTTTGTGTTGTGCGTTGCTTTTCCATTGTTCTTATGATGTTGCGTCGATTATGCAGCATCATATCCTGGCCGATCCTATTATGGACCACCTGATTTTACCTGTGCTCATTGCCATGCTATCTTCTGGTACGCCGAGAGAGTGAAACACGAGGTGCCCTGCCATGCTTCCGGGGTAATCTATAATAATTGCTGCAAAGGTGGCCGGGTTGTCATTCCACCTTTCAATATACGTCCAGAGCCTTTGGCATCATTGGCTAGATTTGATGGCGACGTCAGGTCCAATAGGTTCATGAAAAATATTCGGCAGTACAATTGTCTTTTTGCCTTCACTTCAATGGGGGCGAAAATAGACCGTTCAATGAACGATGGCCGTGGTCCTCCTGTGTTTAAGATTTGCGGTCAAATTCATTATCGTATTGGCTCCCTACTTCCATCAGCTAATCAGCCACCAAAATTTATACAGTTGTATATTTATGACACATCGAATGAGGTGTATAATAGAATCCGGGCTCTTGATTCTTCTGAAGCATCTGGAAGTAGTTTGGATACCTCAGTGATAGAAGCTCTAACATGTACGCTAGACCGTCATAACCCTTTGGTTAAACAGTTCAGGGCTGCAAGAGATACGCTACGTGATTATGGTGATGAGGAGTTCGTTATCAGAATCGTGAGAGCTAGAGAAGGAGATCCTGTGCAATATAATCTTCCAGCAGTTGATGAACTTGCTATGTTGGTGGTGGGAGATTTCTCTATTGATACTTTCCGGCGGGATATTGTTATACAAACACGATCCGGTAGTCTCAACCAGATATCTGCATTGCATCCTGCTTTCATGGCTTTACAATACCCTCTTCTATTCCCATTTGGCGAAAGAGGTTTCCAAGTTGGTGTACTATATCATGGTTTCCAGCCTACAAATAGCAACGCACGCGCTAAAGTAACTATGCAGGATTATTTTCGTTACATGTTTCATTACCGACAGAACCAGCCGAATCCATACTTATGTTATGGAACTCTTTCTAGCCAAATTAAGGTTGATGCTCGAGCTTGTATTGATGAAAATAGGTTACAATATATTCTTGATCATCAAGACGACATCCGTGTGGATAGTATCCAAGGCATTACAGATGCTGTCAACAGAGGTTGTATGGAGGGGAGTGAGATGGGTAAAATGACAGTTCTCCCGGCATCTTTTACCGGTGGCCGACGCTATATGATACAGAATTATCATGATGCCATAGCTATTTGTAGAGAATATGGGCCTCCTGATTTCTTCGTTACTTTCACGTGCAATCCTAAGTGGCCAGAAATTGCTGAAGGTGTACTTGAGGCAGGACAACGAGGTACTGATAGAGCAGATGTTGTTGTTAGAATATTTAATATGAAACTCGAAGAGCTCCTTCATGATATACGTAGCGGTACTGTCTTCGGCAGGTGCAATGCAGGTAGTAATTTTACCTCACGTATATTTTCCACCTCGTGGTCTTCCTACTTTCCTTCGTTTTCCATAGGTAAATAACCGTTGATGCTTACGTCTTCCTTGATCACTTATTTCTTTATGTAGTGCTACACACCGTTGAATTCCAGAAACGTGGTCTCCCCCATGCTCATATTATCTTATGGAGTTCAATTGATACAACTAATCCGACACCTACACTTATCAGCTCCTTCATCAGCGCTGAGATTCCGCATCCTAGAGTTGACCCGTTGGGTTACACTCTTGTGGCTGAACACATGATGCATGGTCCCTGTGGGAAGCGAAATCCTATATGCCCTTGTATGAAAAACAATAGATGCTCCAAATTTTTTCCGAAGCCTTACCAGGATGAGACGTCTGTTGATGCTGATGGTTTTGCTATATATAGACGCAGAAATAGTGGTCTATATATTGAAAAGGGGGGCAGAATCTTGACAATGCATGGGTTGTTCCATATAATATCAATCTCCTCAAGAAATACCAGGCTCACATAAATGTGGAATGGTGCAATAAGACAATTTTTGTTAAGTACTTATTTAAGTACGTAACAAAAGGTGCTGATTGCAGCAAAGTATATCTTCAGAGGGTTCGAAATGGAGAGGATACTCCTTATGACAGGGAAACTCAGACTATCAATGAAGTTACTGAATATTTAGATTGCCGTTACATATGTGAACAAGATGCGTGCTGGCGTATTTTTGGGTATGATATACACAGACACTATCCTGCTGTAGAAAGAATGCCGGTTCACTTGCCAAATGAGAACTATATTTCGTATAGTGCAAGAGCTAATATGGATAAGTTATTGTCTGTTGAATTCCTTAGAAGGACCATGCTAACGGAGTGGTTTACAGCCAATATGACCCATGATGACGCTAAAGATCTTACATACCTTCAGTTTCCTTCAAAGTGGAGATGGGATACTGATACAAGGTCGTGGGTTAGATGTCGTGACAATCGTCCTAAGGTAGGTAGATTACATTATGTACACCCGTCTGCTGGAGAGAGGTATTATTTGCGGATGTTGTTACTTAAGGTTAAAGGAGCCTCTAGATTTAGAGACCTTAGGTGTCACAACGGGGTACAATATAGTACATTTAAAGAGGCCTGCAAGTCAAGGGGACTTATTGGAGATGATCAGGAGTGGTATGATGCGTTTGATGAAGCGGCGGCCTGGGCTACGTCGGTGCAGTTACGTAGGCTGTTTGTCACCATGATCCTTTTCTGTGAAGTTGGAGATGAGCATCTTTTCTTTGAAAAAGTCTGGCGTTTACTCAGCGACGATATTCAATATCAGATTAGGGATACTGTAGGTGAGAGGAGTTATCATATGTCGGACGAGGATCTTAGAGACTGTTTGCTTGATGAGTTGTCAATAATATTTTCAGAAAGTGGACACAACATTCGCGATTTTAATCTTCCTCGGATGATGAGTTTGCCTCATCGTCCAACAACAAATCGCTTGATCGAGGAAGAGTTAGGCCATTGGTGTAAACAGCATAGTAGAGAAACTGAGTTAGCGACCAATTTAAATTACGGGCAACTCCAGGCTTTTAATACTATAGTAGCTACTGTCCTTGACAATAGACCAGGTTTTTTCTTTGTATCTGGATATGGAGGTACAGGAAAGACTTACCTGTGGAGATGCATAGTGTCGCATCTAAGATCACAAGGGAAGATAGTTCTTACTGTTGCGTCCTCCGGCGTTGCCTCACTCCTACCAGGTGGCCGCACAGCTCATTCGCGCTTTAAGATTCCATGTGATCTTGATGATTCTTCTGTCTGTGATATCAAAAGAGGAACAATGTTAGCAGAGCTAATACAAATAACGTCGTTAATCATTTGGGATGAGGCTCTCATGACAAACAGAAAGGCATTTGAAGCAGTGGATAGAACCCTTCGTGATATACAGAATTGTTGTTGTCCTCATGCTTCCTCTATTCCTTTTGGTGGCAAAGTTGTAGTTCTTGGTGGTGATCTGAGGCAAATTTTACCTGTTATCGAAGGTGGTAGTCGAGCAGAAATTGTCAATGCTGCTATAGTGAACTCATATCTGTGGTCTTCTGTGACTGTGCTTCATTTAACGGAAAATATGCGCCTCATGTCGTCTGCTGAGAATCCTGAAACACTGCGTCAGCTATCTGAATTTAGTGATTAGATGCTGGATGTTGGCAATGGCAATATCCCATCTATAGCTAAAGAGGGAGAGATTGAGCCTTCATGGATTAAGATCCCACCTGATCTGCTACTTATTACGGATGATGATACAATAGGCTGTATAGTACATGCTATTTACCCTGATCTTTTCCAGAGGTATCAGGATGCCACCTATCTTCAGGAACGTGCCATCCTTGCTCCTACAAATGAAGTTGCTGAGATGGTGAATGACTATATTATTTCCATATTGCCAGGCCAAATTCATGAATATCATAGCTGTGATACTATATCAAAATCTACTGGTGGACATGAATCTTACGAGATGTTATACCCAGTGGAGTTTCTTAACTCATTAAATGGCAATAATTTCCCCCAACATACATTAAGCTTGAAGATAGGTGTACCGGTAATGTTGCTGCGTAATTTAAATCAGTCTGATGGCCTTTGCAATGGTACCAGATTAATTATTACGCGATTGGGTGACAGAATGATACAAGCAAAGCTGATTACTGGACCTCGTGCAGGCGAGGATGTTTTTATACCTCGAATTTCTCTTACACTAAAATGCACCAAGTGGCCGTTTGTTCTTGAAAGACGGCAATTCCCAATCAAGGCTTGCTATGCTATGACAATCAATAAGAGCCAAGGGCAAACTCTTTCCTGTGTAGGTGTATACCTCAAAAAACCTGTTTTTAGTCATGGGCAGCTCTACGTTGCTATATCTCGTGTCACTTCAAAACAAGGTTTAAAGCTTTTGATATTGAATGAGGATGAAAAATGCACTGATGAGACAAGAAATGTTGTCTACAAGGAAGTCTTTGCTTCACTTGCGTCTGCACGCACAAGTTTTTTGATATCATAAACTGTTCGCAGTGGATGAGAGCTTTATTTCTGTTGCATCTACGCGCACGAATCTTTCGATAGTGTATGTTACTAGCAATGGATGCTATTTTCATTTTAACTTATATTTTGTGTTTTTGTTTCTTGTTTTGAGGGACTTTAGTGTTATACACATATGTATTTTATTTGCACATTTTTAAACAGTTTTACACTTTCCTATACATTTTCTCTATAAATTTGTGTAGATATAGTCTAGCTATATATTACTCTCTATTTAGACAAGCTGGATAGCTCTGCTTTTGTGTTTTATACTACTCTATAATGCTTAAATTCCTACTCATAGTCAACACAATCTATATATTTTATGCTGTAGCATATAATTTCATAATGATGCACTGTCTTTTGTAGTGTATATGTTTCCACATTGCTATCTAACATATATGAGTTAGTTTGAGGCAGCTTGTCTTTGTATACTTATCTTCTCTATTTTATCACCGTACTTTACGATTCTACTTTCACCGTTGTATTATGCCATAATGTATTACTATTCTTTTTTGCGGATCATATTATGCAGCGAAATTCACCGCGTCTTTTTCTATCGGACCTCACGGTTGGTCCAGTGAGAAGTGCAGTTTGTGTGCGTGTTATGCGAAGGTGGATTCATGATGGAAACGAACCTGGCGGTGCTGTCCGCTATATAGCTTTTGTTTTGGCCGATGAAAAGGTTCGTATATACTACGTATTTCCTATCGTTGTAAATCTTACCGGTTTATAGTAAACTGCATGCTAATCATTTGTACCGCAATGCTTTCTAAATTGTTGTACATTTTCACTCAGTTTATATATTGTTTGATTTTTTATTTCTTTTATTGAGCAGGGAGAATCCATATATGCTCAGGTTTTGCCCTCTCAAGTCCAAAAACTTGGTGATCTTCTTCAGATGGGTGGCACATATATTATTGCGAAATTTAATGTCAGAGCATCAAAAACAAGCTACATACCTTTCGAGAAAAAACTTATGATTGAATTCACAGGATTCACTACTGTTTCCCAAGTACAGGATCCTGCAGATACTTTTCCAGCCTATGTGTACAACCTCACTCCGTTCTCCAATATCAATCCAGTAGGTGCAGCAGCTACTAAATTCATCGGTAAATATTTACGAACCCTGTTTATATGTTATATAATAATATAGTATATAACAGTTCTTCACATTTTAATGCATATGATACAAATGTAATATATGCAGATATCCTAGGTATTATCACAGCTGTTGAAAATGCTCGGATAATACCAGAGGAAAGGGTTGCAACGATCAGAGAGATTACCATAAGGAACATAAAGTAAGTATACTTATATTACCTTTGTTTGTATATTTATACCTGTAGGTATATTTATATTACCTTTGTTCGTATATTTATATTAAATATATTGCTCTTCTCTACCTTATATGGCAATTCTGTCGATAGTGAAAATTTTCTTAGCTTTTTTTTATTCCCAGTGATGAAGAATTGAAAGTTACTTTATGGGAAAATCGTGCCAAGGAATTTAAAGTACCTATTATTTCTGCGTCAGAAAATCCTTATTCCATAGTGGTTCTCTTTGTCGGCTGCTTGCCTACAACTTTACATAGTAAGTCCAGTACTACCAGTATTATATGCCTCACTATTTTCTGTTACTATATGCTGTTTTGTGTACTTATATCTTTTCAATCTTGGTACTTAGATATTATTCAAGTATATGGAGGAAATCCTTGCCAGTGGTATTTCAATCCAGATATCAAAGAAGCACAACCTCTATATAATAGGTAATATAATCGTTCGTGTTTTTTATGATAGTACGAACAATTGTTTTAATTATGTATACTTTATTTGCCAGGCTGAAACTTAGTCCAGTACCAGTGAGAATGCCATTATCTGACACAATCGGCGATTCAAATGAAGTACAGCCTATTATAATAGAACACAAAACTTTGGATGAACTCAACAAAATTTATCCATACGAATTCCCGGTGAGTACATTTCTTTTCTCCTCCCATTCTATAAAGGAGCGTTCATTCTATGTAAATTATCTATAAATTCTCTTTAATGCTTTACTTAGCTTTACACACTTTTGTCTTGTTACAAAATTATACACAGACAACGGGCTACAAATGTACTGTGACAATTACAGCTATACATGAATCGCCAAGATGGTGGTATGTTGGGTGTGCAAAATGCGGGAAAGCTCCAGATATAGAAATGATACCGTTCAGATGCAGTCGTTGTTATTTCAAAGATAGCAAACCTCTGTAAGACTCTCCGTTAATTACAGCAGACTCAAAATTTCTTTTCTTTTCTTAAATGCATTTTATTACCTGGAGCAACTTTTATACTTATCCTACCATTATATAGGTACAAGCTGTCTTTCAGTGCTAAAGATGATACAGCTGAAGCCAACTTTTTTGGCTATGATGAAGAATCTCGCAGGATAATACGTCGAAACATCGATTTCATGCTCAGACAAGCTAGGACTACTGAAGGGCTACCACAACATCTGATGAATCTTATTACAAGAAAATATACATTTGTGGTCGGCTTAACTAACTCATCATTCAACGAGATGGAAAACAGGACATATTTAGTTAAAAGAATAGCCTTTGATTTTCATGAACAAGCTTATATCACAAGCCGCTTCACTTTGACTGCAAAACCTCAGCAGCCACATCATTCCTTACCTCCAGTATCTCCAACCGGAAATTTGCTTCAGCCTACACAACAAACAATTGGAGTTCAACCGACCGTTGATATTGCATCTCCTGCTACTGCTTCGGTTTGTATATTTTTCCTACCTACATTTGCTTATGTAATGGCTAAATATTAATAACTAATATTTATGGTTTATATGTTGGATCTAGACACCTGCACCTCCTATTGTTGCTGACGACACACCGGAGAAGCAACCTGATAACAGGTAATAGTGTTACAAACTATTTGCACAGATTGTATCGGTTTTTGACACAACAGTTTTCCCTTTGATTTACACAATTCATGTTTGCATCATATGTTTAATGCAGTACTCAGGCAAACAGAAAATTGATCCCCAAAGCTTTATTGCCGTCTTTAAATACTATTGGCAAGGTAACTACTGATATTACTTATGAAGCAGGCAACTTCCTCGTGTTTTGTTAAACTGCGTATTTCTAAAACCAAATATTTGCGTACACTTAGGAAACGAATGACGCCTGCACCATAGACAAAGCTACTGCCGTATTAGACCAAAGCTTTAAAACAAGGTAATAATCATATGTATTACCTCTACCTATTCTTCTATTTACATAATTACTTAATTCCATTTATCGGTTGCTAAATAGATCCGACGACATTTTGCTAAAGACTATGTGCCCCACTTCGCACGATAAAACCGAGAAAGAAGCACTACAGGTTAGTTTCCTAGCTAAAAAAGACGGCTATTTTTGCCGATATATAATCATATTTTTACATGTATGTATAATTACATAGTATTAATTACTTCTTAGCATTCAAATTTAGATTTGCAGCGGAACCCGGCTCCACGTTTTCTTTATTTAGAACTGACATATATATACATTATTTAGGAACTATATGAGCACAAAGAACCTAACCCACAAAGTCAAGAAAAGCACAAAGAAACCCAAAAACCAACTTCTTCAGTGCAAGCAATGAAAAGGTTCATATAAAAAACATAGTATCTTTTTGCTTACTCGGTGTACTGACATATATTACTAACATCTATTCTTTGATTATAATACATAGATCAAGACCCAGTGAGGCCACTATCCAAGAAAATGACGAAATTATAGAATCTTCGTTGCATAAGATTCGCAAATAAAAAGGTACTTATCCATAACAATTCATACATGTAATATCCCTTCTTTACATTTAATTGTTTTGAATTCTATGTACCACAGAATAACCTATTCTAAAGTTCTCCTGCACTTTCGTTGCAGGCTGCGAGCTGGCGACTCCTTAGGACACAACCTTTGGGACATCAAGATTGTTGTAGCAACCTCTTTTGTAATATCATTTGTGTAATCTCTGTATATTAAGCGTTTAGTATGAATTTGTGTTAATTAGTTTGCCTCCACTTACCGACTTATCATACCAGCGACACCACTTTATATTTCTGAACTAGCGCACTATGTACCTCCTGATGCACCTCTGTTACATTAACTTATTTCTATATGTCAGTCTTCAACTATAGGTGCCAACCAACATTGTCAAGTAATTTTTAGCCACGATAAATGTTCACTCCCCGCATTAAAAACAGAAATAATATCCAATCTTACCATCTCGGAAGGTAAAAATTGTAGGCAGTATACGTAATAATTCTGTTTTCTTTTCGCTCTAAAATATACAGCTTATTTCCTAGATATTCACATACTTTTAATATATATATATATATATATATATATATATATATATATATATATATATATATATATATATATATATATATATATATATATATATATATATATATATATATATATATATATATATATATACTGATATTTATTATTTATATTACATGTCGGTAAATTATACATGTAATTTAATTTTATAGTGTATCTATTATATTATATAAATACTATTGTTATTCAATAAAGTTTTACTCTATTTTATGGCTACAAATTTATAAATCCACTCAAATATTACTGAATCTCATAGACGTCTCTACACAAATACAGGTTCTCACCCATCTACCAGCTTCTCGTCGTTCACGCCGGCTGTAACTCCATCAAAGCTCCGAGGCTGTGAGCATTGGCGGATTCAAGGGGGGGGCTGGGGGGGGGGCTGCAGCCCCTCCCTTGGGCAAGAAATTTTGTTAACAAAAATATTTTTTATACTAAAAATTCATATTTTTGTTAACAAAAATACATTTTTAGTTCTAAAAATTCGTTTAGTGAATTCCTGAAGATAAAAAACTTTTTGTATTTGATATTTTTCTATGCTTATTATTGTGTATTTTTTACTTTGAGCACTTTAAAAATTATCAATTTTAGCTATATCTATTAGTGTACTAGGTCTAACGAGCAAAAAAAAAAATTTTAGCCTATGTCATTTAGCCTCCCTCTCAGTCCGTTTCTGGATCTGCCACTGGCTGTGAGGTATCTTCGCCTTCTTTCTTCTCCAGACTTCTTCTGATTTTGTGGTTCTATCCTCATTCACGCTCAGTACAGCTCCATCGAAGCTCCGAACCTGCGCCCTACGGGTATCTTCGCCTTCTTCCCTCTGTAGTTTTTTTTTTCCGATTTTAAAATTTTCTCTGCTTATACTCTACCGAATGCATTAACGCCGGTTAGATCTATAGATGAGTTTACCTCTGTTTATATCTCTGTTTAGACTGTACATAGTATACTACATTTTTCTCCCCTTCCCATTCACCTATGATTCCTCACCTCTAGGTTTGCACTTACTTTTCCCACCTCATATGCTGGCCCAAACTAATTTGCTATCTATTGAATTCACCTGTACATAGATCTGGATTAGAAAGACTGTCCAAGCAAAACTGTACACTTCCAGCATAACGATCAATGTTACTCGGATGCTTAATAACTATTGTATCTTCAATGTTTTAATTTCCCTATATTTTTTCCCCATATTTCACATTTTGGAACAATCCCTTTCCTATGTACTACACCCTATTAAAAGACCACACTTACAACCTAACGTCAAGCTCATCTGCTCTTATAATTTAATAAAACCTTTATGATGAATCTAGATATACTATCTACCTAGATACATAACAACCATTGCTCAATCTTTGTTAATAATATAAATACAAATATATATAATGTATTGAAATATTACAAGGAACAAAAAAACATTTTCAATAAAGATTAGTAATACTGATAATCTACTATATTTCCCTGGTCATTTGTACATTCTGATACAAATATATTGTTATGTACAGAGTAACACACTTCTAGGATCCCTTTCTTTAAGGAGATATTCTGTCAAAAACATCCCCGGAATTATGATGGCGTCCAGGACAAGTACAAACACTAAACCAACTCTATTTCCCAAAACCTGGTATTATTTCAGTTTTGTACTCAACAGTTGTTTACAATTTTTTTATTAGAATCCCGGCGAGAAACGTCAGTTATTGCAAGAATCAGAGCCGGTAGTTCGTGTACTCTTGGTCCATACACTATAGCTATGATCATTACCGAGACACTTCAGGAATATCGGGATATTCTCAGTATCGGATTTTCCTCTACCAATTTTACTATCGGCTTAAACTCAACGGACTTTCAACTCGCTGTTCTTTATTCTCGAATAATAGAAGAATCAGATCTAATTCTGGATATATTACCATGGTGCTCTGAATATGTGAATTTCAACTTACCTTGGATTATCCAGCGTAAAAACAAAGGTATGCAACATACAATCCTACTTATTTATAATTTCATCCTGCTAACACTCTCTATACTCCAGAGTACTTAATTACTTTTTATATGATTTTGTACTGCTCTCATTACTGTAGTTACTCCACCAAATCAACTCAGCATTTATATGAACAACCTCACACTAGTATCTAGTGATGAGATGTACGTGTCAATTCTCCACACTAGCTCGCTAATAAATCACTGGCCATCTTAAGTCTCGCTGCGTTCTAGGCCGTGTGAAGCCTCGGACATATATACATGCTAGTTCTTGTTAGTGTGCGACCTGATTCGATGTCAACGACTATGTAAAGACAAATGTAGTAATTAATTAGTGGAAAATTGCATTGGAAGTAGGAGGCTATAGCCCAGCTTAACCAATTCTACCTAACCAAGCTCCACCCCTCAAGCTTAATTTGTGTGCTTGGCGACCCAAGTTCCACAATAATATAATCTCTCTATCCCTGAATATATACATTTCTAGAGTTGTTACGTCAATTTTTTTGGGGGGACTGAGTGAGTACCCATTTAATCACCACTTGTTGCCAGAAGTTTCGGGTGTTCTTTTAACCAACCATAAACTATGTTTGGTTAATTATGCTTTGCAACATTAATATTGAATATACAGTACAAGATGGCCTCGAAGAAACAAAGGAATCTAAAGGTGAGCAAATGGAGCAGCTGAAGGCCCTATACATTGTACTGGTACTATTACTTTGGTCAAAGCGTGCCATGAAAGTATGAAACAAGCTAGCTAAGGTTGTACTGTTAGCTATCATTCCAACAAATGAGATGTACGATGGTCGGAGCACCTCTCCTGCAGCTTTAGACACTCATCATTTTTCATGTTCATTGAACACTGTATTTAAGCCCCCACAACACATGGTTAGGCTGGGCCAGCATATAAGTGTGGTGGGTTTATTTGATCATGCGTTCCAAACGGATTGGTTGTTATTACTACAGTGTCAATACAATTCAATTTTGGGGATCACTTTTATCATTGTTCATCGGGGCCTGAAGAAAAGTTTTTTTTTTTGCATATTTGATATTTTAGAGGAAAATATATTTTTTCGTCTCTACATGTCAACCACGTTTAGAGTCTGTTTAGTACGTCTTTTTTATTACAAATGACTTCAACATAGAAGCTAGATAAAAAGCCATGTTGAGGTGGATTCGCCTTTTGTAACGTTCCACCTCTACGAGACTGGGCTCGCTTACATCTGACAGCTTTTCTAAGACATAATCATCCCTCACAAACCAACATCAGTCTTTTTTGCATACTTTGTCCTCACTCATGTGCACTCGCAAAGTACTTTCTAGTCGATCGCACATCTCTAAATTTCTCTAGGTCAAGCACACTTAACTTTAGAGTTCTTTAAAGATAGATTTTCAAAAAAAAAGTTACAAGTTGTTTGTATGAGTATCCTATTAAGCCTTAGCTCAGGACATTACACCTTTCCAATAAGAAAAACAGCTTCTCTTCTATATACAACGCCTCTTTTAAAGTTATTTTTTACAAGCTAGCTAGCGTTTGGGTAAACAAATAAAAAAAAAAAGGCCCCTCGGAAAACTACACAAATGCAAGAGAGCGTAGAAAAACAAAACGGCTTATACAATTTAAAATGATGACTACTGGCTCTTGCATTTGTAATGAGGTTAAGGGTCTTATACACTGGCTGTGACGACGTGACTCGATTATTTAGTTTATAGTCTTGGTAACTGTATTACGAAAGTACGCATCCACTACTGACCCGTCCCCGATGTGGCCGGCTCGTGGTCGCCGGCGGCACTCCATAGGCAAAGGATGTAGGTAGGTACGGCGGGGCAGGAGGTTGACGTACGGGTACAGTGCGAAGGACTTCGAGGAACAACGAAAGCCGCCACGCTGACCAGGATTCCGTTGCAGTCCAGCTCTCCCGATTTTTTTTTTTTGTAAAATATGGTATTTTCATTTATATTTTATAAATATTATCTAATTATAGATAAACTAGGCTTAAAAAATTTGTCTTGTATAATTAGTTATTTCTTTTATCTATATTTACTCATCTATATATGTGCTACAAGATTCGATATGATGGATAATCTGAAAAATTTTGCTAAACTTTTTTTTTTAACTAAACAATGCCCATGCGATGAGCCGCGCCGGTGTGGGTTCAACCGTCGTCGCCGCTCCCGTGTCCTTTAGGCCTTGTTTATACAGAAGAGTTTTCAGATTTTAATTAACACGGTAAAACATTTGTTTATATTTGGCAATCATTACCTATTATTATATAGACTAACTAAATTTAAAAAATTCGTCTCGCAAATTATAAATAAACTGTATAATTAATTTTTGTTTTTATCATATTTAATGCTTCATGTATATATCGTAAGATTTGATATAACTGAAAATCTTGAAAATTTTGTTTCAAGATCAACTAGTAGGGCCGTGTTTAGTTGGTGAAGAAAAAAGTTTCGCGATACTGTAGCACTTTTGTTTGTTTGTGTTAATTATTGTCCAACTATGGACTAACTAGACTCAAAAAATTCGTCTCGTACATTTCAACCAAACTGTGCAATTATTTTTTATTTTTGTCTATATTTAATATTTTATACATATATCTAAAGATTTGATGTGACGAAAAATCTTAACAAATTTTGGATTTTGGAGTGGAGGTAAACAAAGCCTACAGCACACCGGGCCGCTAGCGGCTGCTGCCGGCCGGCGCGCGTGCGGGTGTGGCGTTTGAGTACGTGCGGGGTCCGGCCAGGCCAAGGGCGCAATGCATTCCATATCGTGCATCAATCATCGACCGAGACGGAGCAAGCACACGGCACATGCACACACAGAGATCATATTAAAGCTGTTTGGTAGGATGTTAAAATTTAATAGACACTATATACTATAGCATTTTTATTAATTGTATTTAGTAATTATTGACTAAAAAAATTTGTCTCGCAAATTATTTTCTAACTGTGTTTTTAGTTTTATAGATAATTTATATTTAACATTCTATGTATGTGTCCAAACAAATTAAAGTTTAACTACTCAAATCAAACAAAGGCTTTGTTTAGATGCGAAATTTTTTTGGATTTCACTACTGTAACACTTTCGTTTGTTTGTGGCAAATATTGTCTAATCATATATTAATTAGGATCAAAAGATTCATCTCGCGATTTACAGGTAAATTGTGTAATTAATTTTTATTTTCGTCTATATTTAATACTTCATGCATGTGCCGCAAGATTCGATGTGACTGAGAATCTTGAAAACTTTTTGGTTTTCGGAGTGAGGCCTTGTTTACTTCCCAAAAAATTTTACAAAATTTTTTAGATTTTCCGCCACATCTAATCTTTAAACGCATGCATGGAGTATTAAATATAGACGAAAATAAAAACTAATTGCACAATTTCGTCGGAATTGATGAGACAAATCTTTTAAGTCTAATTAGTTCATGATTAGATAATATTTGTTAATAAAAATAAAAATACTATAGTGTTCATTTCTTAAAAAATTTTGGAACTAAACAATGCATGAACTAAGGCCCTGTTTAGTTCCCCACCCAAAAATTTTTCATCCATCCCATCGAATCTTTGGACATATACATGAAACATTAAATTTAGATAAAAAAATAAACTAATTACAAAGTTTAGTTGAGAATCGCGAGACGAATCTTTTAATCCTAGTTACTCTATGATTAGCCCTAAGTGCTACAGTAACCCACATATGCTAATGATAGATTAATTATACTTAATAAATTTGTCTTACAGTTTCCTGACGAGCTATGTAATTTGTTTTTTTATTAGTTTCTAAAAATCCCTCCCGACATCCTTCCGACATATCCGATGTGACACACAAAAAATTTTCGTTCCCAATCTAAACAGGCCCTAAACAAGGCCAAAGTCTTAAAGCATAGTATGGAGGGGCGCTTTACGATTGGCCGGCGCGGCGATAAGGAATCAAACAATAATCATCGCCGGGTGGGGTCGCCAGCTTCAGCTTCAGACCGATTCGACGTGGTGTCATGTCACGTACTACGCCAGACCAGACCAGGCGTGCATGTGCACACGCCTTGGTGTCTGCTAATGTCATGTCCCCACCAATACGATCGATCGGCCAGAGCCGGATAATAATAAAAACCGGAGTTTAGGCCTTGTTTAAGTGGGAAAGTTCTTAGATTTTAACACCGACGTAATTTTGTTTATATTTAATAATTATTGTCCAACTATATTAATTAGGTTTAAAAAATTCGTCTTGTTAATTATAGACAAACTGTATAATTAGTTTTTGTTTTCGTCTATTTTTAGTGCTCCATGTATACATGTGCCACAAGATTTGATGTAACAGAAAATCTTGAAAAGTTTTTTAACCTTGGGTGAACTCAACAAGGCCTTACACAGCACCGCGGTGATTTGGTTGTGATACTATGGCCTTGTTTAGACCTCGTTTAGTTTCCAAAAATTCCGTCATATCGAATCTTATAACATATGTATAGAGCATTAAATATAGATTAAAAAAATAACTAATTGTATAGTTCACCTGTAATCTGTGGGATGAATCTTTTGAGCTTAATTAGTTCATGATTAGATAATAACTACTAAATACCAACAAAAATGTTACATTAGCCCAAACCAAAAATATTCACCAACGAAAATATTGGGGTGGAAAGTTTTTAGATATTATAGTATTTTTGTTTTTATTTGGTAATTATTGTCCAATTATGGACTTTCTAAACTCAAAAGATGCGTCTTGCAAAATACAGGTAAATTGTATAATTAATTATTTTTTTATTTATATTTAATTAATATTTTATGTACGTGCCGCAAGATTTGGTGTGATAGAAATTTTATAAAAAATTAGATTTTGGAAACAAAGCCTATAGTAGCATGATGATGATCCATCATCAGCACAGCACGGCAAAGTGGAGGAGCTACGATGTCCGTCGCTGGCACACCAAACTGACTGCCGGACGGAAAATAAAATGGGTCATCGAATATCGAGCTTTCTTCGCTGGTTTAATATATGTCGCTCTTGCATTAGGGACAAACGAACTATGGAAGACGAAGGCACCACCAAAGTGAAATTCTTTTTTCCAGCTTGCCCGACCTTCGCAAATGTAATACATTTCTGTAAAGATCTAGTAGCTAGGTTCTTTTGGTGAATAGTTTAAGATAGTTTCTCACCACGGCCGCTATTTGTCTTAAGTAACTTTGCCAAACTCCTACCCCTCTTATGAAATAATACAGGATTTAAGCTAGTCTTAATGAGATTTTATAGGTGGTTTTATGCACATTTAAGAAGATGTTACATCAGCAAACTGCATGAAACGAGAAAAAAAGAGAAGAAATTCATTCGTTTCATACCCACGAGAGGAGGTCAAGCGTTTCATGGGAGCCGCTCGGCTTCATGCTAGAAGAGATGAATGAGAGGAAAGATAAGGAGAGAAAAGATAGGGATGAAAGAAAAAAAATAGTAAAAATAAGCTATGAAACGGTGCAATGAAATTTTAAGGTGTAAGAGAACCTTGTTTCATGTGTTGGAAACTGGGAGGTAAAACTCACCATTGAGACTAGCCTTATAAGGCCAGTCTTAATACATAGTTTCATGACACAGCCAAGACTATAAACTAGGTAACTGAGCCATATGAGTTTTATGGGGATGAAACTCCTCTCCCATCTGATAAAACTTCTTCATTTAATGACCTTACCAAGTCAGCAATTTTGCTTATGTGGCACTCTATTTGATGTGCATGACACTCTCATAAAACATACATTGGCTAGTTTCAATGGAGTTTCATTAAAGTTTTATACACATTAAATATACTGATGTGACCCTATATTAATAGAAGAGAGATGATAAAAGTTTTATGAAAATAAAGAAAATTTCATCCCATAAAACTCTTCTGCACTATTTTTAAAATATGAATGTATTAAAAACGGTGTCAAACACTCAAACTTACAGTAGAAAGGAAAAAAAACTGACTGCCGGAAGGGACCCACAGCACGGCCCCACGTCCCCCACCCGTGCGCGCGCAGGCCTGCCTGCCAACGTTGACCTGCCAGGGCCCGCCAGCCGGGGCCCACTGCCAGTGACAGTTGTGTCGCCAGTCGCCACAGGCGGAGTTGCCGCTGCCTGATGCATGTGGCTCCAGGATCCAATGCGCCTCTGTTTCGGCCTTGTTTAGGGCCTGTTTAGATTGGAAACGAAAAATTTTTGGACGTCACATCGGATATGTCGGAAGGATATCGGAAGGGATTTTTACAGACTAATAAAAAAACAAATTAAATAGCTCGTCAGGAAACTGCAAGACAAATTTATTAAGCATAATTAATCTATCATTAGCACATGTGGGTTACTGTAGCACTTAAGGCTAATCATGGAGTAACTAGGCTTAAAAGATTCGTCTCGCGATTCTCAACTAAACTGTGTTATTAGTTTATTTTTTTATCTACATTTAATGTTCTATGCATGTGTCTAAAGATTCGATGGGATGGATGAAAAATTTTTGGGTGGGGAACTAAACAGGGCCTTAGTTCACCCAAAATCCAAAAACTTTTCAAGATTCCCCGTCACATCAAATCTTGCGACGCATGCATGAAGCACTAAATATAGATAAAAATAAAAACTAATTACACAGTTTATCTGTAAATTGCGAGATGAATCTTTTAAGCCTAGCCACTCTATGATTGAACAATGTTTGTCAAATAAAAACGAAAGTGCTATAATTCCGAAAACCAAAAAGTTTTCGGAACTAAACAAGGCCTTCGTGCGGTTGTTGGACGCGCAAATACGGCGGCGGCCGCCGTATATATCACAACAATACATGATACTAGGCCTTGTTTATTTCCTGAACGAAAACATTTCGTGACACTGTAGCACTTTCGTTTGTTTGTGGTAATTATTGTTCAACTATGGACTAACTAGGCTCAAAAGATTCGTCTTGTCAATTTCGACCAAACTGTGCAATTAGTTTTTATTTTCGTCTATATTTAATACTCCATGCATGCGTCTAAAGATTCGATGTGACGGAGAATCTTGAAAAATTTTGCATTTTTGGGTGGAAGTAAACAAGGCCCTAGCTGCTGTTTGAAGCAAAATATGGAGTCCAAAAGTAACGTAGAATTTTTTTTTTGTCAAACATCGTAGGCCAACTTGGCTAAGCAGTAGTACCTTAATTTGCTGTTTACCAACAAAATACCAACTCATTTTATGTTCGCTTCTAAGAGCCTTTTGCACACAAGGCATCTCGACGGTGACGCCAAGTGCTCAATCTTGGGAGAGAGCTCCACACTCTTTTAAGCCTTGTTTGGATGCTGTCGGATTAACTTCAATCTATGCGTGTTGATGTGGATTGAGGTGTGGAATTTAGTTCAAGTTTCACTTCAATCCACCTCAACACATGTGAATTGATGTGAATCCGACTACATCCAAACAATGTCTTGTTATTGCTAATAATCACAAACTCTGAGAAGATTAGAATGACCCGTCCGCACGAGTTCCTATTTCGAACAACAAAATGGACAATTATCCACCGGTTTGGATGAACTAAAACTGTAGTTGTATGTCCATACTTATTTGGATCCTTCCTTCGCTAATATACCTCTATATCTTTATTATTTCTCTTTCACACGACAGAATGAAGTCGAGGACATAGCAGGAGTCATAGATATGTGGGCTAGAGTAGAGGGAGGACCGATGTGTGAGGGTAATTTGGACATTTGACATCACATCCCGTTACTTCTATTACAAGTAATTAGCTAGATTTAGCTAACTAGTGGATTAACATCCGAGTTTAACTAAAAATTAGGACATCATAAGGGGACTCAAATCCAGCCCTTCAAGTATGGAATATCCAGGCATAAGAGCACAGAGATACCAGCAGAATAAAACATTATCCCCCTCGAGTTATTCCTCCATCTCCATCATCAGCTGTGCATGCATTGCAGCAGCCATTTCTTTCACACAATCGCAAGCGGAGTCCATGATCCAACCTGATTTGCTCACCTGAGCTGGTGGATTAATTAGGAAACGTTTTTGGGTTACATTAGTTTACAGGCTCTCTGATGTGTGACAGGCCTCCCCCAGCAGGGACGACGTGGTGGAGCCCACGCCGGCTACGGAGATTTCATGCATATGCTCTCGCCAATGGCAGATTCCAGCTTCAAAAAAGCAGGCACTTGCTGCGCCTTGGCCCTGCCATTTGGATTGACCACAATGCCCTTGTTCAATTTTTTTTCTTTTTTGTAAAGAGTAATGAATCTGGTTTGCTGGACGTTGATGTTGAACTATACACGTAGTCTAAAGGAGTTCAACAGAAAACTATAGCTTTCGGCCTGTTCGCTCGAACTTATACTCGGACCTTGTTTAGTTCATAAAAAGAAAATTTTTAGGTGTCACATCAAATATGCTGCTACACATTTGAAGATTAAACGTAAACTAATCAAAAGACAAATTACATAGCTCGTCTGAAAACTGCAAGACAAATTTATTAAGCGTAGTTAATTTATCATTAGCATATGTTGGTTACTGTAGCAATTATGGCGAATCATGGACTAATTAGGCTTAAAAGATTTGTCTCGCGATTTACAACCAAACTATGCAATTAGTTTTTTTGTCTACATTTATTGCTTCATATATGTGTCGAAAGATTCGATGGGATGGGTAAAAAGTTTTTGGATGAGGAACTAAATAAGGCCTCATACTGAAAGTTATTGTTTGCTGATTTTTTTTAAAGAAGAACCATATCTCTTGTATATATTAAGAGAGGAGTCTGGTTTGCTGGGCATTCTAAAGGTGAGAAAAAAAAAAGATGTTGGGCTATACACGATGGCCAACACAGTTCAACAGAAAACTATATCTTCTTGTCAAAAAAAAACCAGAAAACTGTAGCTTTTATTGAACACTACATCTGTTTTGTGCGTGTGCTAATATGTGTTATTTTATTTTTAATATATGAACTTAAACATGTGGATTTTTTATGACGTTGGAGGAAAAACGTGAACAAGAGATAAATGTGTATGTGATCAACAAAAAGGTATCACACGTGAAGATTTCACGCTTCCTTGCCAATAATAAAGACATTCATGTTTCCTTACTAGCCAACGGTGAATATAAAGCAGGATGCCTCTGATTTATAATGAGGAAGATTTTGAGTATTTTTTTCCTATAAATAATTTTAATTTATTAATTATACATGTTTATGTGTGTGTAATTCAGAGTCAGATTTATTTGAGATCTTGCTTTGTATGGGGTAATTGGAGTAACATAGCAAGGCCCAAAACATATAGTTCATACTTAAAAAACAAATCCAAACACTTTCTTTCTGTGATTAGAAATGGAGAGCAAACAAAGAAAACTCAAAGCATATGCGTGTGGGTCTCTTCCATTTATCTTGTAGTACAAGATAGCCAACTCTCTCTATTCTTCGTATTGCAATTCTTGGTAAACATGGCATGACATATGTATATGCAAAAAAACCTTGATTTATCTCTATGCTGTTTAATTTATTTGGTTATTAGACATGTTGTATTGTCAGCTAATGCTCAAATATGCACTAAACCACAAACACAACAATAACTTGATGGTAAAATCCTTAAACCTAAAGCTATAAAGCGACCTCAATTCCTTTTTTCACATTAAATTTACTATTTTGTCTTTATTAAAAAGGAAAAAGAGAGGAGGAATGAAGAAATTTTAGTGTGTTTAATATTAAGAATTAACGATAGAATATATGTAAAGATTTTAACACGTGTGTGCATTTTAAAGTCGCACCACCTGCCCGCCCCACCCCCTCTCTCCCCACCTCATGTCCGCCCACACGCCATGTCATCTTCCACCTTCACGCCAAGTGCCCCACCTCTCTCTCTCTCTCCACGACACACAGCGACCTCCTCCTGGTGAACCCCACCGCGTGATAGACGTGGCCCCCTGTCGGATCCCGGTGGCGACCATGGCAGATTTGGTGGATCCGATGAGGTAGGCCTCCTCCTCCTCCTCTTCATCCTCCTCCCGCACGCGTTAGGGTTCCGACAAGCCCCTCCCATCTTTTAAACTCCAATAACCTTAGAAGGAAAGTGGGTTGGGAGAGGAAGACCGGCCAAGTGGTGGGGAGGGCGACGGGATGTTAGGGGCCCTTGCAGCGGGCGAGCCAGGTCAGGGTGGGGGAGCTCCAGCAAGGGGGTTAAGGGGAAGGCAGCAGAACTGAGGGCGACGACGAGGGCAAGGCCAAGGAGGAGTACTGCCACAGTTGAGGAGGAAGAAGGAGGAGGAGGTGGTGAAGCGCCCCTGGTAAACCAGGAACTCAAATGTGATACAATACTAGTCCCAGGAGGCTAGTAACACATTTATTACATCAGATAAGTTTCAGCGCAGTAGTCTTGGAAAGCGTGGACGAGGAAGGCACGCTATAATAATAAGACACCAAAATACAACACAGGTCCAAAGGACCCAGAAACAAACGATATCGCCATCGAACATCTGACGAGTCCCAATGCCACAGGCTTAGTTGGGTGCAGACACGACCTTACTCGAACGCCACTTCGGGATCGAAGTCCGGATCTTCCTCTGTTTAATAAAGCAAGGGTGAGTACAAAGTACTCAGCAAATCCAACCTTACCCTACGGAAGGGGATAACAATATATATGCATATGGATAAATCAAGGATGAGGCTTAGTTTTATTTGCATAAAGCTATCTTTTTACACATGCAAGGTTTCATTTCGCAAATACTGTTGTAAAAGAACTCTTTTTCCACATATGATAGTATTTCTGAAAATGGGGGTTTGATCACAATTTTAAGTGTTGTTGAACCCTTGTTCCCACAACACAATGGCAGTCAACCATTTATTTCCAAAATCACACTCACTCTCATGTTTTCACTCATCCCAACCCATCTAGTTGTTGAAACCAAACCATAACCCGTCCGAGACCGCGGACACGGCTATCCAGATAGATTTACACTCTGCAGAGGTTGTACACTTTTCCCACAAGTAGGATACCATAACTTACACCGTCGTGCAAGCACAGATCCATCAAAGTCATTACCCTCCATAGCTAAGTAATGGCGCTCACCACGGGAACACTAAGGCCACATCTCATGATACCACAATAATTCACAAAGCTCTTTTCATATATTTTCACAATTTCACATACATTACTTAGTGTCCCGTTGCACACCTGCCTCCAGGTGATTGCCATACTAACTAGAGGGATTTAGACTAAGCCTTTCCCATGCAAGGCGAGTGGTTGTACGATAAATGAGTTAGGCAAGATGAATCATCAACTCAGTCCTTAATCGAGACAAGGCGGATATCTTCACGCTTAACCCCGCAAGGTATAGCCACAACACCAGGGCATCCCCAAAAGAGATCCCATCCGCCCCATCTCCAGAGTAATCACATCTATAACTTGTTCATTAACCCTTTCACAATACCCACAATTCATTTTCACCACTCACACCTTTTACTTTTAAAATCATTATATTTGATAAAATATAGCGATGAGTATACAGGATGAGTAACAAGTCCTAAGCATACTAAATAATAATATTTCTGTCATAGCATATTATTTGTTCCTAGGTTCGAACAAGACAATTACCGGGTAATATTAATTCAAGGATGGCTATTCAACAGGTTTTAACTAAGCAGCGGAAATACTTCGTACATATATCGTACATGCAATATTTAAAACGGCTTCTACGGGTTGTGTTTAAAAATAGGATCAATATGCATCAAAGGGGATCGGTTGGACTTGCCTCCGTCGGCGTCCTCGGCAAACTCTTGCTGATAGTCCGGGTCCTCAGCGTCAAACTCGCGGTACTCGTCTCCAACCTTCTCGTTTTCCGGCTCGTTCACTCCGTCAGCTAAAATACGCGACGAACGACACAGACAACAAGCATAGATAAATAATCATATAAATTCAAATGAGCTCCAAAAATCATGAAATTAATATGGGAGGTAGATCATGATTTTAGATGAATTTAGGAAAAAGAATTATTAAAATCAGAGTTAGCATGTGGCATTTGTGAAATGGCCAGAATTTAATCATGCGAAAAAGGCTAACGATGATTAAGGAATGGATGCTTCACGTAGGCATTTGTTTGGCTGGTAGTGCATGTTGCATGCATGTACTATTTGGAGTTAATGCTTATGGCCCACGCATGCATGGTTAGAGAGAAATTAGCAGGGCTCATTAGAGCTCTTCTGTATGTCATGGTTCTATTCGTGGAGTTCTTGGCAGTGAACCGGTACAGACAAATACATGGAAAAATACAGAAAAATACTACAGAAAGACAGAGAAGAGCAAGGAGATGCTTATGAGCTGCTCACCTCGTCGTGCGACGACAGTCGAGCTCGGCTTGTGCGTATGGCCGTATACGGTATACGTGAAGTGAGAGCGAGTGAGCAAGTGAGTGAACGTGTTTCTCGGGTGGTGAGAGTGAGCACCCGAGGCTGGCTTTTTATAGGCCAGAGGAGTGAGGTTATGCCTCTGGTGCTCAGCTTCGTGCCATTAGAATTGCTACTGTAGTGCATGGCTACACAGGACGACAGGACGGTGGACGGTGCCTAATTTTCATTCAAATGACAATGTCTCATTTGCATGCACGGTGCGTGCAAATGGACGGTGCCTAATCACCATGTCCTTTGCATGCAGGTGCATGCAAATGGACGGTGGCATGCTTGTCCTGCATGCATGCATGCATGAGATATATTCATATGTGTGGGTGCACTGCTATGCTTTCTTGTATGTAAACTTGCTGGTACTCGCTGTTATTTGTGCGCGAAAAATATAAATGGTGCCTAGTTGTACGTTGCGACTTGCTATCTTTTTGTACAGCAAAAGAGGCGCGGGAAAAGACAAGAGGTGGGGCCCGCATGCCGCGGTGCGCGCGCGAGCGAGTGCGCTCGGCGAGGGGGCCGGGCGTGAGTGCGTTGCGGCGCTGATGGTGGTGGGGTCGGCGCACGCGCCGTTGCCGGGTATCGGGCAGATCAGCGAGCGAGCAAGAGGGATAAGTAGCGACATATGATGCTCATGCCATGCGGTGCAGGTTATATTTAAAGATGGATAATTAGAATGGATGGAAAAGGAATTAGATGGAGATACTATAGAGCTCAAATGATTTATAGTTTTTGAAATATATTTTGAAAATAATTTTTTAATGCGAGTGATTTTTGAATGTGAATTTTTGGGATGTTACAAACCTACCCCACTTAAAAGGAATCTCGTCCTCGAGATTCGGCTGGGTTCTAAACTGGTGAGGAAACTCTTTTCTCAGGGCATCTTCTCTTTCCCATGTTGCTTCCACTTCAGTGTGTCTACTCCATTGAACACGACAAATTCGGACTGTTGTCGTTCGAGTTTGCTTGGTGACTGTATCTAGGATTTTTATTGGCACTTCTTGATATCTTAGGTCATCTTGTAAATCAACTGTATTTGGCGATATTTGTTCCTCTGGTACTCTGAGACATTTCTTCAATTGGGAGACATGAAACACATTGTGTATATCTGACATTTCTTCAGGTAGCCGAATACGATAGGCTACAGCTCCAATCCTCTGTAATACTTGATATGGTCCAATATACCGAGGTGCTAGCTTGCTTCTGACTTGGAACCTTCGAGTTCCTCGAATAGGAGAGACTTTGACATACATAAAATCTCCAACTGCAAAACTTAACTCTCGCCTTCTTTTATCAGAATAGCTCTTTTGACGTGATTGTGCCTCTTTCAATTTTTCTCTGATCTCAGCTACACGATCTTCTGCTTCTTTTATAAGGGCTGGTCCAAGCAAGGTTCGTTCTCCAACTTCTGACCACATCAATGGGGTTCTACATTTTCTTCCATATAGGGCCTCAAAAGGTGACATGCCCAAACTAGCTTGGTAACTGTTATTATAGGAGAACTCTGCATAAGTTAGGCTTTTCTCCCAATCTTTACCATATGTGAGCACACATGCTCTTAGCATATCTTCCATAATCTGATTTATTCTTTCAGTCTGACCATCTGTTTGAGGATGATAAGCTGAGCTAAAATCTAGCTTGGTTCCCATAGCTTCATGCAAACTTTTCCAGAACTTAGAGGTAAATTGGGTACCTCGGTCAGATACAATCCTACTTGGCACACCATGCAATTTGACTATGTTATCCACATATAGCTAGGCTAACTTGTCTCCACTATATTTGGTGCGTACAGGTATGAAGTGAGCAACCTTGGTAAGGCGGTCCACTATTACCCATATTGAATCATTTCCTTTCAGAGTTTTGGGTAATCCATTCACAAAATCCATGCCTATCTCATCCCATTTCCAAACAGGAATAGGCAATGGCTGGAGCAAGCCTGCTGGTTTCTGATGCTCTGCTTTAACCCTTTGGCATACCTCACATTGTGCAACAAATCGTGCCACATCAGCTTTCATTCCATTCCACCAATATCTTTCTTTTAAGTCCATGTACATCTTGGTGGCACCAGGGTGGATAGAATAAGCTGAGTTATGGGCTTCATCAAGGATTAATTCTTGAAACTTTTCCTCCTTGGGCACACAAATCCTGTTTTTATACCACAATACTCCTTTGTTATCCACTCTAAAGTATGGAGCTTTATTTTCTCCAGTTTGCTCACGAATCTTCATCAGATCCTTATCCTTATGTTGTGTCTGTTTGATTTCTTCCACAAGAGTTGGCTGCACCATCAGACTACCATTTTGAGGTTGGCGTACTATATGCATGTTCAACTGTGCTATCTCTTCTTGTAGGTGAGTGTTCTTAGGCACCAACTGCTGACCATATGACCTTCTGCTTAGGGCATCTGCTACCACGTTGGCCTTTCCTGGGTGGTAATGAATCTCAAGGTTATAGTCCTTGATTAATTCTAACCATCTTCTTTGCCTTAGGTTCAAGTCTGACTGTGTGAAGATGTACTTCAAACTCTTGTGATCAGTGTAGATTTCACACTTGTTTCCAATGAGGTAGTGCCTCCAAATCTTGAGAGCATGTACTATTGCTGCTAACTCCAAATCATGGGTAGGGTAATTTTGCTCATGAGGTCTAAGCTGACGGGATGCATAAGCAACCACTTTTCCTCCTTGCATGAGAACACATCCTAAACCTTGTCTTGAGGCATCACAATATATGATGAAATCTTGGTGAATGTCTGGTAAAGTTAACACTGGTGCTGTTGTCAGTCTCTTCTTCAACTCTTGGAAACTCTTCTCACATGATTCTGTCCAAGTGAATTTCTTATCCTTCCTAAGAAGCTCTGTCATGGGTCTGGCTATCTTGGAAAATCCTTCTATAAACCTTCGATAGTATCCAGCTAATCCAAGAAAACTTCTAACCTCACTCACATTGGTGGGTTGCTGCCAATGGGAGACAGCTTCTACTTTCTCAGGGTCAACTGCAACTCCTTCAGCTGTCAAGATATGGCCTAGAAATGCAACCTTCTCAAGCCAAAATTCACACTTGCTGAATTTAGCATACAACTTGTGTCTTCTTAGCTTTTCCAACACTACTCTCAAGTGTTGCTCATGTTCTTCAGCACTCTTAGAGTAGATAAGTATGTCATCAATGAAGACTACAACAAACTTATCTAACTCTTCCATGAATACCTTATTCATGAGGTTCATGAAATAGGCAGGGGCATTGGTTAATCCAAAAGGCATCACTGTAAACTCGTATTGTCCATATCTGGTTACAAAGGCTGTCTTGGGGACATCACTATTCTTGATCTTGAGTTGGTGATAACCTGATCTCAAATCAATCTTAGAGAAATACTTGGCTCCTTTAAGTTGATCAAAAAGGTCATCTATCCTTGGTAGGGGATACTTATTCTTGATGGTGACTTCATTTAGGGACCTATAATCCACACACATCCTCATACTTCCATCTTTCTTCTTCACAAACAAGACTGGTGCTCCCCATGGTGAAGAACTAGGTCTAATATAACCATTCTGCTATAATTCTCTTAGCTGCTCTTTCAGTTCAACTAACTCTGCCGGAGCCATTCTGTAAGGTCTCTTGGCTATGGGGGCAGTCCCGGGGATAAGATCAATGATGAACTCTATATCCGTGTGTGGTGGCATTCCAGGTAGTTCCTCAGGGAATACATCAGGGTATTCTTGCACTATTGGTACTTCCTCTATGGTCCTTGCATCCAAGTTGAAGACCATTGGATTAACTTTAGACCCTCGGGTTTTGCATTTCACTTTAATCCCTTCATGGTTAACTAATGATACTTCCTTGGTTGCACAACTAATAATTCTATTATGTCTGGTTAACCAATCCATTCCAAGGATAACATCTATTCCTTTGGACTTGAGCACTACTAGGTCTGCTAAGAAAACTACCCCACTTAGAATGATCCTTACATTTGAACAACCTAGATGACATTTGATGTTAGATCCAGGCGTTCAGGTTATTAGGGGTAACTTTAGTAGTACTGTGGGTATTTGATGCTTCTCAACAAAACTTGATGATATGAATGAATGTGATGCTCCAGAATCAAATAATACTGTTGCAAGTACTGAATCGACTAAGAACTCACCAAGTACCACTCCTGAAGCAGTCTAAGCATCCTGAGCATGAATATGGTTGACACGGGCTCTACCATAGGATTGTCGAGGTTGCTTCATCATCTGGCTATTATTGTTGGTGTTGCTATTGTTGCGAGGGAGACCACGGTTGACTCCTGACACTGCAGGTCTTGGTCCATTAACGGTGTGGGACTGAGTGGATACTGCTGGTGGGTTGTTCTTGTAGGGACAGTTGGCGATGTAGTGTCCAGTCTCATGGCAATTAAAGCAAGTCCTAACATTGTTTGTGACTTGACCAGTGCTGTTCTGTTGAGTCTTGCCATAAGTTTGATTCTGATAGGTTGTCTTGGGCTGATATGATGACTGCATTTGGTTATTGGAGACACTAGCAGGAGAGCGAAACTGCATTGGGGCTTGAGTCCGCTGGCTTGGTTGGCTAAAGGTTTTCAGCCTCTGGGATCTAGCACCATCTTGAACCTTGCGCTCTAGAAACTTGCGCTTGTTCTCTTTCCTTTCTTCAGTCTTGGCCACATCAGTCAGAATGGTCCTGTTCATCAAGGTGTTGAAGTCTGGATAGATCTGTGGGGTCATGAGGGTTCTAAGCTCACAGGTCAATCCTTCTATGAACTTTGTCTGCTTCTTGGCATCAGTGTTGACCAATTCTGGGGCATAGCGAGACAACTCAGTGAATTGGAAGATGTATTCACTCAGAGTTTTATTTCCTTGCTTCAAGTTGCGAAATTCATCAGCCTTCAGTTTCATGATCCCATCTGGAATGTGGTACCGGCGAAATTCATCCACAAATTCTTCCCATGTGATCGTGTTGGCATTGTCCACAGCTCCACTATAGGCTTCCCACCAAGAAAGGGCAATTCCTGTCAGCTGATGAGATGCTAGCAGAACTCTATCCCTTCCATCACAGTGGATTGTGTCCAACTTTCTTTCAATCACCTTAAGCCAATCATCTGCTTCCATGGGGTTGTCAGATCCAGTAAAGGTGGGTGGCTTAAGCCTCATGAACTCAGTCATCTTGTCTTGGACTCCGGCTCCACGGTTGTTCCTAGGGCGGTTCATGCCTTGAGCCAAGGTCTCCAGAAGGCGAGTCTGAGTTGCCATGACTTGTGCTAAGTCAATTACTGGAGGAGGGGGCAAGTCATCTCCTTCATTATGGTTCCTAGTCTGACTCACTTCATCTTCATGAATACCATCCACATTTGCATTGGCTTGACTTCCATTTGGATTTTGGCTTTGTCTACTAGCTGCACGACCACTTGGTTGAGAGCGGGTAGCTGGTTTGGGAGGCATCTGTTGGTTAAGATGAGAAAGCATTAGATAAGGGTTAGATCTATTGAGTGATGTTTTTTTTTGTTAAGACGTTATATTTTAAAAAGGTGCAAGTTTTAAGACTTGCTATCCCGTAAGGGAACAACATAGAGCACTCAATTATTTAGCACAACCAACAAGCACAAATATATATTTTGAATAAGAGGGCGGTTTACAACATAATAATGGAGGAAATAAGCGTACTACAATACGATTCATCTACTTTGGGGGTTGAACAAAAGTGAAGTAAACTTCACTTCCCCAAGACAAAAAGGAGGAACTAGGTGATACTAATCTTCAACTTCTTCAGACGGAACGGCTTCATTCCTTTGGTATAGAGGTGGATCATGCTTCTGGCATCTGTGGTTCTTCTTTTGGACTAAGAAGTGGGTCACTGTCTTCTTTTGGTGCTGGCTAGGTGAGGAGGGGAAATCCTTCTTCCTTACTGGGCTCCAACTCTAAAGCTTCATGAGAGGCTTCTGTGGGTGGGGGAGCTGATGGCCCTTCTATGTCCATCTTTCTTTTGGTTTTTAGGGACATGATTGGGATTCCTTTTAGGACTATGGGTTCTTGGTCTTCCTCTGCTAACATCCTTCTTTTGATCCTGGTGATAAGGTAGGCATCCTTCAACTCCTGAGCATGGCGGTCTTCAGCTGCCTTGAAGACTTCAGCAATGGCAGTTTCACGACTCTCGGCTGCAGCTGCTTGGGCCTGAGCTTCCGCAAGCTGCACATGGAGCTTTCTAACTATGATCTCGGCTTCCTCCGCACGATGGATGCACTTTCTTAACTCTGAGGCCTGCTCATCGTATTGCTTATCTAGAGCAAGTAGGTATGTGGTCATGAATACCACAGTTGGGTCATCTTCAAGTGAGTAACGTCCTTGCAAGAGCTCCATGCGGGTCCTCCAAACTGGTCGATCTTTTTCGTCGGGTGGAAAGAACCTCATGGGTGTACGGGTGATGGGCTTCTCGTAGATCTGGCATAGGTACCTCAAGGCTTTGCGGGCGACGGCTTGATATGTATCTGCAAACCGAAATCCGGTCGCAGTCATACTCCAAGCTTCAGCTATGTTAGGGAAGTCCTCACTTTTTCCAATATAGACGGTAACTTCACACCGCTCGGTCTCATGCTCTTCATATTCTCTGCCTTCATAGTCTGGGCGATCCTTGATTCCAAGTTTCTGCATGGTAGCATATAAGAGCTTGGGAAAGCCTTCTACACTTAGACAGTAACTGCTAGTCCAAACACCTTCTGCCATCTGAGAGAAATAGATGAGAATAAATATTTTTTTCAAATAGAGGGAAGAGGGTAAGAACTTTTGTAAAATATATTTCTTTAGTAAAATACTGGTCCAGAAAAGCCTAAGGTCGCGTCCTACAGCCAACTACGGCTCTGATACCTGAAGCGCCCCTGGTAAACCAGGAACTCAAATGTGATACAATACTAGTCCCAGAAGGCTAGTAAACATTTATTACATCAGATAAGTTTCAGCGCAGTAGTCTTGGAAAGCGTGGACGAGGAAGGCACGCTATAATAATAAGACACCAAAATACAACACAGGTCCAAAGGACCCAGAAACAAACGATATCGCCATCGAACATCTGACGAGTCCCAATGCCACAGGCTTAGTTGGGTGCAGACACGACCTTACTCGAACGCCACTTCGGGATCGAAGTCCGGATCTTCCTCTGTTTAATAAAGCAAGGGTGAGTACAAAGTACTCAGCAAATCCAACCTTACCCTACGGAAGGGGATAACAATATATATGCATATGGATAAATCAAGGATGAGGGTTAGTTTTATTTGCATAAAGCTATCTTTTTACACATGCAAGGTTTCATTTCGCAAATACTGTTGTAAAAGAACTCTTTTTCCACATATGATAGTATTTCTGAAAATGGGGGTTTGATCACAATTTTAAGTGTTGTTGAACCCTTGTTCCCACAACACAATGGCAGTCAACCATTTATTTCCAAAATCACACTCACTCTCATGTTTTCACTCATCCCAACCCATCTAGTTGTTGAAACCAAACCATAACCCGTCCGAGACCGCGGACACGGCTATCCAGATAGATTTACACTCTGCAGAGGTTGTACACTTTTCCCACAAGTAGGATACCATAACTTACACCGTCGTGCAAGCACAGATCCATCAAAGTCATTACCCTCCATAGCTAAGTAATGGCGCTCACCACGGGAACACTAAGGCCACATCTCATGATACCACAATAATTCACAAAGCTCTTTTCATATATTTTCACAATTTCACATACATTACTTAGTGTCCCGTTGCACACCTGCCTCCAGGTGATTGCCATACTAACTAGAGGGATTTAGACTAAGCCTTTCCCATGCAAGGCGAGTGGTTGTACGATAAATGAGTTAGGCAAGATGAATCATCAACTCAGTCCTTAATCGAGACAAGGCGGATATCTTCACGCTTAACCCCGCAAGGTATAGCCACAACACCAGGGCATCCCCAAAAGAGATCCCATCCGCCCCATCTCCATAGTAATCACATCTATAACTTGTTCATTAACCCTTTCACAATACCCACAATTCATTTTCACCACTCACACCTTTTACTTTTAAAATTATTATATTTGATAAAATATAGCGATGAGTATACAGGATGAGTAACAAGTCCTAAGCATACTAAATAATAATATTTCTGTCATAGCATATTATTTGTTCCTAGGTTCGAACAAGACAATTACCGGGTAATATTAATTCAAGGATGGCTATTCAACAGGTTTTAACTAAGCAGCGGAAATACTTCGTACATATATCGTACATGTAATATTTAAAACGGCTTCTACAGGTTGTGTTTAAAAATAGGATCAATATGCATCAAAGGGGATCGGTTGGACTTGCCTCCGTCGGCGTCCTCGGCAAACTCTTGCTGATAGTCCGGGTCCTCAGCGTCAAACTCGCGGTACTCGTCTCCAACGTTCTCGTTTTCCGGCTCGTTCACTCCGTCAGCTAAAATACGCGACGAACGACACAGACAACAAGCATAGATAAATAATCATATAAATTCAAATGAGCTCCAAAAATCATGAAATTAATATGGGAGGTAGATCATGATTTTAGATGAATTTAGGAAAAAGAATTATTAAAATCAGAGTTAGCATGTGGCATTTGTGAAATGGCCAGAATTTAATCATGCGAAAAAGGCTAACGATGATTAAGGAATGGATGCTTCACGTGGGCATTTGTTTGGCTGGTAGTGCATGTTGCATGCATGTACTATTTGGAGTTAATGCTTATGGCCCACGCATGCATGGTTAGAGAGAAATTAGCTGGGGTCATTAGAGCTCTTCTGTATGTCATGGTTCTATTCGTGGAGTTCTTGGCAGTGAACCGGTACAGACAAATACATGGAAAAATACAGAAAAATACTACAGAAAGACAGAGAAGAGCAAGGAGATGCTCATGAGCTGCTCATCTTGTCTTGCGACGACAGTCGAGCTCGGCTTGTGCGTATGGCCGTATACGGTATACGCGAAGTGAGAGCGAGTGAGCAAGTGAGTGAACGTGTTTCTCGGGTGGTGAGAGTGAGCACCCAAGGCTGGCTTTTTATAGGCCAGAGGAGTGAGGTTATGCCTCTGGTGCTCAGCTTCGTGCCATTAGAATTGCTACTGTAGTGCATGGCTACACAGGACGACAGGACGGTGGACGGTGCCTAATTTTCATGCAAATGACAATGTCTCATTTGCATGCACGGTGCGTGCAAATGGACGGTGCCTAATCACCATGTCCTTTGCATGCAGGTGCATGCAAATGGACGGTGGCATGCTTGTCCTGCATGCATGCATGCATGAGATATATTCATATGTGTGGGTGCACTGCTATGCTTTCTTGCATGTAAACTTGCTGGTACTCGCTGTTATTTGTGCGCGAAAAATATAAATGGTGCCTAGTTGTACGTTGCGACTTGTTATCTTTTTGTACAGCAAAAGAGGCGCGGGAAAAGACAAGAGGTGGGGCCCGCATGCCGCGATGCGCGCGCGAGCGAGTGCGCTCGGCGAGGGGGCCGGGCGTGAGTGCGCTGCGGCGCTGATGGTGGTGGGGTCGGCGCACGCGCCGTTGCCGGGTATCGGGCAGAGCGAGCGAGCAAGAGGGATAAGTAGCGACATATGATGCTCATGCCATGCGGTGCAGGTTATATTTAAAGATGGATAATTAGAATGGATGGAAAAGGAATTAGATGGAGATACTATAGAGCTCAAATGATTTATAGTTTTTGAAATATATTTTGAAAATAATTTTTTAATGCGAGTGATTTTTGAATGTGAATTTTTGGGATATTACAAGCGGCGAGCAAGAGGGTGAAGACGACCGTGTGTGGGGCCTAACACACGCATAACCATTTTTTAGCCGCTTCCTAGAATGTGCTCCTGCTATCCTATGTGATAAATAAGTTTCTAGAAATTTTGGACAAGTTAATAACGTTGGTAAAAAGATGCATGTATCCATATTTACGAAAGAGTCAATTAGGAAGGAATTTTTAAGGAAAAAAAGTCTAATCGTATAAAAATGAAGCTGATCACAAGTTCACAATGGACAGCAGGTGGACCCCGGGGTATAGAAAACAAAGCAAGGCAGCCGAAGCTTATTTAGATGTGAATTTTTTTTGGATTTCACTACTATAGCACTTTCTTTTGTTTATGATAAATATTGTTCAATCATAGACTAACTAGAATCAGAAGATTTGTCTCGCGATTTACAGACAAACTGTGTAATTAATTTTTATTTTCATCTATATTTAATGCTTTATGCAGGTGCCGCAAGATTCGATGTAACAGTAAAATCTTGAAAACTTTTTAGTTTTTTTTTAACTAAACAAGGCCCGAAGGTGGCTATTGAAACTCAGGGGGCAGAATCGTCTTTCCGGCCACGGTCGCCCGTCGATTTAGCTGACCCCCGGCCGAGCCCCGTCTTCCGTCCCAACTCGACGTCCGACGACCCCGACTTCTCCTTCTCCTCGCTCCGACACCTACACACACGCACACGGTATACCCGCGCGCACGCAGGAAGGCACGCGCCCGCGCGCTTGCGCTCTTACCGCGCCGGCCGGGATGGGCGCGAACAAGGGGATGGCGACGGCGGCGGGGACGGCGGTGCTGCTGTACCTGGTGCTGTCGGGGCGGCTCTGCGGGGACGCCGCCGCGGGCGGCGACGGCGGCGCCGCTGCCCTGGAGGACGAGCTGATATCGTCGGCCGTGTCGGCGGCGGCAGAGGCGCGGCGCCGGCGGAAGGAGGACGCGCAGGCGCGGCGGGCGGCGTCGCGCGCCACCAAGCGGCGGCGGTGGCCCGAGCGCGCCCCGGACGGGTGGGGCGAGGCCGCCGCCCTGGCCGCGCGCACCGTGCGGCTCACCTGGGCGGAGACGCTCGGCAAGTGGGCCCTCGGGGAGCTCGCCTTCGGGATCAAGTACTACATGCGGCAACAGGTATGCGTGCCAGTGCCCGCGCCATCGACGATCGCCGGCCGCGCGACGCCGACTAGGAGTAGCACCCTGCGCTCTCCTCCCCCATTGTGCCGTTAAAATGTTCGTTTTTTTCCTTGGCTTTGTCTTGCGCGAGAATTTTTTTTTTCTTCAAGGTTTTTCACTTTTCGGATTGCCCGCCTGGAGAGGGGATGTATTTGCTTCCGTGGAATTTTTCTCGGTCAAGCTTGGTTTGTCGCCTTTTCTTTTCTTTTTGTCGCTTTATTATCTTGTTTGAAAACTGCGAAATGGAAAATATCTTCTGGGAAGAATCTTGCTTGCGTGCAAGAAAAGATGGAGGAGAAAGAATCGCCCCCAATCTGCGCGAGTTTCTTTCCCCCGTGGTCCGATTTTTCGTTGCGCATTTATGCTGTGTCTTTTGACTCATTTCTTCCGGTTCCCTCCTCTGGATTGATTGACAGTCCAGCAGCAGGTCCATGGCTTTTTGAAAGAAACTACCGTGGATTAGGAATTTGATCATACTGGACTATTCTGAGTTGCTCGCCGAACTTTCTGAAAATCTTTTTGGTACAGTTTTGAAGCAAGTCCATATAGTTGCGTCAACTGGGACCACACCTTAATATGTAGTTAGTAAGTGCTAAATGCTTCTATGTTGCAATCGACCAAACGGGTTCATGAATGCACGTTGTCTTTTTTTTTTTTTTTTGTTGAACAGTTCAATGAGCTTCAATTATTTTCTAGTAATCCTTTGCTGACATCTGTTTTGACGGAATTGGTCGTATGCGGTTAGTATTGTTCTCTTCAATAATTTGGTGATTTTGGTCCATCATGGAGTGGGACTACTTTAGCATGCCTATTAAATTTGACTCCTTGTGATTGTTTAAGAAAATCGTTTTATATATGAATAAACAACCCAACTTTCGGTCTTTCCCTCCCAGAAACCGAACTCCACTTTCGTTACTTTAGGCTCCAGAAATTGTAAAGTGAAGTGATCGTTGGATTTGAACCAGATACCTAACTGATAAGATGCTAGCCGCCTTTAGCTGCTCTAAGTATTCTACATTCTAGAATCATAGGTGCTGATCAGAAATTGGTCTGCTCATTAGCCTTTGCTGTACCTTTTATTAGTCGTGATGTCGACAGCATACACATTGTCATGGATAAATGAGATCTGTCAGTTTACTCTTACAGGGTAATCTGCAGCATGAGTATGCTGGAAGTGATTCTGTACTACTGGATGGGCCTGAGGTAAGGCAGGAGCTGATTTCACTACTCGGATATCTGAACCAATGCATGTATTTCTCGAAGAAGCCATACAACGTGTTTTTGGAGTATGGTGGTTATGGCCAGAATGATGTGCTTATAAAGAAATCTAAGGCGAGGGTGCGTAAGTATCAGTTCACTCTCTGTTGTCAATTATTCGTTGAGACTCAAATGTCCCAGACTTGTCACAGGCGATTTTTTTTTTTCTGTTCGTTCCACTGCTGATAACAAATCAAGAGTAACTGGATGAAATTATGTTCTATCATGCAGCTCCTGAAGCCTGCTTTCACAATTGTTCGTGACAGAAGTAGCCAATGCTTTCTCCTTTTCATTAGGGGGGCTATCAGTGTTAAGGAGCGGTTGACAGCAGCAACTGGTGCAGAGGTTCCATTTCATCACGTTGTGGTCCAGGAAGGTCATGTTTCCAACCTAGTGTTGGGCTATGCCCACTGTGGAATGGTTGTGGCAGCTCGATGGATTGCAAAACAAGCCATTCCTTGCCTGAGTAAAGCAATGGAGCAATTCCCAGAGTATGAGGTTAAGGTAATTTCTTTCAGCTCTTGCGAGTATCTGCAGGTGATCTTTTGATGTTCAACCATTCTGCGTTGTCGAAAAGTCATGGTATTACATATTGATGAGTCATCTGTTGTCCATTCTTTTAGATTTTCTGATTCTGTATTGAACTACTCCCTCCAATCCAAATTATAAGGCGCTTTGACTTTTTTGGTATATCCATTTTACTATGTATTTAGATAAATAATATGTCTAGATACATAGCAAAATGGATGAACCAAAAAAGTCAAAGCGACTTATAATTTGGAACGGAGGGAGTACAATTCTGTAACTCTGAATTGATGCTTACTTGTCTACCTAGTAAATTGCACAAAATTAACATAAGTCGTGAATGCTAAAGCAAGTGGAACTGCAAGTTGTTATCAACTGGAAATGCCAAATATGTTTTTTTTCCTTTCTTAAAGCCAAAGCAAATGAACTTCTAAGCACTCTTGCAGTAAAGTATCATCAATGTACTTTGGGATTCTCTAATGCTGAGCAAGAATCTTAAGAAAATAGATTACTAAAGTACTGATGTACAAACTTAAAGTTATGACTACCATGAGTAGAGAGAATAAGTGGACTACACTCATGAATGTAAAAATTTAAGAAAAATAATATGAAACTAATGCTGATCAACTTAATAGTGTTGTATCCCATTTCTTCATTGTCTTTCATATTTATTTATGTGATTTCAGTGTATTTAGAATTTTGTTAGCTAACCAGTGCATGTTTACTCAAATGTTCATGTGTAGAACCTGAAGGAATTTATTTGAATTTGTTTTGCTTTATTTATTGTTCATCCTAGATGATTTATTTTGTTTTGGGATGGACTTCTATATAGCCCCACATTTCTTTATATCCAATTTTTATCACAGACAGTATATGACGTTAAATATTTGTGCCTTGCATCTGACCCTTTCTTCATTTTAATTTATTTTGTTTAGATCATTGGACACTCAATGGGAGCTGCGATTGCAACAATACTAACATACATCCTACGCGAGAATGAGAAGCTGTCATCATCCACTTGTATTGCATTTGGGCCAGGTACTGCATTGAGAAGTATAGTTTACTTTGAACAACATAAGTTGAAAAACCATTCGCAAACAGTATCCTTCACTAAAGTGCAATATTTGGTTCCTCTAAAAAAAAGCGCAATATTGGCGTGCTGCCACAATACGATGTCTTGTGCAATATTGGCATTTCCATTCACACATTTCATTCTATAAGAGAGCTCTGGTATTATAGTCATATTAAAAATTAAAATGATGGTAAAGGATAATACGTTGTATTTATGCTTAATGATAACTGCAACCGACATTCTAAGATAGCTGTAATGAGCTAGTATCTATCACTAGAACACATTCTTCTGAATTATCCGTAAGCCTAGATCATTACTAGAATCTAACACCTCTGGAACGTTTCTTTGTTGTCTGAATTTTCTCTTTGGTTCCAAAAAAAAACTTTGAATGCTTTGTTTGATATACTTACATTTCCACTGTGGCAATTCAGCTGCTTGCATGACATGGGACTTGGCTGAGTCGGGTAAAGACTTTGTTACCACCATTGTTAACAGAAATGACGTAGTGCCATCTCTTGGCATAGTTTCTGCTGCCAAGCTTCGTATAGAGGTACCTCTCGGCCAATTCATTTGCTGATATTTGAGTATCTAAGCAAAGTGGAACACAGAATATATTGAATAGTTAAGTGGGTGGTTAGAAGGAAGGACAATTATTCTTCAAACAATTTCTTCCCTTAAAAGAAAACATGTATATTTACTATTGTACTAAATGTTGGCAGGTTATGTCATCGTCTTGGACACATGACCTTCGTAAACAAATTCAGCAGACTAGATTCTTAGGTTTTGTGAACCGTTCTGTGAGTTTCATAAGATCTCATGTGCCCTTTGTCTCTGATCCAAGATCTAAAGTTGTGGATGTTGATATGCTGCAGTCTGAGAGTCCTGAGGTATAATAAATTTGTTATTTTGCTAAACAAAAAATGTTATTCCGAGAACTAGTTCATGAAACTATGTATCTATTATGCCTAGTACTTATGCCTTCATGGTTTTTTGGCAGGCTGGGAGTAAGCCTTCAGCAGATACCCATGCTGTGGTAAAGAAACGCCCTGCACTAGTTTGCTGGTCATGTGTGGCTGCACCTAAACAGAGTATGGAATCGTCAATACAAATTCAGGGCATAGAAGTCCAAACTGAGACTGATGTCCAAACTGAGAAAGATACAGAAACAGCAGCTGCTGAGCTAGTCTCAATCCATCTTGGTGAACTAAACCTTCAAGAATCAGGTAGCGCGAACAACAACAGAGGGGAAAATGGATCAGCACTGACAGAAGCAGATGAAGAAGAGGCCATGGAGCTTCTAGAATCCTTGACCGACGAGAAGCAGGTGCCATCATCGTCAAGCTCTGCTCAAGAGCCACACCAGCTATACCCCCCAGGGAAAATATTGCACATGGTTGGATTGCCAGCAGCAGAAGAGGCAACCACAAGTCAGCAAGGAGCCCAAGAGGAGGTCGTCGCCCTGTATGAGACACCCCGACATTTGTACAGTAAGATTCGCTTGGCGAGGTCCATGATAGGAGAACATTACATGCCCAAGTACATTAAGACAATGGAGCAGTTGATAGACAAGCTTGCAGAGGACATCGACGACCAGCTGGACTCTTTGTAGCATCAAAAGTGTGTACAGGATAACTATTGTACAGATCATGAAAAAGGAAAAATCATTGTTTCAGATTGCTTGTTCGTAATTGTAGTTGGTTTAAGGTTTGTGATAGCGATCTAGAAGATGTACAAGTTTGGCTCTGGTCTGTTTATTTGCTGTCATTTCACTTTGGCAGGCACCTCAGGAAGAGCTCGAAGAGCTGTGCCTGGTGATGGTCTCTGTAATTTCAACAGCAGCTGTTTTCTTTAGCTGTGAATATTATTATATTTAACCGTTAATTCACGGGCATCATCTCTCTCAGGACTCAGGAGACTAGGGATGGTAGTCTGGCTTTCGTATCCGGTGGATCAGGGTACATATGGATGTGAAATTCTACCCGTGGGCATAAGTGGGTTGGGTACCAAAAATAAAATAAAACGAGTAGGGTACGTGAAAGTTTCTAGTTTAGTTTTCTTTAACGGAGTAACAATTAGTGAACTAATACTTTACTTAGGTTAGTCCACAAAATAAGGTTGAGCAAGGCATGGAGTATGACCTTGTTTACTTCCACCTAAAAACAAAAAACTTTTTAAGATTCCTCGTTATATCGAATCTTTAAATGCATGTATAGAGCATTAAATATAGACGAAAATAAAAACTAATTATACAGTTTACCTGTAATTTAAGACACGAATCTTTTGAGCCTAGTTAATTTATGATTGGATAATATTTGTCAAATACAAACGAAAGTGCTATAGTGTTGCCGAAATTTTTTTGGGCAACAACTAAACAAGGCCTATGGTGGATATGGAAAAGACCAAAAGATGCAAGCGCTCTAACATGAAGTTGGAAGCAGCGGGAAGAAGTTGGAACCAAATGGAAGCAGCTGGAAGTTGGAAACAGCTGCAAGGAGTTAGAAAGCAAAGCCCTACGCAAAGGATTGAAGGCAAAAAAGTATAAGATAGGTTTTGCTTTCATTGGCCTTGGAGTAGTAGAGAAGCATGTTGTGTCTGAACTGAAGGAGCTGCTCGGCTTCAGGGGGTTAGGATCTGGGCCAAAGTGTATCATCCCGTGTTTCCGTGTAATATAAAAGTCTCGACTTTCAGAAAATTTTCTGGTGAATGTGTGTTGCATGTAATAAATAGTAAACTAAACTCAACCTTTTTCCCTACTAACCCTAATCTCTCCCATCTCACTCAAACCGAATTTACAATAATTATCTTGTGCATCATGTAGTGTAGATGCATGTGTTTGGTTCTCGTCTCGGTTGTGCTTGGAGGTAGCCCTGCTAAATCCTTGTGTAGAAATAGAAAACCTCACTCCTTATTTCCCTTGATTGCAGGCTGCACAAGCATGCATGCTCTTAGTTACATGGAGCACCCAGCAGCAAGTATCCATCCTTTTACCAAATGGTGATGCTCCTAATCTAACTATCTGCAAAATCGTGCATGCTACTGTGCTTGTTTCATTATTCACGTGAGCTCCCTAAGTCCCACTAGTAATCCAAAGCTGGCCTACCACGATTACAAGCTGAAGACTGTAGACGACAGCGTACACTGCCATGCTAAGGTTCTGTACGTAGCTAGTCGGGCCCGTAACACAGACGAACGAGCGGCAGTAAGACAGAACGTGAAACCACTAGTTTCTCCAAAAAAACAAAACAAAAAAAAAACGTGGATCCACTTCACCACAGATGCCTTGCTTGCCTGCCGTCCACGCGTGTCAGTGCCACATACGATGACCAGCCAAAGATGCAAATGCAATGCACACCACACGAATGATCCATCTCGGAATCTAAAAAAAAAGGGCATTCGAGATTATTTTTCCCCAATCTCGAATTTCTCGATCAGGAGCCGGTACAGCTTAAGCAACAGCACCCACCACTCCGAGATCAGTGTAGTGTAGCCACACACACACACACACACACACACACTCATCCAGTGTAGTACATGGCATGAAAAGATGAAATATGGTTGGTTCCTCTAATGCCGTCCCAGCTGTTGCAGTACGGCCCCGACGAGATGCAGGGAGCCGGTCACGCAGATGAGGCCTGGATGAGCCCTGCCTCTGCTCTTCTCCAGGAGCCGGGAGGCAGCAATGATCAGGTTCGAGGAGAACGGCCCCTCGTCTTGGCACCCGATCACCATGGGCGGCTTTCTTCCGGAGCTCGACGATGGACTGCCCAACAGATCACCAATGTGCTCTGGGGCTTCAGCGCCACTGACGCCACCGATGTCCACACACTCAATGCCATGATCACGTGCTGCGGCTATCCACACTTCTTTCAGGGACGAGGCTGGCATCGCGCGGGAGGTTCCTCCGGCGATGCTCGCCTCTGTCAGTAGAACGACGTCAGGCGTTTGACCTGCAGCAAGTTTCATGAATAATGTACCATCAATTTCAGCAATAGCTGCGCCTGCCTGAACTTCAAATGCTCAGCAAGGGATGAGCGGTCCTACTACCTGAGAGAAGCTGCTCAGCAAACGCGAGATGCTCCTTGTCAGTAGCCATTCCGACAACAAGCGCTAGAGGCCCTTCTGGTCTGACAGTTTTTATCACGCCTGATAAGGCCTTTGCAGATTCCTCAGTATGCGCTGCAAAACATAGTTCAAGCATCACCGACTGACACTACTAACATCGGTGGAAGGGAGGGATGTCGAGAGCAGGTTATAGCAGAGGTTAAGGTTAACCTCCATCGATTAGTACAGTAGATGCACCATTGAGCCCAAGTACTGAGGCTTCCTCTGCTGTGAGAAACTGGCTCCTCCCAGGAAGTTGGGTCTCTTCTAGGCCCGCTTGGATAGAAGCATCAGAGATATCCCATCCTTAACTTACCAAAGCCATGCCATAGGAGGAAAAATAGATCAGTGAATGTGTGTGAGGGGCAAATGAACAAAGAGCCACACAAAAAGCAAAAGTTCAGGCCTCGTTCGTAATCAAGCTTCAAGGAACCAAAATTTAACATGCTATTAAAACTAGACAAGTGTCGCTTCGATGAAACTGGATGGATGGACTGTCAGAGCAAATTGGCTTAGGAGTATTGTTACCTTCACTACGGAGACAAAGAGCTGCGCAAGCAGCTGTGACAGCATTCTGACGCTGATGATCTCCCAGTAGTTGGAGGTTTATGTCTTGCATTTCAATGGACTGAAAAGGATAGTTTGCGCTGATCAGTCAGAGGATTTGAAAAACCGATGGGAACCTATCAATTTCAGATGAAGTAATGTTAAAAAAAAAATCAGATGAAGTAGGTGAGGTTCCCAATATAACTCACCAAGGGCACATCATTTGAAATCTTTATGTTGATGTAACAGCGTTGATACGGCTTACCATTATCCCAATCTATGCATTTTGTAAAGCTCTTCACGCCAGGATCACAAGCAGATATCACGGGAGATTGTGTCAAGAATGCCCTGTCACGAATAATTTGCTCAATATCTGCTGCAAATGGTCCACCAATCACAACCTGACAAAATGTTTGATATCCAGGTTACATCTTGTCTAGGTCTGAAAGTAACCTCGAATTTAGAAAGAAAAAAAATTGCAGTGTCCTCATTTGGACCATGTATACTATGGTAAGAAATTCATATATGAGTGGAGGAAATATTAGTGAATAAGAAGGATTGAGGAAGCTAAATTAGAAGAAATTGGAAGAGGGAGAGTTTCTACTGCTGCTGCTCCTTGCATACAGTGCAATGTGACAAGACCCAAGACATGATGCAACATCTGAGGTAACACATTATGTAGCACACAACTCAATGTTAAAATGTTGCTTTAAGAAACAAGTCTGAGAATCAAAGCAGTCTGGGTAAACATAAACAAGAATAACTGAATAAGGGTCTTGCATATCCAATCATAAGGATAATACAACTGGACAAGTCTTTTAGAAAGATTCAAGAAAAAGTTTAACATCTTTCTCATGTTATTGAACAAAAACGAGACAAGATTCTTACAATGGAATGAACCAGGTGTCAGGAGCAGAGCTTGTCATATCAACCATTTAATACAAGTACAAAAATAAGTGCTAGACACATTCAATTTTAATTGTAAGCTCAAGGTATAAACAGGAGCAACTAGATACTGATAGATATACAGAAGGAAAATGATAAGAGAATTACATACTGGTCGTCCTTGTTTGATGATTCCAGACTTTGCTATTGCTATGCTTTGCAGGGAGCCACCCAATGCAGCCAGATGTTCCCTCCCTACTGTTGTTATGACAGATGCTGCTAATTCAGTACTTCGAATAACATTTGTTGCATCCCTAGCTCCACCAAGACCTGCCTAGGAAACAAATAGACAAATGCAAGCACTACTGATATTATTTTTATGACTGTGCGAATCATTATTGGACAGATGATATTGAGAATGTGACTCAACTTTGAAAAGTAAGGCCCTTTGCCTTCAAGACAAAACGAACCTATTTCATTGCCCTTATGTTCATTTGATCTTATATTATAGTAACATCCATCGGAAAGCAATCACTGAAAGTGCTAGCAAAGCATCACTTTTTTACTTATTAGCACTATTTCCTTCAGTCTTGTATCTCATGTGCTTTACTGCTTTTGCATGCTAGCCATTTGGCCTACAATCTCATAATACATCAGTTGCCTATTCTACATTCCTAGCAGCAGCACTCTTGTGACTTCTGCTCAGCACAATATAAGATTGTATGCTTATCTATAATTTGGTAAGCCAATTCAGTCTAGACAACATCCTATATGCCCTCTCAACTTAGCCATTATCTGGCAGAATCAACTTGTTACCATTTTTGAAGGGCTCCATGTCAAGGCTTGCCTAACCATGCAAAGAACTTGTAGAAAAACTTTTTTTTATTCAGTGGTATCAATTGCATTACTTCCTATTTCAGTCTTGACATTTAAAAGCAATGAGCACAAAACTTGAGAGGTCATATAAGAAAGTAGCAGATGTCCTGTAACTTACTTCAATGATGGCAATGTCAACATTTTCTTGTGAGAATAGAAGAAATGAGAGAGCAGTGAAAACCTGCAAAGGTATGCAGATAATTTCTGGAAGTCATGACTATGATCAAATGGGAAAAAATAACATGAACAGACTCAAACCAATAGTATTTGGATGTAGGAAAAATTTCCCATCAGTTGCTTACAATAACTATTTGTATGTTTCCGCAAAACATAATCATCATAAAAAACAGGTAGGATGATTTCCAATAATAAACTACCTCAAAATGTGTCAGGGATCCATTTTCTGACTCTATTGCTTCATCAATAGCTTCCTTAGCCTCATCAAAAAGATCACTCAACAGTCCTACTGGAACAGGGCCTCCATCATTTCCAACAGAAATCCGTTCACGTATTGTTAGAAGATGTGGGCTGCAGAGATGACAGAATTATAGCAGTGTTAAAAAACAGTGAGACACAATGGAACTGAACAATTACAAACCATCTAGAATACAGGATAACACTTCAATACCTTGACATATATCTCAACATGATAAGTGAAATATAATATTCCAAAATATTTGATAGAAGGTTCTTCAAAAAAAAAATGATAGAAAACGAGATCCAGTTAAAGAAGTTATTGACAGGATAGCACTTATACATAATACATGTTCAATCAAAGCTACTTAAAACAGACTATATTTTGCTCCTGCATGCCACATTGAATTATTTACATCCCCATTTATGCTATTTCGCTTATTCATACATTTTGCAATTCCAATTTGATACCCTCTGTTAAAATTTGATATCAATTGACAACCTAGAGGTTAAAACCATGTTTTCTATGCAATTGTTGGAGCAAACAATGATGAATTAATTCATAGTCATGGCCCCTATATCGTACTGCCACCACAAAATTTCCGTCTAACAGCTGCACACGACTGACAGAGATGATGAACGAACTAAGATTACCTTGAATAACAGCCCACATTGTAGCCTTGCGCCCTCATGATATTGGACAGGAACGCAGCAGTAGAACCTTTCCCCTTGGTGCCAGCGATATGCACAGCCTACAGATACCACATCAATTCAGCTACTCCAACATCTCTGCATCCACTGAACAGAACTAGTAGCTACGAAGATGCCATCCGGATGGAGACCTCACCGGGAAGTGGGTGTGAGGGTCGCCGAGCCGGCGGAGGAGCCTGCGCATGCGCCCGAGGTCGAACCCGTCGTCGGAGTCGGTGCCGGCGCCGCGCGGCACGCCCGAGCGCTCGTAGTTCCGCAGCCGCTCCATGTACTCGAGGAAACCCCCCAGCGGGCCCTCCTCCGCCTCGCCGCCTCCGGCCATCACGGACACGCCGCGGCGAGCGGTGATGCCCTTCCTCTCCAGCAGCAGCAGCAGACCGCCGCGCGGGAGGCGGAGCGTGGCGGGGATGCGGTGCCCGAGCATCCGTCGCGGCCGTGCGGCGGGAGGCGGCGGAAGGCGCGCGGTCGCGGCCGTGACGCTCAGATGCGGCGAATCAAGCGCGCGCGCGCGCGCCCGATCCTTGCCACGGGATACAGATGAATGTTGGGCTAAGGCTTGAGCGGTGGATGCGTCGGTGGGGAGGACGCCGGAGTCGGGCAGCGCCAGCGGAGGACGGCCGCGAGGAGACGACAGACCCGGAGGAGTAGGGAGCAGAGCTTGAAGGCTGAAGCCTGAAGATGGACTGAGGCTGAAGTCAGCAACAATGGCGACTACAGATGCTTTTTATCTGAATGAATTGCAGTTGTACAGTCTGGTGTTCTCATGAATTTTATCCGAATTTTTATTAGTCAAAAAAAAAATCTATATGTATTTTTATGTGACATAAAAACCGAATTTTTATTAGTCAAAAAAAAATTCTATATGTATTTTTATGTGACATAAAAATACGTATAGAATATTTTCTTTTGACCAATAAAACGCTTCAAGTCAAACAATATCAGTGAAAGATTTGAGATTGAAACATTTTTTTTGAATTAATAAAACAATGGGAAGCCTTGTTGCCTGACAAAGTGAACTTTGTTGTTAAGTCTGACAGACCCCAAATTGCTCGCTGTTCGGCTTCAGTTAACTCAGTCCATTGCCATTTGCGGGCAAGAAAACGAGGAGAACAAAGCTTGGCATCCTTGTATTAATAAGGAGAAGAAAGTATATTAATTAATACAACGGCGACGCATTTCTGAACTTAAAAACTGTCAATACGGCAGTTCAGACTTTGAAAATGCAGCGTTCCTTTGGGGTCTGAAGATTGATTCTTTTTAGTTTCGTGATGCACGCGTAGAAGTTCCAAATGCATGTATATCCATGTTTTTGTTCCATCAAAAAAAAAAAATGTTGCTTGGTTTTAGACGTTTGTCTTCTGCGTATCATTTTATGTATGACGGTTCTAAGTATTACAGTATCAAACTGATGGTCCACCGCTTTTCTATCTTCCACTATTGCTTCCTGTCCTGGAGAGCAAATTTTCATATTCCTGGACGTTTCGAAACCATAATAATGGTTTCTTGGCTCCGACGAATGTTGAATGGCAGAAATGCTGATGTTGCAAAGCCTATGTACTCATACACTCCGAGATACAGAAACAGCCCCTTTAGAACGCGAAATTCTTTTTCTCTTCTTTTTTCTATGATTCAAAAATTCCCAGCTTCCAAAAGGCCCCAAGCGTCAGAGTGGCCCTAACTGCCAGGTTGTTTTTGTTACTGTTCCCTATTATTTGTACTCTCAGCTTCAATTCCTAAGGTTATCTTAAATCAAACTTTTAAAACTTTTTTGTCCGAATTTCTAAAAAACACCAAGATTTATAATATCAAACTAGTACCATTAGATTTATCATATAATATATTTTCATAAGATACTGATTTTATATTAAAAATATTGATGTTCTTTTCTATAAAGTTAGTCAAACTTAAAAAAAGTTTAACCGACATAAATTCTAGAAGTTAAAGCTTTAAAGGACAGGAGGAGTATCTAAATATACTCCGAATCTTTGCACACAAAAGTCTTGCCCTAGTGGCCAATGATTCAGGCACACGAGACTAATAATAAACTGAAACTGAACAAGCAAAGGGAAAAAGGACGGACACACCGCACTAGACCATGTTTGGGGTGCTTTTAGCTAGGTTTGGGCACAAGCTAAAGATGTGGAAATGCTTGGTGATAAAATGCATCTGGATTGTAGCCCATTCCTTATGAGAACCACCTACGAAAAAAATTCTCCATACGCATTACCTTTAAGGAACTGCCTGTTTATGGATAATTAAAAAAAACTGCCAATTTATGTAGTCCTACAAGCAGTTCAAAGATATCAATCAGTCCCATATCTCCATAGGCAGCCCATAATTTTGTCAGCCAGTGGAAATGGGTATGGAAATGCAAGGGGCGTCCGAAGAAATGGTTTTCGTAGCAGTAAACAAACATCTCTGTCTCGCTCTTGCATACGAAGGCGCTAACCTAGTGGCAGATGCTGCTTCAGCGGTGGTATAGCCATGAGGCCAGGCCATCACCAGCAGCATACATTACTTTTTTTTCTACATAAAAGAAGGGAACAGCAGAACTGAAACAACATTCACCATCATTTAGAATTCCATATCAAAAAACATCATTCAGAATTCACTTTATGTCTCCGAACAATAAAATAGCCAACGCACCAAAGAAATTTCCTTGTTGCAAACTGTTGGATTCTGTAGTGATAAACAAACAACTCATATGGTAACTGGGGGAAACCTGAAAAGAACGTCGTACTAAATTTCTGTACAAGTAAAACCTAAACCATTGTATAGTGTGTTCAAACTAATAAGCCTTCCTTTTGTATAATCATGGTACTAACTCAGAACAATGCAATTATGGAAAAGTGTGGCTTCTAATTTCCAATTCCATGTCCTGTAACACAACATGGTTTGAGAATCTTGTCAAAAACATGTGCAGATTTAAGTCACTAATTAAAGTACTTCAGCTCCTCATTTCAATTGAGTAACATGGTTGGAATAGTAGCCTATCTTACTTAGCAGCTAAGAAATATTTGTTTGCTTCTATTTAAATTATGCGAAAATAAGCCCCACACATTCAATGAGTCATTTTGAAACAGATCTATTGATGTGCAATGCTATACTAAGTTAATAATATGTATTTGAAGTTTTACATGGCCTGTTAGCATTGATGCATAGCCTTGTTTGGCAATATAACCTCGGTTGATATATTATATAATTGAATAATCTACCCCAACATGGCTTGTTAAGATTATACAATCTAACATCATAATCCACCTGTATATAATCTGTCCTATTTGGCTACCGCTCAGATTATATAATCTAGGTGGTTGCCAAACAAAGCCTAAGTAGTTTGCATGATTTCCACAATTTTGAGAAGTAGATGGGAGGGTTATAGTCTTATAGAAGTACACATAAAGTGACTAAATAAAAACTGTGTCTGGCTCTCACAGTATGCCATATGAACTAACATATTTCAATAGACCTATCAAGGAGCAAATTGCATCAAATGCTATGACTAGACATGAAACAGCATGGCCAGTAACAGATCAAAGACGAAACAGCACCACAGGTCAAAAGAGAATGAAATGCATTCAACTTCAATGAACAAATATCCACATATATTGGGTAACTGAAGTGTACCAGATGAGTCTCTTAGATGCTATAGAAGGAAATCTTGAATGACTGGAGCCTGAGGTACAGTATCAGGCTGAGTACTAGACTTTTCTCTATGCTTATGTTTTCCCTGACGATGCCCACTTCTACCAGAGCTTCTGTGCTTTCTTTGTTCTTTGCCATCACTTTCAGCAGGATTTGCACCTTTCTCTTTATCATGGTTTTGTTGCTTACTTGTTCTACTAGAATGTGAAGCAGGATGGCTTCCTAAATTCTCTATCCGTGGAGTGCTAGATTCATTACTGCTTGTTTTGTTTAGCATTCCTTCCAAGTTTATATCTGAAGTCCTTTGTGAAGACAATGCTTTAGCATCACTACCCAAGAGCACATCACGTAGAGCACCAGACAACGGGTCTTCTTTTGGAACATTTGCACTAGGCATCATAGAACTGAGGAAATCCTCAGTATCCAACTTAACTACTTTTGGTCTGGACTTCGTGGCCGTCGACTTTTTCCTACCAAATACAAGTTCAGCAGTCTTCAACTTGTCATCATTAACAGAATTATTGCTAGAAGATGGTAGAGAATCGTTAGCTTGAGGGTAATCATTTGGCTCGTCCTCAGTTTTCCCTGTTTGGAGATAAAAGAGCCCATGCCTCTTGCGATGCTCAGAAAGAGAAGACGAACCAATTGACACTGCAGGCTCATCTCTGGTATCTACAGAATGACGACTGCAAGGATAGAAAAAGATTGAAGTTGAGGGAGTAGAATCATCTTCACTCACCATGCCAGCAAGTTCAACAAGATTTTCATTCAGGATAAGGCCATCTGGAAGGGCCACTTTCATTTGTGCATTCACAGAAACAGGACCTAGTTCTTGACAGAACACTGTCCGCATAGTCTTAACAAGCTCTTCTAACCTGCTTGGCTTGTCACCATCAGCAACCTTCGTTTTGTTCAGCTCTTGAATCTCTCTTACTAAATGGACAAAACCAATCAGGTTGTGTGCTCTATCTTGTACTTCTACTTCATTGCAGTTAATCAATGGACCAACTGTTGTTTGAATCAGGTCAATCATGTAAAGTATAGATTCATGTGAAAAGGGGTCCTTTCGCACTGTGCTCGCCCCAATACCTTGCTCTTCGCCAGACCCAAGTGCAACATTGCTGTCCAAACTAACAGTTTGATCAGCAGCTGACCTGTCGAACGTGACATCCATTGCCATGCCTGAATCACCCAATCTCCCAACATATACACTGAAACACCATGTAATCACTTTAAATACTGCATGGATGTAGACAGCTCTCACTGAAATTGGCAGAAGCCCGGTCCTTGGTTGCAAGAGTGCTTCAACAAGCTCAACAGGATCCTTCGTTAAGTCCACATACTCACCAGAAACCCATGCAGCCGCTGAAAGAACAGGGAAGAGGAAGTGATTTCCAAGCAAAGCAGGATCAATCAGGAGAGTTCGAGCTGAACGGACAAGCTCTGGCCGGGTATCCTGCACTCTCAGTCCTACATCAACAAGCTGCCGACCAATCTCATCCCCTTGGGCACAATGCAGGGTCCTTGCCATATCCGCAAGGAGCGAAACATACCAATCAAAGTCCACCACCATCTCATACACATTATGCCCACAAGCTGCTAGAACAGCCCCAAGAATGTCATTTGCGAACTCTGGGTCTGACTTAGCAACATGTCCGATCAGCATACCAGCAATGTCCATGACGTTGTTTTCATTAACCATCCCCATAATGAGATGCAACGCCTCCTGGCGAATGTTTGTGTCGGCATCACCCAGTGACTTCGCAATAGCATCCTGACAATCATGCACCGTGGATGCATATGCTGGGCCAAGCATACCAACAGCCAGAAGTCCAAGGTACCTCAGGTTGGGATCATCATCAGCGGCAATGAACTCCTTGGCTTTCCCAATGGCAAGGCGGACCGCGGCATCATGTGCTGGCAGCGCAGTGAGCACCGTACGGATGCACTCGAAGGTCAGCGACATGGCCCCGGATCGGGTGAGGAGCTGGCAGACCGGGTCGACAATTCTAGCTGCGAGGCGGGGCTCGAGAGGAGCCAGTCGTGCAAACACCTTGAGCACCTTGATGAGAGCCCAGTTGGATCGGGAGGTGGTGAGCAGGTTGTAGAGGTCGGGCGCGAGCGGCAGGAAAGGGGTGGCGTCAGCAGGGGGCGCCGACAGGTCACAGAAGGCTGCCGCAGCCGCCGTGGACGCCCGAGGATCGGGAGAGGCGAGACACGCCGCCAGCGGTTTGAAGAGGACGGGCACGGCCGCGGACGGCGAGGCGGCTATGACGCGCGCGGCGGCGGCGATGGCGCGTGGGCTGCCGCGGGCGAGGTGCGGCACGAGGTCGTGCGCGAGGTGGACGGGGAGGTCGGGCGCGGCGGCCGCGGCGGGCGAGGCGAGGAGCTGGAGCGCGAGCGCGGAGACGTGCCGCTGGTGGGCGGCGCCAGCGGAGGGGGAGGGGGAGGGGGAGAGGTCCTTGTGGAGCTGGTGCGTGGCGAGCGGGAGCAGCGAGAGCGAGGCCGGGTGGAGCGAGAGCGACGCGGCGAGGTAGGCCAGGCGCTTGTGGGGCAGGTGCGGCGAGGCGAGGAGCTCGATGGCGGGGAAGGCGAGCGGGTGGGAGGCGACGGGGGCGAAGTGGAGCGAGGAGAGGTAGGTGAGCTTCTGCAGCGCGACGGACTTGGTGGCGGCGTCCGGGGCGCGGATCTCGCGGTGGATCTCGGAGAGCGCGCGGGCCACGGCCGCCGCCTCGCCGGCGGCCGACGCGTCGGCGCGGAGGGACTTGATGAGGTCGTTTAGGGAGCGCTGGAAGAGCGTGTCCACCAGCGACGGCGCCACGGCGGGCGCCGCCGGCGTGGAGGCCATCCGCGGTGGCTCAAGAGGAAAAGGGAAGGGGGGGCTGGATCCGTGTGTGGTTTTGGCCTTTTGGGGGTGAAAAACTGGGAAGCGTTGGCGCGGCCGAGATGGAGGAAGGAAGGCTCGCTCGAGGCGTGCCTTGGTGAGCCCTCGTTGGCAAGAGAAAAAAATAAGTTCAGTGAGAACGGTTTTTTTTTTTTACAAGGAAGATGCTTTAAGTTTATCAGCCGAATCTGCTAACCATTTAACAGTATTTTTTCTCGCAATATACTTTCTGTCATGGTTTATCAGTCAAACAAACAAGACGTCAATGGTGTGAGCACATATCACTATCTTTTTCATTCATAATAACACAATACGCATGTATCATCGATAGAATTGCTATATATTTAGGAATAGTAGTTGCAAATAAAAACTATAACTCTATTAGACTGGGGAGGTTTATGTGTAATTGATCAGATAAGATTTAGCATCCGACATTAAATTAATGCTTTATATAGAGAAGAAAATAAAATCAGAGAGGTACAATCAAGACACGGATTTATATACTCATTCAAGTAGATATGAAATTAGAGTAGCACACATGATACAGAATTATAGATTCAGGTATGGGATACCATGCATGTTTAGTGAAGAATAGTTCTATGTGCACTATGTGCTCGGTTTACAGGAGTGTCGATGATGCTAGAGCTGATTGATATAAGAGAGGATACTATCCTTCCTTATATAGTCCAAGGGTAGAGTTTACATCGAGGAATCCTGATCTTTGACTGTTTTCTAGTTTGTTACAAAGAATAGGAGTCCGATCTGAGTGGATATAAAATGTTTGGTTTGAGGAATAAACAGTCAACACATTCTAGGTGGACTGATGCATCATGAGTTCATTCCTCAAATTTAATATAACAACTTAATTCCTCATACTACTAATTATTAGCTTATGAGAAATGAGGTGGCAATGGATCAACTTATTATGTTCCACAAACCAAACAAAAAGCTAAAGACTGAGATGGTGATTAACTATTTTGTTCCACAACTCCCCCTCCCCCCGATAGATAGATTAACTTCAAAGTATATCTAATCTATGCATTTTCCACCAAGTAGTCGAGATATTCATCCGATTTGAGCCTCCTATGCACGACAGTTTCTCTTGCCGTAAGTATATCTAGAACTTGTTGTAATGACAACTACAACAATTGAATAAGTTTTTTTTTCCTAAGTAAATGCTTCTTTCCATACATGTGCGCAAAGATACTTGGGCATCCACCCAACAGAAGGCCAAAAAAAAACTCATTGTACCCAGAGATAAGGAGCTCGGTGATGAAGACCTCATCGGTGTTAGGGTTCAAGGCTAAGGGGTATATGGGTATCAGCTTAGACCTGATTGTGGTGGCGATCAAAATAGCGATAGGACAAGACAGTGGGAGCGACTGGTTGAACACTGCAGGGTAGCAGTATGAGCACAAAGCCCAAATGATACCAAGGGAGGAGGAAGAAGATAGACTCAAAGTAAGGAGGTGAGCCGATGGGTTAAAGGGTGCACACTGACCCTTTGGCAGCTCCTTTTTATAATAATTAGAGCATCCAAACCGTTTTGCATAGTTCGTTTGGTAAATGAAGGAGTTTGCCAAGTTCTAAATAAATGTGGCAAAGGTGAAAAGAGGCAATGGTTTGACATTAATCACTTGGCAAAAAAAATCTGGCGACAGAAGGAGGTCACGCGACCACGCATGGGGGCGACGGATTTCGCGCGAGGGACAGGATACCAAGCACGGAGGGGCTTGCCATATATGCAAGTCCTTTCCCTCTATTTGCTACGTTAACAAAATTGCAAAGCCCAATTGCCAAACCGTTGGATAAGTGTTTTTGACTTTTTTGCAAATACATGAATACAAAGCTTATTTGCCAAACGGTTGGAGATGCTCTAAGGCCAATCTTGAGCATCTCCAATAGTTTGGCATTTTTTGTTTGCCATTTGTTGGAGTTTGCTAACTCTGAAAAGCAAATAGGAAGGAGAAAAATAAGACATCTCCAAGAGTTTTATAAATCTGACTTGCCATTTACAAAATGTGGACCCAACTGCCGAAAGTTTTCACCACGTGTGCAGTCTCGGTCCGTTCGCGGGGTTCCTTCGCGCGTTCATCAAGTTCGCCACCACTCGCGTTGAGGAGGTCATGGCTCGGTAGCTGCTCCCTGAAGATCGGCAAGTCCACGGTCAGTCACTAGAAGAAGTGCCTGGAGATCGACAAGTAGTGCAAGTTTCTCTAGAGATCGGCAAGTAGTCCACGATCGCCACTGGCCCGTGGCCGCTGAGCCACGATCGTTGATCTATCTTGCTGCTGCAGTGATCAGTGTTTTCCAATCGCATGTGGGAGTCGCGGTCGCGCGGGGGAGTCGCAAGATCGGTGTTTGCCAAGTCGCGGACGGACTTGCATAAATGCCAAGCCTCCTCTGAAATTTGCCAAGTTTCTAAAAATGCAAAACTAATATGTAAAACTATTGGAGAGGTGTTTTGTGAATTTTGACAAAAATCAAGAATGCAAAAGCAATATGCAAAACTGTTGGAGATGCTCTTAGCGGAAGTTAATAACGTTCCATGAGTATTAAATAAATTGATATAACATAGTATAAATGAAGATTAGCGATAAAATTTCATAAGATGAAATGAGTTTTATGAGAATAAAAGTTGTTTGCATTACTTTCAACACCTGTGAGTCTTGGAAATGGACGCTTAACCACCACTGAGACTGGCTCAAGAGCAAGTATTATAATACAGCCAGCTGCTGGCTGTAAGATTTCTTTACAGCCTTTCTTGCAGCCCACTCATATAATGGTTAGCTCATCACTATTAATACATGGCCCACTTGTCTGTCTCACAGATTTTCTTCTTAACCGACTTTAAGCTTACAGCCTCTCTCCTCTTCTCTCTCCTCCAGCTCAGCATTTAGCTAGCCTTCAGTCTACTATAATACTTGCTCTAAGGAGCAATAGAACAAGTTGGATACTTGGATAGCGCACAAAACCACACAAACTACACCGGCCAATGGTAACTGGGAACGGAAGCTTTACAGACAAGCTTTCATTTTAGTTACAAAAACGTATAGTCTTTGGAAGCAAAGAAAAAAAAGACTAAAAGAGCCAACCACCATTAAAATGATAGAACAAATTATGACAATGATATATTAACTTGGTAGGCGATTGCACAAATTTGGATGTCGATGCAACTTTGCTTGGGAGGCATGGGGCAATGAAGAGTCAATTGGGATAATACATGAAAATAAAATGCTGTACCCAAACTCCTATATGCTACAAAACTCCCAGAGAACTGGGAACTAAAAAGCTCATAAGGCATGAATACAATAGGGTTTCCAAAATGTACAACAAAGTGAAAACACATGACGTTTCTGGCAAAAGATTCATCAGGCTTTCTTGTCGGACCTATTAAGGTTTAGATTAAACCACTTCTTTTTGCCAGATTTGTCTTTGCCATCTACACTACCGTTCTCAGGGCTCTCAGGAATGCTCTGCTCGACGGTATACCTACTACTGCTACTACCTGCACCAACAGGGTTTACCAAAGTTCGCTCAGTTGTGAACGAGCAATGGATATTGTCCCTTTCTCTCAGCATATCATCAACCTGCAGATATTGTAACTCTTTAGCAACACGTTTAAACAGAATCCAGAAAGGGCGTAATTTGGCAATGGTCTTAACAGAATGTTCTGACAAATGCTTATATCAAATGTGGGACAGCCTTCTTGTCAAGGTATACCTCCATATTCAAGGTATTACAAAAGTAATGCAACTATTAAACAGATTTAACAAGTTACACCCAATAATTACTCGTATTCGAAAATTTATGCTCATATTAAATGTTCAGCACTTTAGGTGAAGTAGCATAATACCTACAAGAACAATCTTTACACAAACTTCAACCAGTTAACACAAAGCACTGAACATTATCCATAAAAAGTAACAGCAAGGACAGGGTGATATCGTTTCCAAGTTTCCATACACTAGCTTTTATGCCTTAAGGAGGTGAAACGTTTGCTAAACACTTCAAGCTAAATTTGAGCTGTAAAAACACTTGAAATATGCCTATCTGAACTCTTATTAATGTTCTTCTCTCTTCTTTCGTGGCCCATGTAGACTGTCTGTACTCTTGTTAATGTTAATGTATACTTGTAACCTAGACTGAGTGGAACTGGTTGTAAGATCATTCTTCCCTAACAGTAGGCCTTATCTATGTTTTAGTGTGACTTACCTCTAGTTTAATTGTTTGGACCCACAAACCACTACATCAATGACATAGGCACTAACTATATGTACCATTATATAACTAAATATCTACTGTAATCTGGGCATCTGGCACTAGGGTGACCCTCAATTAGACTGAAATTTTTTAGAGCAGCAGCTAGGACCCCTCTTGCAATCATAGCATTTTGAAATAACATATATATAGACAGGATGAGGGGCATATATGCATACCGCTTCTCTCTCTTGTGTATATCTGGTGGTGACTTCTTGAAACCGTGCCAAAGCCTGAAAGCCGTATTAATAAGTCAAAGCTTTCTTCAAATGAAGAACACCTAAACACATATGATTAATCACAAAACAAAAATTTAGTGACTGACTTTTCTGTACTCAGTTTCAAACTGACGCAGATCATTTCGCTTCGCTAGAATTTTAGATTCTATTTCCTTCAGCCTCTCTGTTGTGTCTTCATAACTCTTTGCGCACATCGCTTCAATTATATAACTAGCTGGCTTGAAAAAATTGTCACCTGCACAATTCAATTAGGATGGCTCAGGGCAAAGAAATATGCCTCCAATACAAATAGAGAGTTGACGGGCAGACGTTAAGAATGCACACCATAGACAGCAAATATATGGGTTCCAGGTTTGAGAGCTGACACTTCGCAGGGTTGGAGGCCTTCCAACCTTTTGAAGAAGGCAGCTTCAGGATCTTTGGCCATTGCCAACTGTAGTTGTAAGAGAAAAAAAAATCTAAAAATCAGTTATGATACACAGAATAACTAACAGTACACAAAGAATTACATACCGCATTCACTGTTGAGTCCATACGGTACACCTGGAAATGCAAGAAATACATGCCTGCAGATGTCACCTTGCCAGTCTTTTGACTATCTTCCTGAAGGTCAAAGGGAAAGCTGAAGATGATATTAAACTAGAACTCTGAATGGAGTCTTCTTTAAATTCTTATCAAAATGTACCAATAAACATACACAAAATAGAGAACTGGAGAATAATTGATCAAATAACAGCTATACTATTATCCAATTGTACTATATAACTGTACCAATGCAAAATTAATAGCAGCACCAGAAAACAAATTTCCTTAGTGCTGCATAGTGTTATATTAAACATGCAATATATTGAATCCCAGAAGTTCAAAAAACATATTTCATCTACCTCACCAAATAAGTAATTTCTTTCATCACATTTTCACACGACACCCAGCAGACAAGAAATGTAAATGAAATGAATGAAAAGATAGAGAAAATATCCCAAAGCCCTAAAAAAAGCGAAACAAGTAATCCATGTCACATCTATGAACAATGAAGACGTATAGGGCAAGTAAAATAAGTGCCCGCTATACAATAAATCAGTGTCATTCATTTGACGAAATGTTGATTTTTGTTCTCAAGTTAAATTCCTATGCCAATTGGATCAAGGATCACACCTATCTTGAAATGTAAAACAGGAATCATAACATTACACCTGAAATGTGTTTAGAAAGTTGGCATAGTACATTAACACTGGTAGTAATTTTATTTTAATGATGACATGGTATTAGACTATTAGTTTAGCTGGCTTGGAAATGGCAGGTTGTGTAGCACTTCCTTGAACGCATCTAAATGTATCAAAATTACATTGGTAAGATTTCTTTCACTACAGTTAACTCAAGAGTTATCAATCTCTTTGTTATTAGAACATACCTTCAGTTAAAAGACAAATCCAGAAAATGGGGATTAAACAATATAATCTATAGTGGATGCCATCCTATTGAAAATAATACCAGTCTAACAAGGCATATCAACAATACAGTAGCACAATTAGAAATTACCTGCAGCGCAAGTCCATAACCTCCATTAACTTCTTGCTCGAAGTAAAGAAGCTGTGCATTGAACAAATAAGAAAATGAAGAAAGCACAAAAAGAAAACAGCAAGGCTCTAGTTCCAGAGGAAATGATTTTTATGATGAAAAAATCAACCTCATACCTTAAATTTACTTTGAGCAGGTGAAGTCACTCTGACGACTATTCCAGAGTGAGCTTGTTCTTCACTTATTGTTACGCCAAAAAAATGAGCACATTGCTTGTCAACCTACAAATAAAAAGGGTATAAGATAACAACCACATTGTAGATGTTTATCACAAGAACAAGTAGTATCAGAACCTTTCCCGTAGCTGATGTTCCAACAGGGAGTGGTCTCACTGTAACTGTGCCATTCATAGCCTCTTCCAGCACAGTAGGAGAAATTGTGGTCTTGATGGGAACACCAAGCTTGCTATGAGTAGTTAAATTTATTAGAAAAGTGAAACTGTGAACCTTTGGTTACTTCTAGTCTAGAAATAATAATACAATTACCTAAAAAGTGCTGCAAACATTGTGTTTACAGTTCCAAGATTGGACAAATCAATTTCCATATCCATTCCTTCATTTTCTAACGCCTGACACAAAGGAAATGCAACAAGGGTCACTCAAAACTTAATCTCAATTTCAATGATCCAATGCTAAATAATGAAAACACAGCAATCATGTATGTGTCAAATTTACAAGTCATCAAGATAACAAGCACCAATGTCAACTTTCATGTCTAATGCATCAGGATGCCATAGTTAATTGGAAAAAGTCCATATTATTCCCTCCAAGTTTGGCTTATGTCCAAATAACCCCCCAAACTGACATTTAGTTCAATTTACTCCCTCCAACTATTTAAGTTGGTCCAACTAACACCTTAAAGAGATTTTCCCATTTTCCTTTTTTGTTTCTCTATGTACAAATTATATTTTAGTTTCATTTTGTGAGGTGATAGAGGACATTATATTTTGTGTTAGAAAAATGCACTATGGATTTTTCATCATTATGTTTTATATGATATTATATCTCTAGTGTTAATTTATTGTTAAATTTCCTAAGCTATCAAAATTTTGGTAAAAAAAAGTTAAGATATATTTTTTCTAACATAACTTATGTTGTTCTCTATAATATCACAAAATTTGATATTAAGACTCAACTAATACGTGGAAAAACAGAAATAGCAAATCATGTTAGTTAAGGGGTAAACTAGACCAACTGAAATAGTTGGAGGAAGTAAAGTGAACCAAATGTAGGTTTAGGGGGTAATCTGGACATATGCCAAACTTGAGGGGAGTAATTTGGACTTTTTTTTAATTAATTATGCTTCCCAGATGGTCTAGTTTAGGAAAAAGAAATAGTCTCCAAATAACTGGCTACAATCATTACCAGGCATAATTTATCCAGAAATGAGAGTTGGTCAGGTAAATTATAACAAGTAGCCTCAGTACCAATTTATCATTGCTGTGCAATACAAGGTTGCCAATGAGGCTCTGGCACGGCAAGATGCTTCTCAATCAATGACTAGACAACTAAATAAGAATATATTACAAATTTATTTAAGACAAGGCATGTGAAATTCAAGCCCATGGTCCAACCACTACCTATTTAGGCCTTGTTTAGTTCCCAAAAAATTTTGCAAAATTTTTCAGATTCCCCGTCACATCGAATCTTTAGACGTATGCATGAAGTATTAAATATAGACAAAAATAAAAACTAATTACACAGTTTGGTCGGAATTGACGAGACGAATCTTTTGAGCCTAGTTAGTCTATGATTGGACAATATTTGTCAAATACAAACGAAATTGATACTATTTACATTTTGCAAAATATTTTGAAACTAAACAAGGCCTTCCTAAGCCTCAAGTGAAATGTAGAATTTTATAATCCAGTGAAAGGTGGTAGAGATAATTTTCAATTGCCATGAACTGGTGCTAACATTTTCCCATTATCAACCTAGTAATTACAATTACATAGATAATATTTGTATCTCCCTGTGTAACATTTCATCACATAAAAAGACAAAAAAATATATATTTGCATAAAGAATCATTGATGGACTCGAGAAAATCATCATGTATACAAAATAGATCTTTCTCCTAACAAAACATGCTTGAAGAAATATGCTGGGGTCTATCTAAAACAATGCTGACTAAGTAAACCTCAATCAGTTTGACACATTTGGGGCTAAAATAACAGTCAAAACAAGGGGTATAGCATCTAACAACTTTTATCCAACAGATCTAAAAATGTAAGGCCACAGAAGCATTAGAGAAAACAAAATAGACAGATAAAAAAATAAGTGTAGCATTGTACGGTAGATTCAATGAATATAGAACACCACCTCAAAACCAGCAGTATCATACTGCCTCCTTTTCTCAGGATCTGACAAGATGCTATAAGAATATGCAACTTCTTTGAAGAGTTCTGATGCTTCTGGGTTGCTAGCATTCTTGTCAGGGTGGTACCTATCAACAAAGATAAGGATTGTGATGCTCCAATAGGGTAGGTTATCCATCAAAGCTACATGGTTTAGGCATAGCAAGAACTATGCAAATAGAAGAAACAATTCCCTAATAAGATGGATGCAATGGAATGACATGATGTTTCAAGACCATGGAACTACATCATAACTGGATACACAATCATATCACCACAAAGGGACAGTAGCATTAGAAGGCACATTTGGTTCATTGGCTAGTTTTTATTCGCCTCGCCTATGCGAGCAATGCTTGCCTTGCTGGTTCAGGCGAGCTAAAATCACTCTGCTGAGCAAGCAAGCCAAAATCTCGCCAGCACAGACCACGAGACATTCTTGCCAATCAACCAAACGCTCATCCCCATCAATCTCCTCACTCAGCGAGGCAAGGCAAGATGTCGAGCGAGAACAACGCCCAAATCTTGCCAGCAAAGCACAACACATGAGAGAGCAATGTTCTACAAAAGGGCCTACTCACACATGTACACATAACAGATTATGAGCCTGTTTGGATGGGCTTATTTCAGCCGCTAAAAATAAGCTGAAGCCCATCCAAACACCTCGGCTTATAGCCATTTCAAACTATCCAACCACCCAGCTTATAAAAAGTTATATGCTGGATTCTCTCAGCTATTGCAGCTTATAAAAATCTGGGGTCATCAAGGACACAAAACACCAAGTATCTAAAAGATTTAAGTGGTTATAGATACATGTGTTCACTCCATCCCATTAGGGTTTCACCACAACCACTCTCCTCCCGTGTGAAGGGTCACAAAGTGCACCGTGGTGTGGGAGCGACTGTGATGAAGAGCAGAAGAAAAATGCTTGATGATTTGGTCAATTTGGTTGACTGGCTTTGGTGCTAAATCGATTTCCATGTTGACCTGAAAATATAAGTACAACTACTGCTGCTACCTATAATTTGTTTATGCTTTGTAGTTTACGGAATGATTGCTATTGTATGGAATGTAATTGAGTATACATATATAGATCCAACATTTATAAAAAAACATCAGTTACAATGGCCATTACCATAGACTGTCAACATGGTGTGAACAGCAGGTGAATAGCCATTACGGTTTATTAGGAGCTTGGATAGACAATATATGTGTAGCAGTAACACTTCTGCTTGCAATTCTTTTCATGTTGTATATCCTAGATAGAATGATAACAAGCATAACTTAAACCAGTACATGCATTTTTTCAGGAATAGTCACATATGAAGACAAAGGAAATCGTAAAATTATCCCATTATTTTTTGTTCAAATAAACACTGTTTAGTCAAAAGCAACGGCAGTTTTAAACTCAGATAAACAAAAATGTAAAGGGATATCTTTCTACCAATATAGGAACTACTCAACATAATAAGAACGGCACTATTAAATGCTCTGAAATATATCCATCTGAAGCCTGAAAAATGTTCTTTGCATTCGCTTGAAAAGATTATCGTTGATGGGTTTTTACTGTTTTCTCATCAAGAAGCCGATGTGGGAACTAAAATTCATCATTTGAGTGCACCTCTTATGAGTATTCGTCATTTCATCATTGCTAAAATGTGGACAACGAGAATTGAAATAATTAGACACTGAAATTTCGAAGCTAATTCATTAGTTCATTGCTCATAACTTTAAGACCAGGGTCATTTTCAGGTACCATGAATCAAGTATAAACTGAACCCTATGCACATATCTAGTGGTGCGGTAGTATTGGCATACAAATGCCACGTGACTTTCCCCGCTGCGAACTGCCAACTAACCCAGATAACGTGGGGCATGTTTAATAGAGCTCCTCCAGCTCGACACTCTCTATGGGATGTGATTCTGTGGCTGAAAGTGATTCTCTATTAAGATAAATTCTACGTAAAAAGTGATTCTGTGTGCGAAGCAAAGCAGGAGAAGCTATTTTTTCAGTTCCTGGCCTTCTAGTTTATTTCAAACAATCACTTCACAGAGAACTCCCTACTCAGACTAACATATTGTTTGGCAGAGCTCCTCATGAATTTATCATGGAAGCTGCTCTATGGGCTATGCCAAACAGGTGTTATGGTAAACTAATGAAGTAGTATCTTGATTTTCCTCTCTTCCACTACATAAGTCAAAGCAGCAGCATAGCAAAACGAAAATGACCACTGAGACCGTACTTGAGTGCGAGCTTGCGGTAGGCGGACTTGATCTCCTGGTCGGAGGAATCCCTGGGCACGCTGAGCACCTCGTAGGGGTCCCGACGCACTGCGGGGGCAGACGGCCCCTCCATCTTCCCCGACGACGACATCCCGGAACAAAACCCTAACAGATGCAACAACAACAACAACAGATGAAAAAAGTTTAGAAAAAATAGAATGCATCCGATCCCAACGGCCGGCGTAACGGAGCCAGCCCGGGCGCACGGCGCCCGACGGCTACACCAGCAGGTCCTCTGCCGGCGGATCTACCTTCTCAAGGCGCCTGGCAGCTCTCCAACTCTCCCCGGGCGACGCGACCGACGGCTCGACCTCCTCCCGACGGCTCGCAGCAAGGGATGCGGCGAAAGGGAGCGCCGGGACCGGGAGCTAGCTCGGGTGCCGTCGTCGCAGGATCCGGAGGTGACGCGCTCGGCTGGGAGGACCAAAGCCTCGGCAGAGGCGGCACCACTCCTCCGTCTCTATCACGCCGCCTGGGAGGCTGCCTGGGAAGGAAGGGAGAGAGAGGCGCCTGGGGGGCTGGGAGAAGGAAGGGGGGAGTGGCAGGCCTCTGTAATTTTTGCCAAGTGAGGTCGGGAGGTGAAAATTTTTTGTTTCCTACCTCGGCGCGGGCGCGAGCAGATCTCGCCGCGTCGTCCTCCTCTAGTCTAGGTAGAGGTAGGTGGGCGAGACGGAGACGGCAACGGCTAACGAGGCTGGACAGCAGGAGAGGCTGAGGACCTGAGGTGGGAAAAGAGAGAGAGAAAAAAAAAACAAGGAAAATGGCAATGAACCCCAATCTCGATTATCGTGGGAAACTCATGCCTCAATTTTTTTTTTACTCTGCACCTCAATTTTCTAGTAAAGTTATTCTACTTGGATTTTGTTTGGAATGGTATAACTGCATCGTAGATCTACTTGGGTTTTGTTTGAGGGCCTGTTTGGATTAGAGGATTTTCACAGAAATTTCAAAGGAATTCCATTCTTTTGTTTTGCTGACATCATACACCGTTTGGAATGGAGGAAAGCAGCCAACCATTCCAGAGGAAAGGAATTGCTTGCTTCACAAAACATGGGGAAAATAACATCCACTCCGAACCGTGGTTTTGCGGAAGCCCGAGGCGATTGAGGAGAAAAGATGCATTCTATCAGCTGCAACTCATGGCCAATTGATTTCCCTTCGCTCTGGATGACAGATGAGAGAACGATGCAGTTGAACGATGTCACATGAAGCTTCTCAGACCAGTTGTTTGGTGGGTCAAATGTGTCAGTAGCATATACATGCAATTTTGTTTTAAGCCTATACACTCTTGAGACCCACATTGATCTAGTTTTCCTATGTTTAGAATTCCTCTGTTCCAAACACATTTTTGGCAAGTTTTCCTTTGTTTTTCATTCCTCTGTTTTGCTACTACACATCTATCATATTCCTATATTTTTTCCTTTCCTCTGTTTTATATTCCAAACAGGCCCTGAAATGATATAAATTGTACCGTAGACAAAGAAGGAACCAGACCAACAACTCATGGCCCCGATGCCAAAGCAACACATGGAGATAGCATATTTAATCTCACCTTCACTTGAAAATAATTATTGCTACAATGATTTCAGTGAAGGTAATTAAAAATTTATTAACAGATGTTAGGGGGCTTGGCCTGTGCTAGCGCCCCCTCCCCCTCCCTAATCACACCACTGTAGAGCGGCTCCATAAAAAATGAAGTTTTTGAATCATCCATTTGGATGCTCTCACAACTCACTTTTTAGAGAGCAGTGAGAGGAGTGATTCTTAGGGAGAATCAGCTCTGCGAGATCTGTCAAATGCCCCCTTTTTAGGGTATGTTTGATAGAACTCTACTATCTTATTTCTAGTTATGGCTTATTTACTTTTTTGGTGGAGTGATTTAAAATGATTTTGGTGGATGTGGAGAGAATCGATTTTGGAGTAATTTTGGTAGAATTGATGAACAATGAGTAACATGTTTTTAGCTCCCAGATACTAGTGTAAATAGAGAAATGATTCGTGTATCTTTCCCACAATAATCTATATGTTGTTTTGTTGTTTGGTTGATAAGGAGTGATTTCGAGGGAGAATTAGTCCCAAAAAGCTCTACCAAAATAGTTGAAAGCCTTAAGTTTTAATTATGGTAATTAAGTGACAACTAGTGAACTCATGTTTTTAAAGTTATGATTGAACTATAGTTCACATAATAGTGATGCGCAAGGCTAGGAAAATGACAGATGAAAATCAAGCCCGGAGGTAAAGGTATATGCTTGGAGTTTTTATTTCACTTGTTAAGATATAATAGAGTACATGGTTACATTTAGAATAAATAGTCGTATTGTTAAGAGAGGAATTCTAAAGCTAACATGGTTAACTAGTGTCATTAGATGATGATTAACTTCTATATATTATAGACCTAGCAATGTGGTGAGATGCAAGTGAAAATATTTTTGAAAATCCTTTAAAATGCTAACTTTAGGCTTTTTTGTTCAAAAAATAATTTGGAGTTGGCATGCTTACATAGAGGGAGAAAAGTGCGTCTTTGCAATTGATTCGTATTCTTTGAAACTCTCCGAATGAGCATCAGAGTGCTCACAGTAGTATTCTGGAAAGATGTTCTAGAGTTTATCACTTGGCTAAGCTGCTAAGCAGCGATCAGATATGCTCGATGTGCTCACCAAAGCTGTTATCGAAGAAAAGATGGGCATTGTTCACTGTCTAAAAAATCGCTAGGACAGTGTGACGTCCGGTGCTCACCAGAACGGAGGCACCAGGGCTTTGCTCGGTGAAAAAGAATCATCCTCATTCCTCTCAACCAAACATACAATGGAACTATATCATCTATAAAATCATGGATGAAACCATCCCATCTAAACTTATCTTCAAATCAAACATATGTTAAATCATTATTTGAGAAGTTACTTAAAGTACTTGGTATTCAAACACATGTTAAATTTATTTTTGACAACCGAGAAATATAGAGAATAACTATACTTATATATAATATTTATTTATTCGAACTCAAATGAGTCGACTCCATGACAGTTCACCCCCAAGCGGAGGGTCCATCTTGTCAGGTATTCTCAGTCCGTAACCGTAACTCCTCCGCACCCGACCCGTTTAGCGCCTTCGTCTTCAGCAGACTCCCCAGCTGCTCCCCGTCGCCTCCGCATCTCGGGGACCCCCCGCGCCTCGCCCGCGCATCCGGCGACCTCCCAGGAGCTGTAGCGCCCGCATGGGGCACTAGTACCGGCACGGAGCCCATCACTTCCCGCCTACGCCGCCGCCGCCGCCGCTTCGGCCGGCGGCCATGGCGAACTACCTCGCGCAGTTCCAGACCATCAAGTCCACCTGCGACCGCATCGTCATCGCCGGTACCAACCTGCCGCCTCCCCTCTAAATTGGCAAAACCTAATTCTAGCCCCCAAGGATCTGAACTGCGCTGCCGCGACTCACACGTCGCTGCTGGGGCGCGATCTGGGTAGCTTGGTCCGCTTGATCTCGCTGCTGTGTGATCCGGAAGGATCTGAACGAGCCTAGATTCGTGCAGGAATGGTGTTACTGTGCCTTGCCTTTGTATTGTTGTGTAGCTGAGCGTCTGCTGGTTGCATCTAAGTGCCTATAGTGATAGTTTCAGACTTGTTAAGCTTTTCTTTTCTTTTCTTTTCTTTGATTTGATTTGCTTTCACTAGTTTCAGATTGCTTAAGGAATGAACAGTGAGAGATCTCGATTTGCCATTTTGGTAGCTCAGTCTTCTTCTTGTATGACGAGTTACAATGTTACTACTCAGAAAGTACTCATGTAAATTCGCTAGTAATATGCTGTTCCATCACCTCCTTTGCTTCGGGAACAGAGGCTCTGACAGTAGGGAAGAGCATGCACTCGCCAACCTTACTGCGCTGCAACCTGTGTGCGTAGGTAGCTAGCATGGATGGACTAATAACCCTCTAGGGGTAAATTTGGATCGCAATTGAAGTAGACTTATGTACTTTTTTTATTTCTTTGCTGTCAATGGAAGTGGTTTCAAGTTTTGTATATTTGTACAAATTCCTTCTCACATGTTGATTTGCGTTTTTGTAACAGTCGAAGATGTTAGTGACTTGTGGCTAAATGTCAAGGAAAGTTTTGAACAACGAGTGCCAGTGAAGAAGGCCTGTCTCAACAACAAGGCAAGGAACCCTGTTTTTGTTGACAATCTACCAGCTGAGTTTATACAAACTACTGATTCAAGACTACGGAGTCGATTCCCACAAGAACAATACTTGTTCTGGTTCCGGGAGCCATATGCAACTGTTGTTCTTGTTACTTGTGAGGTACTCCCCACCCACATCACCCCTTTATCCTATGTATGCTAATCATTTTGATTCTTTCAAGCAACAGTACTCGTCAAATGGACCATGTGGATGACTTTGCCATTCATTTATTTATTTATATAAAAATGTGCAGGATCTTGATGAATTCAAGACCATTCTTAAGCCTCGCCTCAAATTAATTGTGCAAAATGATGAACGAGAATGGTTCATTGTGTTTGTGTCGAAGGCCCATCCTAGCAATGATCAAGCAACTAAGATGGCAAAGAAAGTATATGCTAGGCTGGAGGCTGATTTCAACACCAAAAAGAGAGAGAGGTATTTGTTATGACTTCTTCATGATAATATTTGTTTGGAAAAAATGCATGTGTTCAAATTTTCCAGTTGTTCCAACCCAGCTTTTCGTTTGCTGTTATTTTGCAGTCATGTTTTCTTTCATGAGCTTATTTCCACTTTTGAATTCTCTATGGCCTCTTGGGTAAAACGTTACTACAAACAATGTGAGTAGTAACAGTGTAAAAATTTCTCATTTTCTGATATAGATGCTGCAAGTTTGATCTCCATGGAGCAGACAAGGAATTCTGGGATGATTTTGACTCTAAAATGGTGGACTGCATCAGAAACACTTTGGATAGGCGGGTTCAGTTTTATGAAGAGGAAATACGGAGGTTAAGTGAGCAACGGTTCACTCCAATATGGAACTTCTGCAACTTCTTCATTCTGAAGGTACAATAATGCAACCACAGTGATGTTTGCCAGTCTTAACCACTTCTTTTTTCAGTTGCACTGTTACTCTATTTGACTTCCTTTCCTTAATGATGTTCAGGAAAGCTTGGCATTCATGTTTGAGATGAGTAATCTTCATGAAGATTCACTCCGTGAATATGATGAACTTGAACTATGCTATTCAGAATCAGGTTTATATCTAGTTTTATCTGACAATGACCTTGCTTCAATTTTGAGCTTCGTAGTAGATTTGCATTAAAAAAGAAATACTTCCTATCTACCAGGGTTTGAGTATAAGGCTATTTCAAGAGTGATGAAGTTGTCTTTATGAACTTAAGTAACTTCATTCATGTATTCACATTATTATATTGCCATGATCACACATTTCTTACATGCACCTTAAAATTTCTGATTTGTAATCCCCATTGAGTTCTATTGGGACTTAGACAAATTTGACCTGTTACGTTCAAAAACAAATTTGACCTGGATGAGGTTTATGTTAACACTAGCGATATTGCACTGACCTTCTGATCACTTATATTACTTTGATATCCAGTGTGCTCATAAGTCATTGGGATTGCTACAACTCATAGACCTGTGTATCTATTTGTGAAAAATTTCCTTGTTCTTTCTGGAGGTAGTTTACTGTTTATTTATTAACTATTTTTTACTCTTCTCATTTGAAAACTATAATGTCATTATCAATGACTAGTGACTACGTCTCTTTCTTGCCTTAGAATTTCTAGTTCAATAACTATTACTTACAGTTCTTGTCAATTATTTTTTATTGTTTGTTTAGTATAAATATAACCTTGTTCTCATCAATGCAGTGAACTCTCCAGGGAAACATCGTGAATTTGGTGGGCTAGATACTGGGGATGACCAGGCTGCACTGCTAAATCCAGGAGCCAAAGCACTTACCCAAATTGTTCAGGATGACGTATTCAGAGAATTTGAGTTTAGGCAATACATATTTGCTTGCCAGGCTAAGGTTTGTACATAGTTGATTATGCATTTGTTGCACCTTGCAAGCTAGATATGGTGGAAAATGTCTTACATCTGTGTGTCTGCAAGCATTCTTTCTGTTTTGTTGATAATTTGCTACACTGAAATGGTTTCTGCTTTGTTACACTATTACTTACTATTTTACTACCTCCGTCGAGAAAAAGGATGCAATTCTAGCTCTTATGTATACTATGCTAATATATTTCATGATGAATCTAATGCCACTTATTTTGTATCAGAAATATTAATACTTTTTGTGTATAAACTTGGTCAAGCTCAAAATGGTTTGACTTGGTACTATGCTCGAATTGCATTCTTTCCTGGATGGAGGGAGTAATATATGTTTGCAAGCTTCTCAACCTATTGTATCGTTTTCTTTCAGTTACAAGTGGGCAGTCTTTAGAGCTAGTAGAATAAATATGAAAGAACTCATTTCTGTTTCTAGATGATCCATTTTCAAGCTTTTCACTTTTCATGTTAATGTCAAAAGGTTTGTCATTATGCTCAGAAGTATCGTGATATTTGCAAATACTCCCTCCGTCCTAGTATATAAGGCGTAACCACTTTTTGTCCATGTCCCATAATATAAGGCGTGCTCTCTCACAAACATAAATGCAGCTGTGCTCTAACACAAACTTAAACAAGTGCTGTGAGAGAGAATTAAATGCGTTCTTGGTCTTTGAACCAGAGGTGGTTACGCCTTATATACCACTAGGACAGAGGGAGTACAATGTTATGCTAGACTTTATTTTGCTTTATTGTTCATATTGGTGATTGCCACGCCAACTGAAAACCATGTATCACCTTTAATCCTTTTACCATTTATTTTCATTTCACCTTTTATGCAGCTATTGTTTAAACTGTCTCGCCCAATTGAGGTTGCTGCCAGAGGATATGCTTTTGTTGTTGGCTTTTCCAAGACACTAGCCTTGCACGAAGTATGTAACTACTGTTTCATTCCTTTATGAGTTATTTATATGCTGGGAAGACTATTGTCATGGAAGTGCTTTATTTAATTCTGATTATGCTTACCCTTTCTCATTCAGAATGCTCTACCATTTTGCTTCCGTGAAGTATGGGTGATAACTGCATGCTTGGGTTTGATAAAGTCTACGAGTTCGCATTATGGTGATGGATCTGTTGCTATTGACTCAGAGAAAGAGTTCTATCGTCTTCAGGGTGATCTTTATTCCCTCTGTCGTGTTAAGGCAAGTTGTTGTACTTGTGTTATGCCACTGTCCACTCCATTGTCTGGTGTATCTTTAATCTGAATTCTGCTTTTATGCTTTCCTCGCTGTAGTTCAGTAGCTCTAACAAAACTTGAAATATTGCTTAGTAGTTCTTTTTTTTTTCCTGGAAGGCTGGTCTTGTGCAGTTAGTCTCTCCACTTGTGGTGGAGGTCTTGGTTCGAAAGAGCCTCCTTGCAAAATTAAGCAAGGGTAAGGCTGTCTAGAAATTGCTTTCCCAGACCCACCTCTAATGTGGGAGCTTTTGGCCTCCTTTTTAATAGCTTGGTTTTGGGGCTTTAAGGAATGAGTTTTTAGTCATTCAGGCTTTAAGGAATGTTTTCAAGATTCCTGTACTTAACATAGCTTGGTAGCTGTGGCATAGAAAATTCAGAATGTAGATGAAGTGTAATAATAAATCAAATGTAAGGCCTCCAGGGCCAATAACCAATGGCTCTACTTCAAAAGAGTGTTTAATATTTCAATTAAATTAATATAAAATCTAAGCTGCCAATCTAATATTTCAAGATTATTTTTATCTATGCAAATTCTCAAACACTACAATTCACACTTGTTACATGCAGCATACCTTGACGGGTGGTTTGTTTAAACAATAAAAGAAATCTGAATTGCCAATTATTTAGTATCTGCCTAGCACCATGGTTATTATTTACACAAACAGAAGCTATAACTTGGATGCTTTACGTGCAATCACAAATTCACAATGAATCATTTATTTTCTTGGTAATCACTCTGGTTTATTTAGAGCATCACCAAGAGTTTCCAAAACCCACTCCCAATCTTAATTTTTGGCAAGATTAAAAAACGCTGTCCAACAACTCCTTATAACTCCTAATCTTTTCGCACTTGGAAAAATCGATCCAATCATGCGGAAATACACACACGTGTATCAATCGGCCAATCTGGAGGTGGAATGACATGGGTTAGAATCTGGGATTCCTGATGCAAAAATTGCCTTCTATTTTTTAGGAGCGAGATTTTGGAAACGATTTGAGCAACCCAACAAATATACTTCCAACTTATTTTAGCTACTTGGAAAACTCATTGATTTACCAATTGTTTCTTTAGGAACTATTGGAGATCCCTTATATCCTTTTCAGGAATTATTTTGCACTACTGTCTTATATTGGCTCCAATTACATTGGTTAAACCATTATTATATGGTCCTGAGTTACTAATGGATGACCGTGTTACCATTACTCATATACCATTGTGGCTTTTAAATTCAGGATAGAAATTGGTGAATGCTGTCCCATTGTATTTTAATTGTAGTTTATTAACTTCTTCATACCCCAGAGTTCAAGTTTGCCATCATGATCTATTACTTGTCTTCTGGATTATGTTCCCAGAATTTGGAACTGTTTGTTTATATGTCACTCTTCATGAATATCGCAGTTTATGAGGCTTGCTTACTTGATTGGTTATGGGGTTGAGATAGAAAAGAGTCCAGTCAACAGGTACAAGATCAATGCTACTATTTTATTTACTGACTTCACCTTTTCCATCAGCTAGTTAAATTAATAGATAGATTGCATTTCTGTCCTTTGTAAGTCATAATGAAGCTTGCAGATGCAACATTTTAGTTACTCAATACCATCTTGCATTCAAACTGAGACTTTTAATGTGCTTCCAGTGCATCTTTAAGCATGTTACCATGGCCAAAGCCAGCTACATGGCCTTCAATCCCTCCTGATTCATCAGCAGAAATAATGGAAAAGGAGAAGGTAAGTATTTTTTCCAGCTTTGCTTCATTGCTTATAATTACATTCTGTGTGGATAGTTCTTACACCAAAGTCACATTTCCCTATTGTTCAGTCTACACTCTAACTTGCCCATATCCTCCCAACTGATAACATTAACCTATTGGAAATTGGTCTGTCTCTTTAATTTGGTATGCTCAAAAAAATGAATCTACAAAAAAGTGCTGCCAATGGACTATGGATTATGGAATATAGAAACTGACTATGCTAAATTGATGTTACATGTTTTCATGGTTCCATTACAGCTTCTCTAGCATGTAGGGTGTGGCCCCCTCACTGTCAGCAAAAATGCTCTTCCACACGTGAAATCTTCTGGTACATCACAAATCACAAATGGTAAAAATATAACTAAACATTTGATGGAAAATAGGATAATAATAGATCTGATAATGTATCCAGGAGACAAGTATTGGTGATGACCTTTCAAGGGCGTTCTCGCCCAGCGACGGCGGCCCTCGGCTACGCAGTTCGTAGCCTTGGTCCGTGATAACTGGCGGGGTTATGCCCCCTCGCCTAACCTCGCTGGTCGGGTTATAGCCCCCTGGCCGGCGGCTTGAGAGATGAGAGAGGAGAGATAGGTTTAACTTTGCTTGATTCCAAAAGGTCTCCAATTACAAGGCTTTATAGCCTGGACTCCCAACAAGAAAGGAAACTAATCTTCTAGACTTAAGGAAACCAGATAATATCTTTCTAAACAAACCATATCTTACCAAACCTAAACTCTCCTTTTCTGGCCAATCCGCCTGGCTAGCCACTAACGGCGCCAGCCCCCCTGGCCAGGCTCTGGGCGCGCTCAGCGGCCCTGCGCACATCGCGCAGCCCGCGACGCCTAGTGTACGTATTTCCCCACATGACATCTCTCCCCTCCTCGAGAGGCAGCTCGTCCTCGAGCTGGAACTGCGGGTACGAAGCACGGAAGACGTCAACATCTTCCCAGGTAGCTGAAGCCGGCGAGGACCCCTTCCACTTGATAAGGACTTGGCGCACACCACGAGCCAAGCGTGACTTGACCACCTGCTCAGGTTCGGGCACCACTGCACCATGGCGGAGTGGAGGAAGGGGCGGCGGGGCTGCTGGAGGCTCGCCGTGGTACTTCTTAAGAAGGCCCACGTGGAACACATCGTGGAGGCGGGCTTGGGGCGGCAAGTCGAGACGGACCGCGACGTCGTTGATGAGCTCCGCCACCCGGTATGGCCCGTAGAACTTGGGCTTCAGCTTGCCCGCAGGAGCCGCAGACAGGGACGCAACCGGCCGCTGTCGAAGGCGAAGAAGCGCCCAGTCTCCCACCAGATAAGAGACCGGCCGATGACCCCGGTCGTAGTGACGTTTCTCGACCGCCTGGGCCTGCTCGAGCCGGTGCTTGACGTCGGCGATGAACTCGGCGCGTTCCTCCATGGTCTGAGCCACCGCAGCGACCCTTGTTTCGCCCGGTTCGTAGGAGCGAATGGATGGAGGGTCCCGGCCGTACACGACACGGAACGGAGTGTCGTGGAGCGAAGACTGGAACGCGGTGTTGAAGACGTACTCCGCCCACGGAAGCCAACGCAGCCAGTCACGAGGTCTGTCTCCTGTCAGGCAACGTAAATACATGATGATAACTTTGTTAGCTGATTCGGACTGCCCGTCCGTCTGGGGTTGAAAGGCTGTCGACATCTGGAGCTTGGTGCCGCTAAGGCGCATCAACTCGCGCCAAAAATTTGAGGTGAACACCGTGTCGCGGTCGGACACGATGGACTGCGGAATGCCGTGCAGCCGAACAACGTCCGCGAAGAATGCTTGGGCCACCCCCTCCGCAGAGTACGGATGCGCCAAGGGGATGAAGTGGCAATACTTGCTGAATCTGTCGACGACGGTGAGGATGACAGACTTGCCCTTAACGCGTGGAAGGGCCTCGACGAAATCCATGGCGATGTCGGACCACACGCCCTGCGGCACGGGCAGTGGTAGGAGGAGCCCCGCCGGGTGGAGATGCTCTGATTTGTGGCGCTGGCAGATGGAGCAGCCACGCACAAAGTCCTGCACCACCGTCTTCATGTGAGGGAAGTGAAAATCGCGACGGAGCCGGTGCAGCGTACGCTGTACCCCCTCATGGCCCTCCTCGTGGACGACGCTCAGAGCCTCCTGCAGCAAGGGGGAGGCTGGTGGAAGGTACAGCCGCCCGCTGTACGTGACCAGCCCGTCGGACAGCGCCCAGGGAAGCGCCCGTGTGCCCGCACTGATCTGCTGGAGCGCGACGAGGGCTGGGTCAGTTGCGTGAGCCTGGCGCAGCCTCTGCACGAAGTCGAAGCGGGGCGCGGACAGCACCAGAACCGCGCTCTCCTCGACCGTATCCCGCCGCGAGAGAGCATCAGCCACTGCGTTCGAGTGCCCCGGCTTGTATTCCACTACGAAGTCGAAGCCCAGAAGCTTGCCAACCCAGTGATGCTGAGGAATGGTTGACAAGCGCTGATCCAGCAGGTACTTGAGGCTGTAGTGGTCGGTCTTGACAGTGAAACGGCGTCCCCATAAATACGGTCTCCAATGGCGAACGGCGTGAACAAGACCGATGAGCTCGCGTTCATAGGCGGCGAGAGCTCGGTGTCGTGGCGCCACGGGGCGGCTGAAGAAGGCGATGGGGTGGCCCTCCTGGACCAGCACCGCCCCGAAGCCATGCGACGATGCATCGCACTCGACGGTGAACTGCTTGGAGAAGTCCGGCATGGCGAGCACCGGCGCCGAGGTCACCGCGTCCTTGAGGGCGTCGAACGCAGCAGCGGTCTCGGCGGTCCACGAGAAGCCGTCCTTTTTCAGAAGGGCGGTGAGAGGTGCTGCGATGGTCCCATAATTGTGAACGAACTTGCGGTAGTAGCCGGCGAGTCCCAGGAACCCACGCACTGCCCGGGCGGACCTTGGCTGCGGCCAGTCCTTCACGGCCTGGAGCTTGGCGGGGTCCATGGCGACGCCGGCAGCAGAGACGACGTGGCCGAGGTACGCGACCGACGCTGCAGCGAATGCGCACTTGGAGCGCTTGAGGAAGAGCTTGTGACGTTGCAGCTCGTCGAAGACCGCGCGAAGATGGCGTAGGTGATCAGCCCAAGTGCTGCTGTAAATCAAAATATCGTCAAAGAACACTAGCACAAAACGACGGAGGAACGGGCGAAGAACATCATTCATCAAAGCCTGGAACGTGGCCGGAGCATTGCACAGTCCAAAGGCCATGACCAGGAACTCATATAGGCCATCGTGCGTGCGGAACGCCGTCTTGTGGATGTCCGCCGGCCGCATGCGGACTTGATGATACCCCGAGCGGAGGTCGAGCTTGGTGAAGTAGCAGGCCCCGTGGAGCTCATCCAAGAGCTCGTCGACCACCGGTATGGGGAACGCGTCTTTGATGGTGAGCGCGTTGAGCGCTCTGTAGTCGACGCAGAAGCGCCACGACCCGTCCGGCTTCTTGACGAGGAGGACCGGGGACGAGAACGCGGAGTCGCTGCGCCGTACGATGCCTTGCTCCATCATGGCGGCGCACTGCCGCTCGAGTTCATCTTTGTGCGCAGCGGGGTAGCGGTAGGGCCGGACAGCCACCGGCAACGCACCGGGCTTGAGGACGATGCTGTGGTCGCGGGTTCGCTGAGGAGGCAGACCAGCTGGCTCCGCGAAGAGGCTCCCAAAGACGAGAAGCAGCTCGTCCAGGAGGGTCGTCGGTGCTGAAACGGCGGCGCTGAGGGCCGGCGTGGGTGTGGCCACGTCGGACCAGCACACGCGCCTGTCCTGGCGGGTAAAGGACAGGGTGCCCGCGGTGAAGTCCCACTCAATCCGGCCCAGGGTCACCAACCATTGGGTGCCCAGGACCAGATCATAGCCGGCGAGGGGCAGAACGTAGAGTTCGACGCAGAAGCCCTCGCCGTTGATGACGAGCGGCGCCTGTCGCAGCACGCCGGGGCACGCGATGCGTTCGCCATTGGCGACGGTGGCGGTGAGGCGCGGGTCGGCGAGGATGGGGAGGCCGGTGCGAGTCGCAGCAGTCTCCGCGATGAAATTGTGGGTAGAGCCCGTGTCGAGGAGCGCAGTGAGGGTGACGTCGCCCACGGTCACTCGTACCTGCATAGTATCACAGATGGGCATACCCGTGACGGCGCGGAGGGAGAACACTGGTGCAGCTAGCTCGGCATCGTCGGGGGCGGCCTCCTCGTCCGCGAGCTCGATCCCGTCAATGAAGAAGATGCGGCGGCAGACCCGGTTGTGACCCCTGGAATACGGCTCGTTGCAATTGTAGCAAAGGCCGAGGCGTCGGCGTTCAGCCTGTTCCTCGGTCGACAGCCGCTTGACCTGGTTGGGCGCGCCCCTGGGTGGTGGAGCTGGGAGCGCTGGCAGAGCCGGCGCCGGGGCCGGGAGCGCCAGGGGTGCTGGAGCCGGCCTGACCGCCGGCCGAGGTGCTGGACCAGCCAGCAGTGCGCGTGGGGCTGGTGGTGGAAGCGCGGCCTGGGCGCGGTCCAACTCCATCAGCTCGACCTGGCGCGCCAGACTCATCGCGGCGGCGAGGGTCTCCGGGTTGTGGATGCGAACTGTGTCTCAGGGGCAGAAGAAGTCCCCCTGTGTAGAGCTGAACGCGTTGGGTCTCCTCCAATCGCCCAGCACGCGGCAGCAGGGCCTGAAAACGATTAGAGTATTCGTCGACAGTACCCGTGCGGCGACACTCCGCGAGCTCAAAGAGCGGAGCCGACCTCAGGGGCGGCCCAAACCGCAAGTGGAGGAGGTCCTTGAATCGGCCCCAGGAAGGAGTGCCCTCGCCCTCTTGCAACTGGATGAACCAGAGCTGGGCGACATCTTCGAGGTTGTACGACGCCATCCAGACGCGCTCCTCTGCCAAGGTGCGCTGCTGCCGAAAGTACGACTCGCACTTGTTGGTGAAGAGTAGAGGGTCGGACTTGCCGTCGAAGCGCGGGAAATCGAGCTTCTGGAACTTGGGGGGACGGTCCAAGTCGCGCTGTCCGCCGCCCGCGCTCTCGGACGTAGAAGCCGACTTCTCCTTCAGCGCCAGCATGTCAGCCTTCATGGAGGATATCTCCTCCTTGAAGGATTTCAGCATCTCGACGACATCGGCGATTGTGGGATCAGCCATGGTGGGCAGGGGATGGGTGGACGCAGTGGAGGATGTAGGAGACGGCGGCGGGGTAGGGTGGGCGGCGGCAGTGGTGGCCTGGGAGGTTGACGAGGATCGGCGTGACCGTGATACCAGGTTGTCAAGGGCGTTCTCGCCCAGCGACGGCGGCCCTCGGCTACGCAGTTCGTAGCCTTGGTCCGTGATAACTGGCGGGGTTATGCCCCCTCGCCTAACCTCGCTGGTCGGGTTATACCCCCCTGGCCGGCGGCTTGAGAGATGAGAGAGGAGAGATAGGTTTAACTTTGCTTGATTCCAAAAGGTCTCCAATTACAAGGCTTTATAGCCTGGACTCCCAACAAGAAAGGAAACTAATCTTCTAGACTTAAGGAAACCAGATAATATCTTTCTAAACAAACCATATCTTACCAAACCTAAACTCTCATTTTCTGGCCAATCCGCCTGGCTAGCCACTAACGGCGCCAGCCCCCCTGGCCAGGCTCTGGGCGCGCTCAGCGGCCCTGCGCACATCGCGCAGCCTGCGACGCCTAGTGTACGTATTTCCCCACATGACATGACCATTGAGCAATAATACAAAGCTGGTGTTGATAGTTTCTATATTTAATGAAAGATGGGATGCAGCAGATTTAATAATTTAGGCCTTGTTTAGTTCACCCTGAAAACCAAAAAGTTTTCAAGATTTTCCGTCACATCGAATCTTGTGGCACATGCATGAAACATTAAATATAGACGAAAACAAAAACTAATTACACAGTTTAGCTGTAAATCACGAGACAAATCTTTTGATCTTAGTTAGTCCACGATTGGATAATATTTGTCACAAACAAACGAAAGTGCTACAGTACCGAAAACTTTTCACTTTTCAGAACTAAACAAGGCCTTAATGCTAAACACTGGAATCTTATAGTGTGAGGTCCTATACAGCTTCATATTTGCTAATATGTTCTTTGTTATACAAAATCCATTTCCGCCACACTTATTGCAACTGTAAAGTTGTGGATCCTTTTCATTCGCAGATGGTTCTTCAAGTCAAATCAAGAGAAAAGCTCTTCAGCATTCACAGGAAACCTCTGCCATTAGAACCTTCTTTACTTCTACGTGAGGCTAATAGGCGCAGGGCTTTTCTCTCTGTTGGAAATCTATCCGAGCTGTATGATTCATCTGATGCGTAAGGACTATGCATTAATCTTTACAGTATAAGATTTTAGATTGCAATTTCTATTTACTTACATACTTGTGTATGTTTGTCTGGGCAGTTCAGGTTTAGATGCAAATTCAAAACTTCCTCCCAACAGACCTGCTTCTAACTTAATGACAAGAACAATGTCAGGTCCAGCAACGTCCGAGACTTCACTGCCAGTTGATCGTCCCATGAGGTTGTCAGAAATTCATGTTGCAGCTGAGCATGCACTGAAACAAACGATATCAGATCCTGATTTTATGACATCACTTTCATCACTAGAAGAATTTGAGGTAGTGTATCATGTTCATCACAATAGATACACATTATGAACTTTAAGTTTCCTAATAATGCTTCTGTGTTTTCCTTGAACTAATTTTTTCTCGAACAACGCAGGAGAGCTGCATGTCATTTCATTAAGAAGTTTTCCTTGAACTAATTGATCTAGAGACAAATTTGAATAAAGATGAACTGTAACAGTAACTATTTTTTGTGTTACAGAAAAGATATATGGAGCTTACTAAAGGTGCTGCTGACAATTACCACCGCTCTTGGTGGAAAAGACATGGAGTTGTTCTTGATGGAGAGATTGCAGCTCTGTTCTTTAAGCATGGAAATTATGACCTAGCTGTGAAATCCTATGAGAAAGTTTGTGCTCTCTATTCTGCAGAGGGCTGGGAAGAGCTGTTGGCAGATGTTCTTCCTGATCTTGCAGAATGCCAGAAGATTCTTAATGATGAAGCTGGTTATTTGTCTTCTTGTGTAAAGTTACTTTCTCTGGACAGTGGCTTGTTTTCATCTAAAGAGCGGCAAGCTTTCCAGTCAGAAGTTGTTCGACTTGCTCACAGTGAAATGAAACATCTTGTGCCCCTTGATGTCTCATCACTAATTACATTTGCTGGAAATGCTGGTCCACCACTAGAATTATGTGATGGAGATCCTGGTACACTATCTGTAGCAGTTTGGAGTGGCTTCCCAGATGACATCACACTGGAGTCTCTCAGTTTAAGATTGTCAGCTTCTTCTAGTGCAGATGAAGGTATCAAGGTACAAGTACTGCATTGCTGATTGCTACCCTTTTCCTCTGTGGCATGTCCTATTCTGTTATTTGTGGTTTGGATGCACTACTATGTTTTCAAGTAAAATTCAGTTTCATCCATGCAGAACAGATTTCATAAACCAAAACTATTATGATAAAGTACATTCAAACTCTAGAGAAATGACCGTACACAATCTATTCTTCAGTCACCTAATGGTTTAATGTTGCCATCCATGCAGGCAATTAAAAGTTCAGATTCTCATGTTCTCGTACCAGGTAGAAATATCATCTCTTTTAACATTCCTCCTCAAAAGCCTGGCTCCTATGTGTTGGGTGCTCTCACTGGACAGATTGGCAAACTGTCATTCAGATCGCATGGATTTTCTCAAGATGGTCCAGTTGAAACTGATGAATTTATGAGCTTTGAGAAGCCAACAAGACCTGTTTTGAAGGTAATTGCTAAAATGAGCTGAAGACCTGAACTGTTTTATAAAATCGTAGTCCCATGTCAGTAATCTGCCAATAAGAGATACTAGCTATACTTTCAAAACAAAAGCAGGGCATAGTTTCTTGTAATTAGTGAACATGGTTACTTTTATTGTTTTGTTTAAGACAGCTATGTTATCATTGCTTTGTCTCTCTGTTGTAGGTGAGAAAACCAAGGGCTTTAGTTGATATTACACCTGCTGTGTCCTCTGCATTGCTTATGAATGAGCTCCAATGGATTGGATTAATTGTTAAGCCAATAGACTATTCTTTAAAAGGTGGCATATTGCATATCGATGCTGGTGCTGAACTGAAAATTGAGGAGTCTCAGATGATTGAAATAGAAATTTACGGAAGTGATGTGGAGTGTGCTAATTCTGCCAACGGCTCCATTGAAGCTGGAAAGGTTGAAAAGATCCCTATTGAAAATGGAAAGATAAAACTTCCAGATTGGGCTAGTGATGTGACTACTCTTGTTTGGTTTCCTGTTCGTGCTATTGATGATACAATTGCCAGAGGCGAATCCCCAGGTCTTTATGTAACAAGTGATAAATTCACTATGTTATGTTTCAATCAGTTAGTTGACCTTTCTTTGTCTCCTTGTTTCAGTGTCTCAGAAACAGAGCGTTGTAGATGGGATGAGAATGATTGCTCTCAAGCTTGAGTTTGGAGTTTTCCATAATCAAGTGTTTGAAAGGTATCTCTCTATTTGTATCCTCGAACATGCAGAAGAGCTGTGTGTCATGTCTGTCATTGTATGAGAAAAGATGAGATACCTTTCAATTCGGCGATCCTTTAGATACAGATATTCAACAAGTTTACTATTGTGATTTTCAGGACCATTGCAGTCCATTTTACTAACCCATTCCATGTAAGCACACGCGTTGTGGACAAGTGCAATGATGGAGCTCTACTTCTACAGGTAGAGTTCTCTCCTGTCTGGCACATGTGCATGAGAGTCATTGCTTATGTGTGGCAATTGTTGCACTACAAGATTTGAAATCTAATAATTCTAAAAAAAAGGAAATCCAAACATTTGTTTTAAAAAAAAAATACTATTGGCTCCCCAAGCAAAGAAAAAAAAGAGTTTCTGCCTCTGCCACTGGTTCTGTGTAAGGCATAAGTTACCATGAATCATGCAATTTTAGCCTATTTGGGTGCTTCTCATGCCCATGGGTCCATGTGTTTGACCAGACAATGGCAACACTAAATCGTTGACTTGCAAATCCATGCAAATATGTGTCCGTACACTTGTACTTTAGTTTGAAGCATGCAAGTAACAGTCTTTGTTGGCTCTAAAAAAAGTATATAAACTTGATCTTTGCATGCACAATTAGGTGACTTCTACAACTTGAACAATTTTCACCTTTTAGGTGCTAAAAAGATATTTTTTCCTATCAAAATATTATGCATGTTTGAACATGTTCTGAATCATAAGTTGGTTTCTCATATATGTGAATTCTATTATATGTGTTGCTGACCTTGTTGTCAAAGTGATATGTTCTGCATTTTGTTAAGCAGCAGCATTAGCAAAAATTCTGGCAATGATAATTGTGTATTTCTGCAATTTGAAATTATAATAATTAATAGTTTTTTCTGGTCATGTTTAGTCTCAATTAGTATTTTTCCACCCATTTCAGGTGATATTGTGTTCTGAAGTGAAGGCCACACTGCATGTAAAGGATGTACGGTTAGATCTTCAATCTGGATTTGAGCACTTGGGCAAAGGAGATGGACGGCCAGCTTTGAGTTTATTCCCTCTGGTTATTGCTCCTTCTTCCAAAGCTGGAATTTTATTCATGATACGGTTAAGTGGTACAAAGGGTAAGTCTGTCATATAGTCTGCCTTTTATTTTAGCTGTCTCTTACGATTGTTTGCCGTCGCTACAATCCTCTTAGTACTGCCTACTGACTTATGGATTTCATGGTATATTTTAGATGCAGATGAGGCAGAAAATGCAGACAGCATGCTGAATATCACTTATGGGATATCTGGTGACAGAACAACTGGAGCACATTCTCCTGTACCTGTCAAATCTGGTGACTCTGAAGAGCTTCTGTTCAAGATTGCACTTAGACTGAAGCGACCTGTCCTGGATCCATGTCTAGCAGTTGGATTCCTTCCATTTTCTACTGACTGCCTGAGGGTTGGGCAATTAGTTAATATGAGGTGGAGGGTCGAAAGGCTGAAAACCCCGGAGGATGCATCCATATCTGTCGTAAGTCCAGAACATTCTTGCTCAACATTTGCAACTCTTGTACTACCAGTCCTGTAAGGTCAATTATCCTGTCGGCACTCAGCGGTGTGCCTTAGTGTTTAACCGTTTATGCAGTCAATAAGTAAGCTTATAAAGGACAAAAACCATGGGAAGTTTTCTTTACAACTAAACTAGGACTTTGTGTTGCAGGACGAACTACTTTATCAGGTTGAGGCAAACCCGCAGAACTGGATGGTTGCTGGGAGGAAATGTGGTCACGTATCGTTGTCAAATGAGCAAGGTAAGAACCGTGGTACCAGATGTTTCAATCCATGTGTGGCAGAGAATGATGACTTCCAATCCAATTTGAAACGAAAAGACTGACAGTTTTCACATCACACTGTACTTGCTCATAGGTTCAAGGATGGAGATCATGGTGACATGTGTGCCGCTGGTGTCTGGGTACGTCCACCCACCGCAGCTGGGCCTGCCGGAGGTGGGCGAGGCAAATATTAGCTGCAACCCAGCAGGGCCTCACCTGGTGTGCGTCCTTCCTCCAGCCCTCAGCACCTCCTACTGTATACCTGCGGCATGATTCTTCCTGGGCAGTCGGTTTGCTGCCATTTACACATAGATGAGCTGTAGAGTCTGTTTTTGGCGAGACTGTGTTTTTGTGTAGACATGGTTTCACCGGAATGTGTTTCTTGTAATTCTGTTGTGCCATGATCAGTGTGCAGTTGTACATTGACTGGTACATGAAACTGCTTCCCCAGTATTCCGTGAAACTGCAAGCCAGATTTGTTCTTCAGATTGTGTTGTTACAGACAGATTACCTTTTGTATATCATCCGGACTCAAATGATACTTGTGCTTAGACAAATCCACTTCCAAGATGATCCTTATTAGGTCATTTACATATCTATAATGATATAATGATTCTTGTTAGATCATTTACGTTGATCTACAAAGCTTACATAATTGACAGCATCCAAGATTCAAATGAAAGGTTACAGTTAAGTCAAAATGGTTCGTGCCCAATATCGTCCAGCCCAGGCCTGTCATAAGATCATCTCCAACAGCATCGAAAATTTGGTTGTTGCTATTAAGGCCCTTTTTGGTACAGCTCATGAGCTTTTTTATTTTTGCCAAACACTTATTTCTAAAATAGGTGAAGCTGTTTTTCTCCTCTCACAAAGACATGAGTTGGGATGAAACTGAAAAAAAATAGCTTATTACAGCTCTTTTTTTCATTTCTCTCTCATCTATACATGAAGCAGTTGGTAAAACTATTTTACCAAACACTTTTTTCAAAACAGTTCAGCTTCATCTAGAAAGTTGCTCATAAAACTATTTATTTAAAAAAATAGCTATACCAAACAAGCTCTTACTTCCATAACGAATCCTTGGTTAAGTGAAAGTAAAGAAAATAGACCCTTTCTCTTCGTCTGCTACCGCCAACCGTCTTCCATAACGAAAATTTAGATTTTTTTAAAAGAGTTTTACCTTTGCTTTTATATAAAGCAACAGTAACATACGGTACATGCTGGGGATACCAACTACAAAAGATTAACAGCAAAACCAAAGTCCTATTACAGTGACTAAATTTGGACGATGTCTGACATAGAATAGGCACTTGGTTGGAAGTCCTTCATCCACTTCATGATAGCATCTTTAGCATGATCAATGAGCTTCCTGTCTCTCCTTCAGCAACAGCCTCCACTTGTGCATCAAGGATATAGCACAGTAGATCAATCTCTAACTATCAACAATCACTCTGTTTTTAGCTCACTGTCATCACTTACTGGCAACATATATATATTTCCACGAAGCTGTGTTACTTGTTCGATTGTTCTTTCATAATTCACTTTGGTTTCCTTCTTCGTGTCTTCAGGAAGCTTGTGTCCTAGTGAAGTTGTTGGACCTAAAGGTCTTGCGAGACCTGTTTCCACGAAACTTCGTCCAAGTGAGGTTGTTGGACCTGAGATCACGCGAGACTGACATACAGAAGCAAACCCAGAGAAAACTGTAAACATTTTTTCTTCTTCAAAGAATTAGATTCTAGCAATTAAATTCAGATACGAATGAATTATTAAGACTTCGTTTCAATATTTTGAAAAGGCACATCGGTAGATAACCAATTCCTGTCCAGATCAGATTTCACAATGTTGTTAACCCCAGCAATTTCAAAGTTGTTAACCCCAGCAATTTCACAGTTGTTAACCCCAGCAATGTCCAGATAAACAATGCTGTGACCCCCAGAAAATTTGATCTATCTGAATTTTTGTAGTTCGAGATTGCATTAAAACTTTTGCACATGAATATATATTTGTATGAGTTTTAATTTAATTTCATATTTTCACTTTTCCTCCAACACATATTTTGCTATCCACTATCCTCTCCGGTTCTACATGCATGAGTATTAAATATAGATAAAAATAAAAACTAAATACACAGTTTGACTTTTGAGCCTAGTTAGAGCATCTCCAACAATTTGGTATTTCAACATGTTATCCTACCAAATTTGCTAAAAACATAAAAATCCTCCTCCAACAACTCCTTATCTCAACTTGCTAAATTTCCCAAGTTGCTATGCAGAGGTTTCTACTGCCGAGATTTGTCAAGTTGACATCCCAAGTTGCTATCCCGAGCGCAACTTGTTGGAGACACATATTCTTTTACCAAGTAAGCGGATCCCATCTATCATCGTCTATTTTTACAAATGAGAATAGCAACTTATTGGAGACATATCTTTTTTTCTTTTGCTAAACAAATTAGCAACTTGCTATAACTCAAGATTTGACAAGTGAATTTTACCAAGTTGTTGGAGATGCTCTTAGTCTATAGTTAGACAATAATTACCACAAACAAACAAAAGTGCTATTATCGTGAAATTTTTTTCTGTCCACTGTCCTCAGGCAAAAACAAATGCATCAATTTTGACAACCCTTGCAAACAGTTTGACTGTGCCATTGATGTCTGTGGACATTGTTTCGCCGGAATGGCCTGTATTTTTGTTGCGGCGGCACGCGATTGTATAGTCAAACTGCCTGTTGTCGTTCAAACTTCGTTCTGGTTTTCTGGTTGCTGCTGTTATGATTCTTATTAGGCCAAGATTCACAATTGAATCATGAATCATCATTCGACCTCATTATCAGCACTGTCGTTATGAAACCGATGTTTCCTCGGTTAAATTTGCATTATGTGTACTTCAAATCACAGCTCGTAATAGGTAAACAATTTCATAAAAAGCAAATGTCATTGTACTGTGCCAGGAGACAGGTAACACGGATGCAATGAAACAAGCATCATGCTGTTTAATTCTGGCTACTTGTTCAATCTATGCTTCCCTCTACAGAATGACCAGACAATAGATAATCAGGCCATTCTTCCAGTCGTGAAGCAACAAAACAAAACAAAAAAAACTACATTAAAATTGTTTTTTTTTGCTAAGCTATCTAACATTTAAGATGCAGTAGCGACAGGCTTGAAGTCCCTTCAGTTCAGGTCTCGAGAGTTCCGCAGTGCGCAATGAGAAAGCGCATCGGAAGAACGAAAGTATGCATTTTGATCATCACCAGAGACTAAACTAAGCCGATCTGCAGATTCAGAAATCTTTCAGGTGAAATGATGAAATTGAAGTAGGAAGAAGACAAACACCCTCAGACATGGATGTGAAAGAGTATCAACAGATTGATAGTTTTTTCAGACAAGGCTGAAACTTAATCATGTACATTCATCGGGTGAGAAGGAAAAATAGTAATAGATGAATAATAATAAATATAAATAAATATAAATAAATAAATAATAAAAACTAAAAGAGGAAAAAAACCAGACTCAGATCCCTCTGCGTGATAATAAAAGGCTCATCAATGTAAATCAGGCCACTACTTTTTAACATCACAGGTCTTCACAGGGATCTTCCAAGAACACTATTCATATCCATCCGGATGAGCACAGTGAAAACTTAAAATTAAAACATAGATAGAGGAACAAAAAAGAAAAAGAAAACAGGGGTAGATCGAGCAAGAATCCCCTCAGTTCAGGTCTCCAAATTGTTCTTCCACATTGCAACTTCAGAAGAACGAAAGTATAAAGTTCTTCCACATTGCAACTTCAGAAGAACGAAAGTATAAATTTTTAATCATCATCGGGAGAGCAATCGATCGATCCACCAGAAAAACCAAAACTAAAAGCCAGAGAAACAGAAAAGAGAGCAAAAGAATCGAACGAAACCCAATCTTGTAGAGGTAGGGTGCAGAGATACAACCATCAGGAAGCGGAAGGAGGATGAGAATAGCGTCCACCCGGCGGCGGCGTTCAGGGCTGGTTTGCTTTGCTATTTGTAGATTCTCGGTCTAGGGTTTTGCTACCGTCTGGGTCTGGGTCTGGGCCTTGCGTGTGAGGTCGGCCGCCGCTCGGCCTCTAACAACGGCTGGAAAGGGCGAACGTTGGGCCCAACCCAAACAAAGAGAGGCCCATCTTTTAATTTGGCCAAAAATTTATATTTAGAGACAGGAAAACAGCCCTCAAATTTCCGATTTTCCACGTTAGAACAACTCTAACAGTTTTGCAAATTTTCTTTAGGAAATGTTGTTCTTTGCCAACTCCCAAAACGATATAGAGAGGGAACAATTGAGGGAACAATTAGATATCTCCAAGTGTTTGGCAATTTTGACTTGGCAAAAAAAAATTCTACTGGTTCTGGAGATCAATGAAGCAACATTAGGTTGTCAGCTTGCTATAAAAGCACGCGCATACAGAATGTCAAGCCTATTCCAGGCGTGCATAAATGCCAAGAAAGGAGGAGAATTTGCCAACTTGCTATAAATGTCAAGCCCAATTGCTAAACTGTTGGATACGAGATTTCGAGAGTTTTGACAAAAAAAAAAATGTCAAACCTATTTACAAAACTGTTGAAGTTGACCATCAAATTTTAGAACTGTTATTAACCTTTTCTTAACAAGGTTGGATTTGGACGGTAGTTTTGAATGCTACATCATCCTTTTTTCGCTGATATGCTTTTTTCATACTTTTTTTCTCGATCGGGTGGTTAACCCGTATTTCATTAAAAAGAGCGTAACAACATGTTACAGAGTTTTTATGCTACTGACGAGCAGCTAATAGACCAAAGTAACTTAGCTACTTGTAATGGAAACCAAAGTGAACTGATTACAGAGAAATGCCGATACACGACCAAGCCTATGATACCGCGACAAGTGAAGAGTACCCTTTTTCATGCCAGCCAGGAGCCCAGGACTCCACCACCATCTCTAGATTGTATGATTATATTTATATCTAATGGAAATGGACTAGGCAATTGATTTCTCACGCGTTGCTCCAGGAACTCAAGAATTGGTTTCTCATAAGCAAAAGATGAAGAAGAGAATTGATGTGTAGAGAGTCTTTGGCCTGTTTAGTTCTAAAAAAAATGCAAAATAGACGTTGTAGCACTTTTGTTTGTATTTGATAAATATTATTCAATCATGGACTAACTAAACTCAAAAGATTCGTCTCGCAAATTACAGACAAACTGTACAATTAGTTATTATTTTTATATATATTTAATGCTTTATGTATGCGCCGTAAGATTCGATGTGACGGAAAATCTGAATTTTTTCAAAAAATTTTTGAGAACTAAACAAGGCCTTTGTGAATGTGTTCAGTTTGAAATCAGCATCATGTACGCAAAAGAAAATTTGTATTCATGAATTTGCGTCTGGTTGGACTTCAGAGTGATAAGCAAATCCGTCAATAGACAAAATAAAGCTGCAAATAAGAGAGCTATGATTAGAAATCTAGTTAATCTAAGGAAGAAATACATGTGATGTGATGGTGATCTAATAAATGGTCCGTATAGTTCACATGTACTTGCCTTTGATGACTCTCTTTGTCGATAGGCACGTACTTTACACTAGTACACAAGGCATAGTGTACAGGCAGCTGGTAACCTATTTCTACTGGCGTTTTTCAGCACCGCCTGCGCTGGAGGCCAGTAAAAATAGGCCATTTCTACAGGCGGGTAACTAAGAACCGCCTATACAAATGTTTTTATAGAAAATACAAAATCGACTTTTAAAATAGAAAAAAAATTTAATTACAGGGAAGGCCCACTGGCTAATCACCCACCCGTCTCCATAAAATCACGTTGGGATTCAAACCTGAGACCTTGCCCTTGCGCATAGGCTCCTCTACCACTCCACCAATCACTTAATTGTGTCTATATTAGAGTTTAGTTCCCCACATATTATCCCAAGCCAATCGTATATTGATTATTTGAGGCCCTAAACGGATTTCAATGGAAAAGTTGTCAACTACAAAGTTTCATAACTTTTCAAGACCTACAACTTTTATATTGGTAGTTTTTCCATCCAAGGTCATTTACAAAATTTGAATTTCAAATTTAAGAAATTCAAACGTAGTTTTCGGCAACAAGATGATGTCAAATGAAAAAATTATCAACTACAAAGTTTCATAACTTTTCGAGATCTACAACTTTCATTTTGATAGTTTTTTCAAACAAGGTCATTTGAAAACTCAAAAAATTCAATTTTAAATTATTTCTACAGGCGGCTTTCTTATGATTTTTACAGGCGGTTTCTTAGGAGAACCGTCCGTCGAAATACATGATTTATACATACTGTTTTGTTAGGAAAACCGCCTATAGAAATATGATTTTTAGTGGCAGTTTCTTAGGACAACCGCCTGTAGAAATGCATGATTTCTACAGGAAAACCGCCTGTGAAAATGCATCTTCACAGACGGTTGGTAGTTCTGACACCGCCCTTTTTATATCACAAGCGCGTGATAACTATAACCGCCTGTGGCATAAAAAGGAGGTGTCTGCGTTGTACTCTTTTCTACTAGTGTTACGTGGTTAAACCCAGATTTTTAAACATTAAATTTTTAAACTATTTACCTTTTTTTAAACAAAGGTTGTTTTGGACGGTTGAAAGGTCCTAATATGGCTAGAGGGGGGGTGAATAGCCTATTTAAAAAAATTCTACAAACTCACTAGAGCAAAAGGTTAGTAAATAACAAAGCGAAGCTTTTTGCTCTAGCTCTAAAGGGGGGTTTGCAAGCCACCTACCCAACAATTCTAGTTGCTAAGATCTCTATGCACACAAGAACTAAGACTTTACAAGTTACACTAGAGAACTAAGCTACACAAGTCAAAGTAAGCAACTAAACTAATTACACTAGTTTGCGGTAAGTAAAGATAAGATGAGATATTTATACCGCCGTGTAGGGAATGAACCAATCACCAATATAAACAATCAAGCACCGGGAGAATGCCAATCAAACACAATTGAGACACCGATTTTTCTCCCGAGGTTCACGTGCTTGCCGGCACGCTACGTCCCCGTTGTGTCGACCAACACTTGGTGGTTCGGTGGCTAAGAGGTGTAGCATGAACCTCGTCCTCACTAGGACACCACAAGAACCTACCCACAAGTGAGGTAGCTCAATGACACGAGCAATCCACTAATGTTGCCTTTGGCTCTCCGCCGAGGTAGGCACAAACCTCTCACAATTACCGGGAGATGGCCACGAACAATCACCAACTCGTGCCAATCCTCCTCCGCTGCTCCAAGCCGTCTAGGTGGCGGCAACCACCAAGAGTAACAAGAAAACCGCAGCCAAATCGATCCCCAAGTGCCACTAGATGCAATCACTCAAGCAAATGCACTTGGAATCACTCCCAATCTCACAAAGATGTTTAATCTATGAAGGAGATGAGTGGGAGGAGTTTGCTTAGGCTCACAAGGATGTCAAGTATGTTAGAATGCCAAGAGTCTGAGCCTCAAGCCAGCCAAAAACGTATATATAGCCCCTCAAACAAATAGAGCCGTTGGCTCTTTCACTGGGCAAAACTCGGGGTCACCGGACGCTCTTAAAGGGGCACCGGACGCTCACAGGGAGCCAGCGGACGCTCAACACCCAGCGTCCGGTGCTCTGCTGACCGCCACGTGTCACTAGCCGTTTGAAGTCGACCGTTGCCGCCAACGGCTACTGCGCACGCGCGCCTGCACAGCACCACCGGACGATGGCACCGGACGGTCCGGTGCTCACCGGACTCGTGCGCAGAGAGGGTCGCCAAACAGCCCGCACACCGGACGCTGAGCACCGGATTCACTCCGGTGCGTCCGGTGCACTCTGCTGCACCCGACAGCACACCGGACGCTAAAGGCCAGCGTCCGGTGCCTCCGCGCTGAGCGTCCGGTGAGTGTTTCCAACTGAGAAACACTCCCACGACTTCTCCAAAAATTCCCACCGGCGCAATATAAAATATGCACTTAATTTTCTCAAAAAGCGCCGAATCCCGCCTCGCAAGCTCGGCGGGAGGGAGAGTGGAACCCATCCTCTCTCAACCCTTCAAACTTCAACTCCCTTCTCAAAGTGTGCCAACACCACAATTGTGTAAACCAACATGTGCACGTGTGTTAGCATTTTCACAATCATTTTCTTCGAAGGAGTTAAGTTAGCTCACTAGGTTCTAAATGCATGCACATGAACAATGACACCTAGTGGCACTTGATAACCGCTTAGCCAAAGAACGGTAGTTTTGAACGATAACACCAGACACGAAGGGATAAACCGCAAATCGGGGAACGAGATCATCTAACGTTGCCTCCGAACGTGTGTCTGCAGTGGCAAGGAATCTGACCATTGGTTTGTATGGAACGGTGATGTATTGCCCTCGTCTGTATACTGGGCTTTGGTCCAACAAGAGCACGGCAGAAAAGAGACGTAGCTTTCTTTTTTGGCACGATTACTGGGTTTTTTTGGCGCCGTTCCTTGTGTATTTGGCAGGAGTGCAGTCGCTCGCGGCGGCAGTCGGCGTTTGCTATTCCGCTCAGTCCGATGCGATACTGATCGACGTTGCCGGGTTTGGCTCAGTCTGTATCGATATACAGGTTCAGTCGCTCGCGGCGGCAGTCGGCGTTTGTTGTGCCGCTCAGTCCGATGCGATAGTGATCGACATCACCAGGTTTTGCTCGGTCTGCATCGACATACAGGTTCCAAAATCTCACCACTAATTTGATTGTACTTAAATGATGGATATTAGGAAATCTGGGATAAAATCTACATCACCTGCTTGCATCAAAACGATGGAAGAAAATAGGTACGTAATGCCACTACTGTTCCTTGTTCATCCAATTAGGGATTACATCTTATTAAAAAATTAGGAATTACATTTTAGTTGTTCAGTTCTCCAGCAAATCAATAGCTTCTCTGAACTTTTGACGGTAAACTTTCACAGTAATAGACATTTCCTTAGAGTCATACATGGCCACTATGTTGAGTTATTGTTCTTTTATTTTCCAGGGATCGATTACAGATGGTGTTATCGCTGACTTCTAGTAGTACAGATCATGTAGTCGCTGCATCATGGAATTGGATGTAGCCTCTGAAGCTTTTGTGCATTCCAGGCAATATAGCCTCTGAAGTTGCAATTACCATAATATCTTTTGTGCATTCTAGGCAATATAGTCTCTGAAATTGCAATTACTGAACAATTTATAATACAATGAAAGGTTGGTCACACTTGCACGATGGCAATCTTTACAATTCGTATAGTCACAATTTGCACAGGTTGCTATCACTTGCAAAATTTACAGCACTGGAACTAGAACACAATTTACAACATTTAGAAAATACAGTCTTCTCCATTGTACTGAACAACGTCCACCAGCTGCCTGGCCACAGAGTGTCGCTGCCTACAGCCATGCACACTCAACGCAGTGGCACGGAGGAACTGCCGGCGTGGTGAGGAGCGCCGCCGATGTGGCTGGCTACAGACGGCCATGATACTCGGTGGTGCGGAGGAAAGTGCCGGCGAGATGGAGATACAAATGATGGGCCATGCCACCAGATCATGAAGAGAGTGGAAGGGAGTGCCAGCAAAGTGGAGAACTCGCCTGGCGAGGACGGGCCTGCCGATCTGGCGACCTGCAACGGCGGTGCCAGCGGCGACCGTACCATTCGGTGCAGGGGACGGAGAAGTCCATAACGGCGGCGGAGGCAAACTATCGATGAGTTGCGCTGAGGAACAGGGAGTAGCGTGGCTGGGCTAAGATGGGCCGGCTGCAGGCCTGTTAAATTGGCTAAGTCCAATAGTTTTAGAATGTGACGGTTCGATGTAAAATGGATGGACACGATGAGGAACTGCAGACACACGTTCTGGAGGCCAAGGTTAGACGATCTCGTTCCCAAACCAGACAGTAGTTTTTTTTTTTAAATCTTATTTCTGCAAGATTTTATGTTACTAAATCTTAATCTTAGAAAAAATAATTCAGCTCAGAAATCTGTTTTAACTAATAACTCACGTACACATCAAGTACCACACACACCACACCTACATGAGCTGACGAGCATGCGCTCCGAAGAAGTTAAGATTTACTTCCTTCATTCTGACGTTTGACTTTTTTTTTATCTCAAGTTTGATCAGTCGTCTTATTCAAAAATTTATGCAAACAAAGTTAACTTATAATAAAACTTTTATTAATAAACCAAGCCACAACAAAAAAAGTAAATTTTTATACAATTTTTGAATAAGACTGATGATCAAACTTGGTGTTAAAAATGGATTGAGTAGTTATGAACAAACAAAGACACTACCTTGCACACTAGATTATAGATTGTTTTATTATTCTATCATGTATGTAAGCATAGTGTATATTATCTAGTTACATAATAATAATTATGTACCTAGTAAAACCAAAAAAGATTGAAGTAGAAGTATTTCTTTGCTACATCATCTTTTTTTGCTCATATGCCCTTTTCATGCCATATGGACTCCGCCACTATCTCTAGATTGTATAGTTATATCTAAGGCTAGCCATAGTGAAGGTTTTGTGGCTCCATTATCAATATATTCATATTTTGAAAACAATGCGGAAGAGTTTCATCCTTATTAAACTATCTCTATTCATCAATATATTGCCATGTCAGCTTATTTAATGTCTATAAAACTCTATGAAACTCCTATTGAGATATGTCTTATCTAATGCATTAGATCCGGTACATGTAACAAAAACAACATAAAATCGATGGTTGTATTTATGAATCAGTAACATCACCCATTTTATTTAATTAGGACTGTAATGATTAGAAACACCATCAGGTGAACTCACAAACCACACATGCCGACTTGCATCGGTATGGATAGAACTACGAATCATATGACTCCCTATGAGTTGAATAACTAGCGTAAAGAGTGATAGCCGTGTATCATAGTCTGATCCTGAACAAATAGGGCCTGTTAGGATAAGCTAGGACTAGTTACCGGTTACGCTTAAAATAAACTCAAATTAACTAGGGTTGGCTAGCTAGTTGGCTAACACTAGTCAAAGACTTATAAAAAATTAGCCCATCTATTAGTCCTTTTATTTGGTTGCACTACAGCTAATTTAAACTAATTTTTAGCTAACTAGTGATTATATCTAAAAAAGGCAGGTGATATGCACTAGTGAATTCCACGTAAAATGACAAATTCTATAACCCAGGAATCCCACAAAACAATCCCATTTTCATTGAAATTTGAGTTTCCCCATAACAACTATGTTATCTGACGACCAATTATAATGCTGCTGTGGTTCAACTGAGGCGATGCTCACATCAAATTTTGGGCAGCTCGGCCTCGGCGTCTCTGGCAGGGAGTGCCACTCGAGTCAAAATGATCGTACACAAGGATACCAAAACAATTTCACGAATCAATAACGATTGGGTTTGGCACTGAAGCCTCACCATCCACTGAAGTAAGCTGCCATAAGAACACTGAATCCCCAGAGCAATCACAAGAACAAGTTTAAAAGATGAAAATTCACGACTGGCAACATCAAATTCAAATCAATTACAGTAGACCTTCACTCGGTTGCTAGTTAAGCATAAAAAAACTTTGGTGGCCAAGTTATAGACAAAAAAACAAAACACTTATAAGTATCACCAGAAGCACCAGTGCGAAGACAATCAAAAGGGCATTCTGCACCTTCAGCGTCAGCAATTCCAACATATCAATCATAACTGGCATTCAGGAACTTCAACAGTTCGTTTCGCTTGCTCTCAGCTGCCTTATCTTCCTTTGTCTTCTCAAGCTTCATCATTATCTACAAATGAAATAGGTCAGTTAAATGCAACTCTCCTTTTGCTTTTCATTTTCATCATGCTTGTAAGAGAAATGACGCATTCATCATTTATTTATTTTTATCCTCACCTTTTTACCAGAGATTGCACTCCTTTGAGGACCTTCTTCCTTTTCTTTGTCGCGTCCAAGAAACTAATGGATAAAATAAAGGATTTTTCAAAATGCTGAACACAATAAAGTACACAGAATGCAAAAACGAAATATATTATACCTTGGAAAGCTGGACAGGGCCATCAGCATGCTCACTCTCTTTCTTCTGTATAAAGCTCCCCCATTTATAATAGAACACAATCAACCAACCAACAGGACAAGCAGCAGACCAATCCACCATGTTGTTACCCGTTCATCAACCCCAGCTCCAATGTCAAAGAGCCAGCCCAGAAACAGGCACAAAGAAATATAAGGACCTCTTGTGTGGAAGTATAAATGATAAAATATACTTCTATCACCAACATGTTATGTTAAGCCATCATAAAAGCTTAGTAGTTTCTGAATAAATAGGAAATTTACCTCTTTGTGTTTACTCTTGTCTCGTTTATGATGCCTATCTTTGCTTCGCTCCCTCTCCCTAGACTGTGACACAAGGAAATGCAATGAGACCAAAGACATATTAGATGCCTGTACATAAGAACCTAAAAGAACACATCAATCAGGCACAAATTGCTGGACCAGTACCTTTCTTGATCTGCTGCTCTTCTTATGCTTCCGAGATCTGCCAGACACCTCACGGTCGCTGTCATAAGAGCTTGTGCTGCTACAATGAGAATAACAGACTTCAGTATGAGGAAACTAGGAAGAACCACATGGAAATATAATTTTTCCTTTGTTCAGTCTGAAACAACAAAACAGTTATAGCAGTTGCTTGTTCAGGAAGCCATATGTATGTTCACCAAATCTTAGTAGTCACTCCTAATAAGTCTCACTTAAATTGACTTCATCCATCTAATCATGAAACCATCATTAGGTTCAGAATGCCTTAGCTGCAGTATTAAAATACTCGAAATGTACTCACACGCAATATCCATCATTAGGTGATGTTGGAGTATGTGTAATCTAGGCCCATGAGGCTTCGTGTGTGTACTTCTTTTCCAGTCCAGTCTGCAACACCGCTGCGCCGGTAGTTCAGACTGCGGGGGGCTGTTGGAGTATGTGTAATCTAGGCCCATGAGGCTAGGCCCATGAGGCCCATGTATGGAATTATATGGCTACCCTGTCTAGGGTTAGCCTAATCTGAGGAAAATCAGTTTCTAACAGGTGACTGCCGTAGCTGCAGTATTAAACTATTTCAAATGTACTCTCAGACACAATAATAAGAATTATGATTATGTGCAATTTCAGGTGAAATGATAAGAATTATGATATGTGGTATGTGGAATTTCAGGCGAAATGATGTACACACCAAAAATCTCAGGTTATTGCCCAGTATAACATTCACATCTGGTACAATCCCATCCAAATAAAAACCGTTCCACCAATCCCAACATATAATAAGCATAAAAAACGAGTTTTTTTTTGTAACAAGCATAAAAATGAGTTAATATATATGAACGAAACGCAGAATCCAACAACAATAACACTAATCACACAGGCTACTTTCTCTTGTTCCAACATTCGGATCCCGAACCGCACCTTCTAGATCGATCACGAGACAACCGCTATATCCTAACCCTAGGTTGAGAAACCCCGAGAGGAAAGAGGGAATCAGATCACCTGTAGCTGTCGTCGTCGGACGGGGACCGCCGGCGCGAGTGCTCCCGCTCGCGTCGGCGGCGCTTGTGACGAGACCTCCGGTCCTTGCGCGCCTTCAGCGCGGACGAGGACGAGGACGCCGCGCCCTCCTTGCGGCGGCTGCTGCTGCTCCGGTGGCGGTGGTGGTGGCGGCGGCGGCGGTCGCTCCCCGAGGAGGTGGAGCCCGAGTCGGAGGACGATCCCGTGCTGTCCGTGTAGGACGAGGAGGAGGAGGCGGCTGGGGACCGCGCCATGGCTCCCGCAGGCGGCGGCGCTCGAGCTCGAGGGGATTCACGCGACCAGGCAAGCGCGGCTCGATCTGCGTCGCTGCCAAGATGTCTCCTTTCCCACGAGCGCTGGGCCGGTACGGGTTTCCCGGGAAAAGAAAGGAAGGATACCTGCCACTGCCAGGCTTAAATGTGGGCCTGGATTCCTCTCAAGAAAAAAAAATGGGCCTGGGTCATGTGGGCCTAGATTCCTCTCCAGGGGAAAAAAGTGTGCCTGGATCCTCACAAATCAATTTCATCTCGAAATATACTTCTTCCTTTCCAAACTATAAGTTAATTTTACTTTTTTAGTATATTCATTTTGCTATGCATCTAGATAGAACCTATATCTGAATACATATCAAATTCTATGTACTAGAAAAGTTAAAGAGGTATGAGTATACCTATGGTAGACAATGTAGAAACATGACCATTTTATTAGTCTCATTGATGAATTAAGATTCTATAAAGTTCTAATATATGCATTGTTGTAAAAATCTCCTATGTTTCCTGAATCACCCACTTTTCTGTTATTTTTACTCCACACTTGCTGGAAAGAGTTTACTTCGTACTCCCTCTGTACCCAAATTAGCTGTCGTTTAAGACAAGATTGTGCTAACTAAGGAGTAATTAATTAGAGGTTAGGAAACTCTGTCCTTATTAAATAGCACTGCGGGTGTTTACTTTACAATAACCTAGGCCTTGTTTAGTTCCAAAATTTTTTGGAAAATCGACACTGTAGCACTTTCGTTTGTAATGACAAATATTGTTCAATTATGAACTAACTAGGCTCAAAAGATTCGTCTCGTCAATTCCGACCAAACTGCGCAATTAGTTTTTATTTTCGTCTATATTTAATACTCTATGCATGCGTCTAAAGATTCGATGTGACGGGGAATCTGAAAAGTTATACAAAAATTTTTGGGAACTAAGGCCTGGTTCAGTTGGCGAAATTTTTTGGATTTCGCTACTGTAGCCTTTCGTTTATTTGTGAAAAATATTTTCCAATTATAGACTAACTAGGGTCAAAAAAATTCCTCTCGCGATTTACAGGCAAATTGTGGAATTAGTTTTTGTTTTCGTCTATATTTAATGCTTCATGCATGTGCCGCAAGATTCGATGTGATGAAGAATCTTGAAAAATTTTAGGAACTAAACAAGGCCTAAACAAGGCCCTAGTGTGAGACCTTCGCAGCCTAAAACAAGTGGTCACAGTTCGACTCCTCGGTGCGCTATTTTTTGTGCGGGAGCGCAGCCTGATAGGTCTTTGCCAGGCCACCACTCATCCATCCGATCAGCTGATGCGCCTGTCACTCATCCATTAAATAGCTGTGGCAGCAGCTGGTATTTGGAGAAGATGAAGGAGGCACGCGCGTGCGGCCCGAGGAGGGCATTCAATACTAATGGACAGATTACTCAGGGGCAGTCATATCAAGTTCCATCCTCTAAGGTTTAGAACGTCAGCTTTTGCAAAAATAGCAAAGTTGCTCAAAACATCAACTATTTGAGGTACGGAGGGAGTACATTCATAGCTTATACTATATGATTGATGTCTCACTTGTATGTTTGCAATGGTGTAATATTATACACATTGGTTTCTATTTATTAGGCTTTGTTTAGATCCATGGGGGATAAAGTTTAGCCCACCTCTTTTAGCCCTCATGGATTTAAACAAGAGGGCTAAAAGTGGAGGGCTAAACTTTAGCCTACCTCTTTTCCATTAGCTCCTCCAAGGTAGGCTAAAGAAGGATAAAAGTTAGCCCTTATGGATTTAAACAGGAGGGCTAAAAGTGGAGGACTAAACTTTAGTCCACCAATTTTCTTTCCATTAGCCCCTCCAAGGTAGGCTAAAGAGGGATAAAAGCGATCTCCCATGGCAAAAGACTCATGTTTCCCCCCACGGCCCCACCTATCCCTGTGCATGGCTGTGCACGAGAATTAATTGGGGGCAAATGAATCATGATAGAATACATGGCTAACCTTTAGCCATTGGATCCAAACACCTTATAGATTAGCCCCTTCATTCTAAGGGTTAGGGCATGTTTAGTTAGTGACCAAAACTTACCACGTCTAACCTTCAGCAAACTATGACTGGCACACAAAGTGTGGCGAGCAATATCAAAGCCACACTTGTAGCAAGGTTTGTCACAAAAATAAGTCTATAATATGTAGGGCAAGGTGCTACGAAACTTTGGCGTGCCACAACTATGACATGCCAATCTTTGGTCTCCAATCAAACACGCCATTAATCTTTAGCCATGGGCTAAAGTTTAGCCCCATGGATCTAAACATGACCGTAGACATTGCCGGGAACTTGGGGGTCTATCATCGATGGGTACCAAGACACACATCATACACGGTTGACGAGAGGGTAAACAAAAGGTCGACGAGACAAGCGATCAAACAAAACAAAACAAAGCACGAACTTCAACATGATCTGGGGACTATCGTAGATTATCAGCATTGCCATATCCTACAAAATAATATTTTTTAAAAAAGAAAAAACAAGTGCTCCTGAACCTGAAGAATCCTACTTCTCTCGGACCTCCTTGGTTCTTCCTTTTGGTAGTTGGCACCACACTTGTAACTATTCCAGTACAGACAGATCGTGCTGCACAATGGCCATCTGAATTCTGTTCATGACCCATAGTAGACTTTTTCTTTCTATCTTGTACTCTGTACACTCCAGCTCTTAACTTCGCCGTTCGTTCCCAACGGAACTTTGCAACCTCAGCAATTATATTGAATCACTGATAGGAGCACCTCATTGTGCATGCCCTTGCAAACTTATGGCAGATCCATCTGGAGTTTTGTTGCCCGGGAAGGGGCGTATAAGCGCACGATGATTGTTATTCCCATGGCCAGTGTGAAGATTAGAGCAATAACGACCAGAGCAGAACTCCTGCAATCCATGGTCGCCATGTCACCTTCTCCCCGCATTGCTCCTGCTTTGCTGATCAGGTCAGTATGCTCCCTTAGCTCACCATTGGTATAATCTTGGTCTAGCTTCATCCCTGTCTCGTTGGGTGTCGGAAACTCTGGCTCTTTCTTTGCTATTGGCTTAACCAGTGACGACAGTGCTGGTGAGCTCGCAAGTTCAACAAGTCCTACCAGATCTTTCTTTTCATCCTGCTCGAGCTCACTCTCGTCTGTGAGTGTTCTTTCACCTTGCTTTGCTTCTGTTTCTGTAACAGTATCTTCTGTTTCTGCAATGGTATCTTCTGTTTCAGTAACAGTATCTTCTGTTTCTGTAACAGCGTCGGTAACCATGTCATCTAAGAGTTGGTCTTGATGCAAAAGCTGTGCCGTCGGCGTGTTCTCCATCGATTCAGCCTCTTGAGTACCATCACTCTCATCATTATGTTTACTGAGGATGATCCCTGGACCTTTGATGCAGAGTTTGCTTTGATCAGAAGCCTCCATATCTTTATTATCCTACAAAAATCACAGTTTAAAAGAAACAAGCACAAAAAATAAGGATGCATAGATGAGCAAAATTTTGACCAGACATTGCACATTCCAAACTTTTGACTGAAGAACGAAGAAACAAATACTTTTTGGGCTATCTCTTTCTCAATGTCCTTCTTGCTTGAGCCCTTTTCAACCTTCTCCACACTTCCACTGACCTGTAGCAAGAATTTAGAAGGATATGAAAGATAGGAATGCAAAAATGAGGCTCCAGACTTCCAGAAGAGAATGCCCATGCAACTATGCAGGCACTACAGCACAAACGATTCAGCTTTCAGAATTGTGCATACCAAACAAACATTGACCATTTCCTGCATGATGATCTTGACAGGGTTCCTGCTCGAAGTCAGACCAATTTCTTCAACGTGATCGATTTTCTCAACATGTTCATTGTCCTGACACTAAAATTCAGAAGAATGAAAATAAATTAACATAAGGCACCTAAAAACAACCACTGCATATATAGCAATAGGGTTTCAATGTTCACAGTTATGCTTAGCAAACAAGAACTAACCATATCATGTGCAGTGATCTCGACATTGTTGCAGCTTGACTTCTGGTCAACCTCTTCAACATGTTCTTTGTCCTGAAACTCAAATTTAGAAGAAATAATAAACAGAAGGCACCTACGAGGCTATGTCAATCGCTGCATAGATAGCATAAGAGGTTTCGGTTTTCTCAATGTTGCATAGCCAACAAATACTAACCAGATCGTGCGTGTGAACCTCAACAGGATTGCTGCCTGAAATCTCATCAATTTTCTCTTCATGCTTGCTATCCTAAAACCCATTTTTGGCCAAATGAAGCCAGTTAAATAATCGCAGTGCATGCAAAATAGCATAAATGTTTCTTTTTTTCTTGGGGAATAATATAGCATAAAGGTTTCAGTTTTCCCAATGTTGCATAGCGAACAAACACTAACCAGATTGTGCGTGTGGACCTCGACAGGATTGGTGCCAGAATTCTCATCAATTCTCTCTTCATGCTTGCTCTCCTGAAAACCAATTTTTTCCCAAATGAAGCCATTTAAACAATCACAGTGCATGCAAAATACAATATTGATGTATATTGTATACTGATTCGAGGGAAGTTAATCCAAATATTTGCAAAGAGAAACAAACCAATTGATCTGCAGTGATCTCATCATCCTTGTGAATCTGATGGCTTTCCTCAGAATCGTTGCCATCCTGACACCATTATTCAGAAGATTTTACAGAGATGAGGTCACTACAACGACAAAACATGTATATGGTATACCCCCAATGAACAAAGTTTTCAACAATTATGCATGCAGAGCAGAAGCACTAACCAATCTACCGGATCCATTATCGGTGTTGCCCACACTCAAGTTCTCATCGGACTGATCAAGCTTCTGCACCAATGAGGCACCCTGAACCTACAAATTCGAACCGATTTTGCATGTAAAATTTCACCTGAAAAAGGCAAGAATCCAAGAACTCCAGTTCCCATCAATGAATGCGGTAGGTGACTATTGATCGAAAAAAAAATGCGGTAGGTGACTGCACACCTTCCCATCCTCGACAACTCCGCCATCCAAAGCCTCTTGTTTCCTGCAAAGAATCCACCCCAAACAAAACGGTTCTTTTCAGCTCCAACGCCCAGGAAACAATACAGATCATTCATCTGATTGAATCTTACAATCGACAAAAGTGAACATTTATAATCGATAAAAGCTAACGAATTTCAAAGCGGCTCTGAACAGATGTGAGACGACGTACGCTGGCAGGCGGCGCTCAGGCTGGTCGACGGCGGCACCCGTCTTGCCATGGCGCGAGCGGCGCCACGCGAGGACGGCGGCCCCGACGACGGCCGCTCCGCCGATGAGCAGCAGCGCCCCGACGCCGTGCGGCGCCCGCGCGCGCACGCGGAACTTCATGCCGCCGCCGCCGCCGCCGCTGCCCTTCTTCCTCTCTGCGGCAGGTCCGGCTTCCTTCTCCTCCTCCTCCTCCCCCCGCGGTTCCTGGGCGGCGCCAAGAACGTGGCCTCCTCCGGCTGCCCAGCCGCCACCTTCCATGACAAGGGCGTGCGGCGCGGCGAATTAAAGGTCACGCGGCTTGGATGACGATCCTTCCCCTCCGATCCCTCCCCCTCCTCCTCCTAATTAAGTGGTTGGGACCTGGGGTTGGTGCGCCGGTCCGGCTTCTCCTACGTGCGTGTGTTCTTGCGCGCGTTCTAGAGAGAGAGAGAGAGAGAAAGAAGAGGGAGGAGGTTGTCGAGGTTTTAGGGTGGGTGGGAGAAGGGCCGGTCGGGTCGCATGGCCACTCGTCGGTCCATGGCAGCTCGCAGAGTCGCCGCGCAGACCCACAACTCTCGGATCCCCAACGAACTGGGAGGAGAAGTGTCGCTGCACTGCCCGAAAACTGAAGGCAGACACCTGCCTGCCTGCGTGTGCTCTTAAATGCGCCATGGATCGCGGTAATCTTTTTTTTTTGTTATCTGTAGTTTTTGTGAAGGTAAATAAATTGCGATCAAATGTCAAAACTGAATTTTTATTTGTCAAGCTTTCGAGTGAAACGTCTCGGAGGGTCTACGGCACGGGCTGGCTGGCACACGTGTTTCGTCTGAGCGCCGGCGTATGCAACAGGTGAAGACAAAAACGGTACCGTCTGGGTCGTGTCACAGTCGTGACACGTGATGAGCAGCAGTGAGCACCTCCGGCCAAAATAATACAAGTACATATGACTTCGGCCTTGTTTAGTTAACCTCAAAACAAAAAAAAGTTTTCAAAATTTCTCATCATATAGAATCTTGCGGCACATGTATGAAATATTAAATATAGACAAAAATAAAAACTAATTATATAGTTTAGCTATAAATCACGAGACGAATCTTTTGATCCTAGTTAGTCCATAATTAGATGATATTTGTCACAAACAAACGAAAATGCTACGGTAGTGAAATTTAAAAAGTTTTGGCATCTACACAAGGCACGACACCGTTCCGAAACAGTAATGCTATACAACACTCATGTGTTTTATCAACAAAAAATACATGGTTTTTTCTGTGTCTATGACTTTAGGGCCCACGTCTAATTTCTCTCCCTCCCTCCCTCACGCGCCTCCCTCCCTCCCTCCTTCTCGACAGTCGCCTCCCTCCCGATGCGGCTGCATTCCTTCCTCCTCCGACGCCGGCGAGCACCCAGTGCCCACGTCCGGCGATGGCGCGCCTCCCTACGGCGGCAACGGCAGCGTCCACGCCCGACGCGCCTCCCAGCGCCCGCGTCCAGCGCGCCTCTAGCGCTCGTGCCCGCCGGCACTAGCCATGGCAGCAGCGGTGGCGGCGGTTTCGCCGGCGGCGGCGGCGGCGGATCCGGCCACAGTAGGCCTCCTCCTTCTCCTCCTCCGTGATTTGAGATTTGTCCTTCCACAGAAAAAAATGTTTTCTGTGATCTGTGATCTTTAATCTGTGATTTGTGATTGTCTGGAGGTAGCAGAAAGGTGAAGACTATTGGATCTTCATCCTATGGTCATAAAAAAATTCATGTGTTCAAAATGTATGAAACACATGGTTGCTAGATAGACGACAGACTCTTCCGAAAATGCCAAAATGGAATCCTGATCGTCGCAACATAGGGACAACAGCTCGGTCCTGTTTGGTAGGTATGGTTTTCGTAATTATTTTTTTACTATTTTATATTTGGCGCCGCTAGTAAAAACAACTCTCTTCGTCCTAAATTTATAAATCATTTTAAAAATATTAGAAAGTCAAAATATTTTAATTTTAACTAAATTTATATGTAAAGATAATACATTTACGATATTAACTAAGTATTATTAATTTTTTTAGGGTAAAAGAATGAGCGGCTCGTACTACTACAATCTACACATAGAGCTTAATTGCTTGTTTATTACTATAATCATTTGATCGAGTTGATCACAATACCGACCGCATGCAATGGTCGACAATTACACTACAAGAGATTAAACCTTCTATGACTAACTGATTGTGATAATTATAATTTTTTCTTATCATTGTACCCCTTCTATAACATAGCACTAATGATATGCCTGTGGTCATAGAAGGCGGGTAATAATCCTCCTTTTATGACTAGCAGACCCAATTATCATTAGTCTTATTGATAATTGCATGTTTGTCAGCAGGTTATGACTACGATATTTATCACTATATTTGTCATAATATATTAGATGGGATGATGACAAGTGTCCAGAGATTTGATGCGGTGGTCTATGACATGGCATAGGTAGTATAACGAAAATATTTGTCATAAAATGAATTTGGCCCATATATATAGCATGGGCTAGTTTTTACAATTATAATTTTGTCTCTCTTGAACCTTTCAACCAAAACCAAAGAACTGGGTTTATCCCAAACCTTTAACCAAACACGAAATAGGTTCATCCCATCTCACAAAACTGGTTTGGACCTAACCTTTTGTATTTTGTCCCCAAACCAAATACACGGTAAAAAGATCATGAAGAATTCAAAATCAGTTGTGCCACCACATCCTCATAATGTGTGTTGGAATAACATGTTTTTATGAACCTTATAATTAGGAGATTGCAGGGACAAATCTAGGATGAAAGTTTGGGGGCTGAAGTCCATATCTTCAACCTCTACCTCTTCTCTTTAAAGGAGTCATGACAAAAATTATTAGAGGAGCTTTAAAGAGCCTCTATGGGATTAGCGGCAATAGGGGGGCTTGAGCCCCCTCTTTGGTCCCATCGCTAGATCCATCATCCCTTCTAGACATAAAGTAGATAGCGCTTGTGAGCTTCGGGGGCTCTTTTATTTACAATACAGTATATATAGCTTGTAAATACTTGCGTACAGTAGAGCTCCAGCGACCTCAACGCTAGTGCTGCGATGATCGCCCGCACCTTCTGGGGCTAGAGGTGGGATGAGTGGTCGGCAAAGGTCATGAAGGCGGGACGAGTTGTTATTTTCTAAAAAGATACGCTATGGTACGTGATTAATTGCCCTTAAATTTTGTATTATTTTCTTAAGCATATTAACAATCTCAAATAAAAATCATCAAAACAAAATACTTATAGGTCTCATCGATGGCTATAATTTTAGTAAAAAAGTATATTTATTTAACACACTTAATAAAATATAATTTTCATGAGAGAACAATGTATACATTTTTTTGACAACAGACAATGTGTACGGTTAATTTGTCACTGAAACTTTATATTATTTTCTCAAACAACCTGATGACCTTAAATGTAAAAACTCAAAACTATAAAGTTATAGACCTCTTTGAGAACTACAACTTCGATATAAAAACTATCTTTGACACCATATAAAAAATATATTATTTTTATGATGCGACAAGCACTAGTACATGGGTATTACGCTGCTGCAATTTTATACTATTTTTTGAGCATCTCAACATCCTTAAATGAAAAGAACTCAGAATTAAAAAGTTGCATATCTCGTCAAGAGCTACAATTTTCATACAAAAATATTCTTCATCCGAAATCGTATCAAAGAATTATGATTTTCTAAAGTCAAGTCTTGTCAAACCACTATCGTTGCGTGACAAAACATTAATGTCCCACCAACTCGAGTCACGTGATAAGGTTTTGGAAACACCATCTAACGTAACAGATCTTGTCTTGTCAATGTATGTGATGGGACAATATTATTTTATCATGCCAGCAAGACAGCACGACCAAAAAGGTTAGATCCGTAAAAAATTTAGACATAGCTATTACCAAAACATTTATTTAAAAGGATTAAAATAAAAAAATTCTCTAAATTTCCCACATATGACATTATGAAGGATAACTGAAAATAACACTTCTGCATCTTCACTAATGCTTCTAAACCAATCACTAAATATGTATATAAATCAATTAATTTTTCCATTATTAATAAAATAATAATTAACTCAAAGTTGTTGTGCAAACTATGTTGAAAGAGAGAGGGGGATTGGGCTAATCTGAAATTGTCACAGAATTAAGACACATCACTTAACTCATTTCACACCTGTGGCTAAATAAGTGTTTCTAGCCTACCATATAAAGTTTTGCACCTTAATTCCAACCCTACTCTAGCATGATAATTCTAGGAATATAAATTGTATGAAATAAATGCTCCGGGTCAATCATCCATAACTATTTACACCATCTTGGCCCTCCCACAAGCTCCTCCAGGTGATGTTAATCATCAAGAGTAACAAACATAAACTCTCATTAGACCTAATCAAGAAGCCTAATGAGAATAGTAGATGCGCTGCACACTTCCTACTCCCTAAGAACTAATAGAGTCCTTAATCTTTGATTAGCGAACCTCAGTCAGTCCACTGGAGCAAAGCACTCTCTTGGATGCCCGTTGCTGTAGTTAGAACTTCTCCAAAAGTGCTCCTATGCATGATCTAGAGGGGCATATATAGAGGTAATCCCAAAAACTAGATGTTACAACTTCACTCATATTTTCTGCACAACGGTTCTTATTTTTGTGCTTTCCATGTCTTCGCCTCTACCATTCAACTATTGTTTATTTAGACTATAAGTATTGTGTGACCCAATTGGTATGACATATGTAATTGGAATATTGGTTACATTTGGCATGTGTCCGCCGTACCTATAATTTTGGCCTGGGTCCACCACTGGTCCCTACCTGATTCATTTCGTAGTGCCCCCACCCTCCCCCCCCCCCCCCCCCCCCCCCCACACACACACACAAAACAGCCTATAGGAGATACATGGAGGAATGGTAGCTGAATGATATTGTTAGGTTTAAGGCAACAAAAACAACAACACTAGTTCAGTGGTTTTGGGTGTGAAGTTCTCGGGGGTGATTTGAAGTCTTCCAAGTTTCAACCTTCCTTTTGCTAACATTTCTTAGGGCCTGTTTGGTTGACACCGGTAAAGTTTAACTTCTATCACATCGAATGTTACATATGCATGGAGTACTAAATATAGACTATTTATGAAACTAAAAACACAACTAGAGAGTAATTTGTGAGATGAATCTTTGAGCCTAATTAGTCTATGATTGGACATTAATTGCCAAATAAAATGAAAATACTATAATACCTGTTAAACTTTAACACTCCAACCAAACACCCTCTTATACTATTTGGGCACTTTCTGCTTAATGAAACACATGCCGTTGCATTTTTCGAAAAAAAAATACTGTTTGGGCACGTTGTATATATGCTCACTCTAAGCCAAGTGCGGTGCAGAAAGTAATGGCACTAGCTAGTAGCCACTCTGTGCGCACGGCCGGCTGAGCCTGACAAATGCCTAATCCAAGCACCAATCAAGGTAACAGTCGAGGCGTTGGTTATCTATATTCTATAGTTGTATAAGGTTGACGATTAGGTACGCACATACTATCATGCACTCGAAGGAGTCAACTTGATGGCCGTACGTCCTAGAGTATAACAAAGTGCCAATTTTAAGATTTTCTCGAGAGCCCATGTAGATGTAGACAACCTGCGCAATTCCGGGAGATCACAGCCAGAGACCAACTGACTGGTGGTGTGAAGGTTCCTAAGCTCAATCCGGTCACCTGGGCAACTGACTTGCTGACAGATTGTGTGCTCAGAGCGGGAACGGGCAGTCATCATATGTGGATGTGGTGGGTTTCTCTGGATGCTGATGAGTGATGAGGAATAAACGGAAACTTGGTGAACGAGCAATATGAGTCTGCAACAAGCAACTTTTTGGACACGAGATACAGCATATGACTTGTGGCAGCTCCTGCACCCTGTGTAGCAGCGGAGAGACCTCTCAGTAGTGCCGGAATCTATGGTGTGTTCCCCTATTCGCTTGAACTACTTTAAGAGTACTTTTCAACGAAGGAACTGTGTTTTCCGCGCAGTTTCAGCTAAATGATTCGCTGATGCTCAAATTGATATCGTGAGAGAAAAACACTATTTCTTCGGCCTTGTTTAGTTCCTCAAAAATTTTGCAAAATTTTTCAGATTTCCCGTCACATCGAATCTTTAGACATATGTATGGAGTATTAAATATAGATGAAAAATGAAAACTAATTACACAGTTTGGTCGAAATTGACGAGACGGATCATTTGAGCCTAGTTAGTCCATAATTGGACAATATTTGTCAAATACAAACGAAAGTGCTACTATTTATATTTTGCAAAATTTTTTGGAAGTAAACAAGGAAAATATTGTTCCTTCGCTGAAAAGTACTATTGAATAGTTCAAGCGAACAAGAGAACAAGCCACGGTCTCCTGGGGATCCTTGGTGTCGGGTTAGGCTAGAGCAGGTTGGCGCTCGGTTTAGTTGAGGCTCGAGACCCTCGCAGTTAAATTATCTTTCATAATATTTGGAGTAAGTTGTTTGGATTCGAATTTAAAGGTTCGATTTGAAGTACCTTTTATAATCAAACATGGGTAATTTAGCTGTAAATTTAAGGGTTATTTTACGTATTTTCACAATAGTAGAGATGTATGTTTTTTCTAATGATGATGATTAGTCTACCCAATTAAAGTTAGAAGTTTCTAATTATTGTAAGAAATTTTAGAATTTATGTTTTTCCTAGTGCATCCCACGAGAAATGACATGGAACCTTTGTTGGGGGAGATCTCCAATTATAATTAGTATCATTAATATTTTTCCTGCATCACAACTGTAAAAAAAAAAGAAAAGGCAAAGCGGATTCTGACGTACATAACGTGCAACAAGAACAAGTGCAGATAGTTGGACAAGCATATAACTTTGCCTAAATATTACCAATCATTGTGGAGTACATTATTTAAGTTAACAATGACGATTTTGAGGCCATCGTCAAATGGCTTTGAGAGATTGCAGACATTATGCATCATTGGCTGGATGGGCAGTCGATCTCTTGCGATTATTAGCGTAGCAATTGGTCTGACACTACTGAAATGTATCATAGCAATCTTATGTCTCCTTGCAACAGTAGACCACTTTTAAATTTTGGTGCTTGTGTACACAAATGTACATTTCCGGTGAGGCTAAAAGCAGCTCATCCCTTTGCAATTCCAACATAGATTTGATGACCTCATACATTATGTGTTCATGGGGATGTAGTATATGTATGCATATCAAGAACCAATTCAAATATAAGGAGTAGCTGATGCCTGATGATGAGACACTTACATTGCGCAAGGAATACAAAGAGAAGCAATATATATAAGTACGAAAGCTCTCTGCACCTATCACTCATATTCATGTTTTGACCCTGAATGATCTGACCATGTCCTTACACTATCATACCTTGGGGGTTTAAATACACCACCCCAGCATTGATAATCTGAAACCATCACCTAAGGATAGCTTCTACTACGTGGGTTGCATCAGTCTCAAGTATATGATCTCGCTAATGCCCAAAGTTCCAACGCTTGCTTCCAGGAGAGACTAGCTAAATATTCCGGCTGCCTTTCTCTGTTCACCTTCTCTTACTGAATTTCGTTCATGCCATCAATTACACAATACTCTCTCTGTATAGGATTTAGAAGTCGTTTAGGACAGTGACACGGTCTCCAAAACACAACTTTGACTTCTTATTTTTATAAAAATATTTGAAAAAAATGATATATGTATACTTTTATGAAAGTATTTTTCAAGACAAATCTATTCATATAATCTTTATATTTGCAAACTCAATAATTTAAAAGTTATGGATGATTTAGATTTCCAATGTTTGACCTAAGCTTTGTCTAAAACGACTTCTAAATCATATAGGGAGGGAGTAGAAACAAAATCTTCATCAGTCATCCGACTATCATCCCTGATCTCCACAATAACTTTGACAACCTGCATTGCTGTGTTCCAGGCTGCTAGCTTTTCACGCCAAATCTCCGGACACAGTTCAGGCTGCTCCTTGACATGTTTACACATTTGGAAAAAAAATGGCAGTCCTCTCCAACTCTGTTACACATAATACACCGATCGCCCGTTTTCATGCCACGCCTTTCTAAATTAGAACACAACCCCAAAGAATTACGGCCAAATCTCCAAATAAAATGCTTCAGTCGGTTCGGACCTTCCAAATTCCAAATGTCTGACCAGACCTTGTCCTCGTCACCCGATCTCCCAGAACTTGCTGCACCTGAACTGTGTGTACTTTGTCGCTGATGATCATCACACCATAATCTGTAAGCCGATTTCACTGAAAAAACACCCCCGGGATCATAGTGCCAGGCTACTACATCCTGCATTTCCACATGAGTGGGTAATGCCAAAATGATCGGTACATCTTCTGGCCAAAACATAGTCCAAACTAAATCCTCATCCAGTATTGGGATGTATCAAATCAGCGGCTCTTGACAGCAAAATTCCACGGCTTTGTGTTATCTGCGTGTATGACCACGAGGTACCCAAATTTTAGGGTCAATTCTGGAGGAGATTGATGATAATTGGCTTGCCTTTCAGGGCTTCCTTTTTACTTATACAAGTAGATCTGGTAACAAGGTAGCTCACATTCTAGCTACAGTTTAGAACAGCGGTGTGGCATGAAACTCCGGCATGTGTGAGTGACCCGGTGATGTATGAGGCTTCGCCCCCTTAAATCAATGAAAGGAATGCTTCTCTGAAGGGGGGGAGCAAAGGGTAGCCAGGAACCCACCATTGACCTGACTATGCAACGGTTATTTGAACTCCATGTAAGTTACATCATGTACATATTAGTATCAGATAAGATACTGCCAGTCAATCAAAAGCAAGAAAGAATCAGTGAATGCAAAGCATCGGTCATATCCCTTATGATTCTTTCATCTCAAAGGCTCAAACCATGCGGAATGAAGTAACAAATAGACTAACTAATCCCAGAAAGTGGATCATCCCACTGCAGGCTATACACATGAATATTACCCATGCCTCAGTGTACATACACTGGAGCAGCGACGACAGATGCCGCAAAGATGTGCCCAAGAGGCAAACACCATAACCACAACTTGGGGACAGGAGCTTAAGCGCCCCAACGATTATTGCGGAATATCTCACATGGCTCACAACGTAAGCCAGGGCAGAACCTGGGAGATCATGACAATCCATGCGGATGGTGACACTGCACAAATGATGAGGACCACGAGTTTAGTCCTTGTAGACAAGAGGTTTGTTGACCCATCTTATTCGGCAGCCGCATGCCTGCAGCATCTGGAGGAGCTCGGGGGACAGCACGGTCTTCAGCCCACAGAGCATCTTCAGCTTCTTCAGCCTCCCACAGGCTGCTCGCAGTGCCATCTCAAACCCTTCTATGGAGACCCATGAGAGGTGCACCATCTTAATGTCCTGGAGGCACCGCAGGGAGCTCAGCAGGTGGCACAGGCCCAACCCCGTGACTTGGCAGTACGATATCGTAAGCTACAAAACAGGTACATGTTTATATGGTGTTCCAGCAGCTTATGAATTTGCAAGGATAGAAGCTAAACTCTATCGCAAGGTTACCTGTCTAAGGTTCAAAGCATAACGAGCAAGGGCCCAAAGCCCAGCATCATCAACTGAATAGCATCGTTTCAAGTCCAGTTCTATCAGGCTCTTGCATCCAATTGCAACTGAGGAGATCCCAATGCCTGTTATGCGGACCAAGCACCTCAATTCAAGGTTTGTGAGCTCCTCCAGGGAGCCTAAGTGACCCAAACCAGTATCAGTGATTTTGTTGCAGTAACACAAGTTCAGTAACTTAATCCTCTTGCATCCATTTACTAAAGCTGCCAACCCATCATCAGTAATAGAGTTGCACCTGAAGCAAAGGACATTGCAGACATGTTATTTTCATGCATATGACTATAAAGATCCTGATAAAAGAATAAATAAGAAAATCTGAATTACCGGTAGAGATCAAGCTCCACAAGTTTTCCACAATTTGAACTAATAAACGCAATGCCTTTGTCAGAAATACTTGAGCATAAGCCTAATTTCAATATTCTCAATTCAGAGCATTTAGCCAAGTGCTCCAATGCTGCAAAACAAGCAATGTAAAGTGATCACTCTCAATTTCAAAATAACAGATTTTTTTATATTAAAAATAAACATAGACACAAATGTAGTGATCACAAACCTGCATCATCCACTCCGCAGTCAGTGAGGTCTATCTCCTTAAGATTGGGGCAACAAGTTGCAATTCGCTTTAGTCCCTTCTCATTTATCAAAGAGCATGATTCCAACCGCAAGCATTCAAGCATCTTACAGTTGTCAGCTATTGAATCAAGCGCATTATTGGTAATGAGATTGCAGCATGTGAGATCAATTGTTCTTAGGTCACTACACTGAGCTACAAGAGATGAGATTCCGTCATCTGTAACACCACTGCATTTGCTAAGTCCAATCTCAACCAATTTGTTACAGCTTTCACCAATGGCTTGAAGAAGAGAGTCCGAGACCTCAAGACCATCGAGTTTCAGCATTGTCAAGGTTTCCTTCAGTGTTGCCAACTTGGATAGAAAACGTTGTCCTATCTCCTGTAAATATAACATCAACAAACTACAGGCAGTCAGATATTTGCTACTTTTGATTACTCTTTAACTCTTCATGAGGATGAGTCCCTCTGAATATGTCAGTTAAATAACCATTTTGTTTCAAACACAAAAATTATGGCACGTTGGATTGTACAGAAAATAAGAGCTAATGGCTGCAAGAGGTGAGTAATGTGCGGAAGACCAACTCACATGCAAACAATCTGCAGCATATAACTTCTGGACAAAATTGCGACCATCTATCAGTGAAGCTAACCCCTCGGAAGTCACATGATCACATCTTGACACATCAACACTCTGAAATTAAAAAAAAGATTAAAAAGATCAAAATTCACCATTTAAATTTAAAAATACATAAAGTTGCCAATTTCCGGATTTCAGATGACAGTAAGCACAGTCACAGTAAGGAGACCAATAATGAAAATTGTCCGAATTTTAAATAATCAAATTGACACAATGTTGTGCATCAGCCATCAAAAGTCTATAAAAGTTTAACATCCCAAGAAGTGATTACCTGCAGCGAATCGCTCCCCTTGCTCAGCAATTCCAGGCCTTCATCGTCTATACATGAACAACAAACCATTGCCAATTCCTCAAGCCTCTCGAGTGAGGAAATTGATCTAAGGGATCCATTACCCACCTGCAACACAAGAATAATAAGCATATGATACAAACAAATAGTATAATGCAATGATGCCATTACTATCAGTGAGAAAAACTAAATAATGCAAGACCTCGGCCAAAAATTCATTCAGCACCCAGGCCCCTTATAATCACACACCTAACACCTCAGTGGATGGCAAAATGTATGGATCATGAGCTTTTGTATGCTAAGTACAACTAAACTTTAAACTTCCAATCTAGGATTATACAGTATCATAACACAAAATTTGCATTTGCATGACAGGGGTCACTTTCAAAACAGGTCTATTAGGCCATTTTCTCAGCCCTGTTATGTACAAATAATGGACGTCCCTACCTGTTACTGTAGGGCCAGCTTTTAATTACCTTCTAATCACTACTAGGTGGCATATTGCCTGATTCTACCACAATTACACCTTTTAATTACTGATTTTTAAAACCTGCAGAGAAAGCCCAAACAGGCCAGGTGTTACATATAACTACTGTACACTCTAAGCTGTCACTACCCACAGACAGGAAAAGAGAAGCGAAGACGCAACCATTTCCTACAATATGTGCATTTATTAAAAACAACCACTGACAATATGCATTAGCTTCCAACTTAAGTCCAAGTTCACAAGATTTATGAGAATTTCCAGGTTAAAGTTGAGATTTAGCATATCATGGTACCAAACCACTTCTTTTTGCCGCCATGCTGCATCTGAAATTTGGTCTGTGCAGCTCTTGTTGGGTACTTGGGTATCATAATAACTGACTGCCCAAAGTTTCTTTGGACAAAGGTTCTTACTATAGGTGTGTTTATGCATATGACATTTTCACCATTTCTCTACACAGCATATCAATTGCTAGTCCAAACGTCTATCCACAAGTAATCATCCTTCATCAATCCATTGCCCAAGCAATGAACATTTTAATAGCTCATATAGGAGTAGTAACCTTGAGGTAGGATATGTTGAGGCTGCGGAGCTCGGGGCACTTCTTGGCCAGCAGATCAATTCCGATGTCAGAGATCTCACGGCACCACTTGAGGCTGAGCTTCTCCAGCCTGGGGCACCCAACAGCCACCTTGGCGAGCCCCATGTCGGTGACAGCAAGGCATTTGTCCAGCCTCAGCTCCCTGAGCCCTGCAGCCGCGGCCACCGCTGCGAGCTCGCGGTCCCCGGCGCTGACGCAGTGCGACAGGTCGACGGCCTCCAGCCTGGGGCAGGCTGCGACGAGCGCCTCGAGGCCGCGCCATCCGACCCCGTTGGCCCGCGCGAGGCAGACGCTGCGGAGCCCCGCGAGCCCGCCGCCGGCGCCGGCGACGGCCGCGGCGAGGGAGGCGTCGTCGAGCGAGGCGCAGGCGGAGACGTCGAGCCGCTCGAGTGCCGGGAACGCGCGGAGCAGGCGCGGGAGCGGCTCGCGGCGGAGCACCCGCAGCGCGCGGCGGTGCGCGGCCTCGGCGCGCTCGAAGGCGCGGCTGACGAGGCGGCACGCCTTGCGGTCCCGGGGCTCCCGCAGGCGGTCCAGCACCTGGCCCAGCAGGTCCAGCGACAGGACCCCGATCCCGACCGCGCCGTCGCCGGCGGCGGAGTCGAGCTTCTGCGCCTCCCGGCTCATACTCCCCGCCGGCGGCCGAGGACGACGCGGCGATCCGTCCGCTCCCGGCGGACGAGAGAGAAATCGAGGAGATTCTAGCAGAATTTTCGCGGCGAGGAGGAGGCTGGTTTAGGTGGGGATGAAGAGGAAGGAGAAGACGGCGACGAAGGGGTGGTCTTCGGGGAGCGGGACGCGCGGTTCGGCGGGCCGGCGCGGTCGGGCAAGCGCGCAGCGCTGCTGCATGGTAGGAGCAGGACCCCGCGAGTGCGGAGGGCAGCGGCGGCGGCGCGATCCCGATCCGGATCGATCCGGCCCAGCGGCGGAGGTGGTGGTGGTGATGGCGTGGTGGATAAGCCGCGCGCCGTCGGGCAGGCGGGGCGGCGGGGACTGGGGGCAGGTAGGTACGGGCTGCGGGGAGCTCGACCACCGGTGAGGAGGAGAGAGAGAGAGAAAGATGTGGATAGGTGATGCCGGTCGGAATGCCGCCTGCCTCAGGTGAGGGTCGAAGGTGGCACCTGATCAGTCCCCCCGGTAGTGCGATGGAGAAGAGGACTAAAATGCCCCTGCTCTCAGACCCATAGCAACAAAAAAAAAAATCTTCCTTTTGATTTGATTAGAAATGAATTAACATATATGAATCTTGTCCACATCGTTATCTGACGAGACGAAATAGATGTATTAGTTTCACCAAATTAAATGAGGCAAAAAAATATATGAGAAATGTTATAGAACAACCGAGTGTTTTGGAAAGATTCAACACTCACAGTTTTCTCATGGTAGTGGAGGCGATCAGGCCAGGTCAGGACGAGGGTGCTATGACGGAGGCGGGGGAGAGAAGGGAGAGTGGTCCGAGCTTGAGCGAGACCTTATCATGCTGCGGTGAGGCATCGCAAGGAAGAAGGAGATAGGAAGAAAAACAAACAGGTACTAAGAGGGTCCAATTGTATGACAAATTTGAAAATACTTAAGAGTCTATTCGTTTGGTTGAAAAACTATATTGTTCGTGTTGCTGAATGACTAGTAGATTCGATAGATAAGCTCAAACGAATATACTGCATAATTGATATAAAGGAGATGGCAACGAGTCTAACGATGGTGTCACTTGCAATTCACCTAGTAATCTAGCAAGCTTTGCCCAGGGAAACGTTTGTCAATTGGTAGGGGTAGCTTTGACATTTTGCTAGTGTAGCTGACCGGCTGGTGTTGACCGCATGCATGGCCCGTGCCCGCGGTGAGTTGCCAGTCACATGTTTTCTTCTCCTTTTAGAAGAAAAATTAAGAAAAAGGAGAAGAAGCATTTTCATAAATGATAAATACTCGGAGTTATACTCTTGGTTATCATCGCAGGAATCACATTCCCAATTCAATGGATGTCATTATAGTCCTTTTCATCCTTTTCCTTGACACGTACATATATGTCATTATTCTACTACTACACCTGGTAATAACACTTTTTTCTTTTTCGTTTTCATCTTTTTAATAAGAATGTACAGTACGTAAACGTACTTATTAATTTCGGTAGAAATTCGTTGGGAAGTTCAATGATTGAAGAGCAGTCTGGCTGTTTGGTGTGGTACAGCTACTCCAGGAAACTACTTGTAAATGAACATAGCATTTTTATTTTTTTTCTTGAGTGTTTCGTGGTACGGTCCTTTTTTTTTTTTGGCTTTATACTAATCCGACGCAGAGTATAAGTTTCTAAAATTTGATAGGGCACATACACATACCTGCAAAATAGTTTACATATATATATGGACTCTTATAAAGAGGTAATGGCTAAGCTATGGTACAATAAGACCTACAATGACATAAACTAAGGCTCTGCGTTGGATCACTTTAGACCATTTTATCTCAATTATGTGGTTTGATGAATTTTTTTGTGAGGTTGGCTAAACTTACATATTAGACCATCTGTTTAGAACCTCTGTAGTTTAAAGTTTAGTGAACATTCGACCATCTGTTTAGACCACTAGTAAATACTTGTCTAGAATTATGTTACTGCTGAACATCACTAAAGTTCTCTTAACGCTTGACTCCTGAAAAATCTGTTCTACATCCAACAACTAATACACAACTACTACACGTATGTTTGCGAGCAAGAGGCCGATAAGATTAGCTGATAATAATCGTCACGTTTGACGGGTGATCACATACTCAATAGATTTGCAATGATCAAGTATTTTTTTTTTAAGTTACAAATCAACTGATCGTTTCTGCAGCTGATACTAATACTGATTTATTCTTGGAGAAAAACATTATTTCGTGGCTGAAAAGCAGTGGCCGATAAGCTCAAGCAAATAGTGGATAAAAGTAGATGTTTGAATTGTTGTTTCAATCCAATGTAGTCATCGATGACGAGATTGAGAGCGGCAGAAACCCTGCTGTTGCATTTGGGTCAAAAGATCAGCTCATAGCTTCAGCTTTGGATTTGGGGCTACATGGGGAAGGTTCTTTAATCCATGCGGTTGCATTTGGGGTAGGCTAGTTAGAGCGCAAGAACGGTGATTAAGGGGCAAAGACGTCATCTGAACTTTTAACTGGAAGAGGCGGCATGCAGCTAGCACAGCAGGCAACCAAACCAACCTCCCTTGGGTTTTTTTTTTACAAGAAAACCGGATATATAAATTAACAGTATAAAGCTGTTAAAACCATTACATCGTTAATGGTTACACTTTGAAGTGCCGTAATAACAGGACACTCATGAACATGGGAATCACCCATTTGATTAAGTCTTCTGGGAATCTTGAGTATAGATGTGGTGGTGTTGTGCACTGAGGTGTTGATAAGCTGTGCGTAAAGCTTGATCCTCCAATCTACCTCACTGATAAGGTGATGCCGTACATTGTGCAGGCCGTTTCTCACACACTCCATCTGCAATTCTGCATTTTTTTTTGTTGGTGTCAGTCCCAAGTTAGCTTATCTATATAATGATGATATCAGGACATAGATCTTGAACCTTCTGTATTCACAGCAGCTAGGGGATTAGTAAACTAATGTCTCCGTACAAGAGAAGCACCTCAGCAATGGATTTCTATAATCCCTACCGTCCACTCTACTAGTATATAATTCTGCTTTCCTATTTGTTGTGCTTGATCATGTTATGGTGAGGAATCTCCACGTAAGCATCAGCTAGATGGTGAAACCTACCACACCCGAGGCCGCTTTCAGCCTGCGGAGAACATCCACAACATGTACGGTTTATTTTATTTAAAAATGGTGATTTTATAAGTTTAATTGAAGCGCATAACCTATTATAGTGTACTCTTTCGTTATAAATTATAAGCGACTTCAACTTTTTATAATACATCTATTTGCTATACATCCAGATATAATAATATGTCTACGTTGCAACCAGCAAAGAGTGCAATTAAACACAGGCATCATCTGCAAGAACCAAGTGTTCGTTTGGGCTTATCAGTCAAATTTGTCAGCCATTCAGCAGTGTTTTATCTCACAATAAATTAGTCAGCCATTCAACAGTGTTTTTCTCTCACAATAAATCAGCCAACAATACTTTATGTCATGGCTTATCAGCCAAACGAACAAGGGTGCCGTACACTACAGAGTGCAGGCTGTGGCTCACATACTCATGCCTTGTTCAGTTGCCAAAGTTCTAGGATTTCAAGTACCGTAGCATTTTCGTTTGTATTTGACAAATATTATCCAGTTATAAATTAACTAGACTTAAAAGATTTGTCTTATAAATTACAGGTAAACTGTGTAATTAGTTTTTGTTTTCGTCTATATTTAATACTCCATGCATGTGCCGCAAAATTCGATGCGACGAAAAATCTAAAATTTTTGGCAAAACTTTTTGGAAACTAAATAAGGCCTAGTGCATTTTTCTTTTTGTCAATTTCACGTGTTAATAAGTTACAAGGTTAGGTGACCTTTTTAAATAACTATTACTATAGGCATTCTGATTTTTTTATGCAGAACTATGAGATCTTTTAAATTAATGTCTAGAAACAAGAACGACTTTCATCATCGTCGACTAATTAATCCGTCATTCATTAAATAATAGATTCATCTTCTTATACATTGTCATCCTTTATCGTTACCAACACAAGAATCTCCACGGAGCACATTACGTTATTTCCTACTATCGGGGAATATTTACTCTTCTTCTGTCTATATCTTTAGATTTAGGACATATATGACCAAACGAAGTGTATGTTATATATTTGGTGATATAGGATTTTTTTAAAAAAGAAAAAAACTGAAAGGTTTTAGAAATAAACATTGTTAAAAAAATTATATATATTGCTACATCATTGAAATTAACAACCTGTAAATTGGAATGATACTGGAATTCTTATAATGGCGTCAGAAACAAAGGGATAGGAAAAAGAGTAAGCTGCATATTTTCAATGAGTGTAATTTTTTCAATTTCTTTTCTTGGGAAGGGGAATAGTGGCAAATTTCCTTAGAAGAAGCTGTTATAAGTTATGACATACTAGTACTCTTATGACAAATATCTTTTCTTCTTTCCTACCTGTTGTATATATAAATGTTAAACACATGTATTTAATAGATTGTTAAGAGAGAAAAAAAAATGCACAAACTGTTTTTTTTTTGGGCAGGATTACGCTTGCCAAAACTTGGAGAAAGGTTCATCGGTGGCTCTGATGAAAGTCCTCTTTGGAATTTGGGAATTTTCTATTCCGCACTTTTTTTCTATAAATAAATGTATAGAATTCTTGTGCAACCCTACGCTATTTAGGCTCAGTTCGCTTGTGTGTGTCAGTCAGTAATATTTTTCTCTTATAATAAATCAGCGATCGGCCATAACTTTTTTATATCAGTGAATAATATTTTTAGCCATGACTTTTTAGACCATGATTACTGGAGCTCGTAAATCTGGACTGCAATGATGATGGAAAGAGCAGGAGACCCCTGTTCCAGATAGGACTCCACCGAAAGCAGAGTTTTATAGGTAGGGTTGGGCAGTTTGGCGCAAGGTTTTGTGCGGCTGCATTTGGACAGGCGGGAACCGAGGACAGTTGCGGTTGCAGTTGCATTCGGACTGCGGGAGGCAGGCGGCATCTGGGGTGGGAAGCGAGCGGTGCAACGGAACGGAACGGAACGGAACGGAGGTCTCGGCGGTTCGTTGAGGACAACCGAAGGCCCACGGCCTTGTTTATAGTTACCAAATTTTTGCAAAATTTTTTATGATTTTTCTTCAATCTTAAAAAATATATATATATATATAGAGTATTAAATATAGATAAAAAAATAAATAAATACATAATTTATTTATAATTTGAATCTTTTAAATCTAATTAATCTATAATTAAATAATAATTTATGAGTATAAACTAAAGTGCTACATGCACTAAACATGGCCCACCAACCTCCCCCGCTGCCGGCTTACGCCGGGGACATCCAAGTCCAACGCGCTTCGTATGGTATATACCCTCTCAGATGCCGCACCGAACTCACTCACGTTCCGGTCGTTGTCTCACGCTCTTGTTCCAATCCAAAGTGCTGCTGTCTTGGTCTCCAACGTTTCGCCTCTCTTGTCAAAAAAAAAAAACACGTTTTGCCTCTTGCCTTTGCCAGTGGTGGGGTAATATTTTGTTTGGATATATAAAATTTCTTTGTGGTGCTCGTAATAAGTTTGAAGTTCAAAATCGTAACTGTCACATTACGTCACATCAGTACATCACATCCCGGTCACCAAAAGAGCATGCATGCGGTCCACTCTTGGGGTTCCAAATTTCTTTGTGGTATGGTTTTGTTTAGGCCTTGTTTAGTTCCTAATTTTTTTTTTCAGATTCCTCGTTACGGCATATACATTGAGTATTAAATTAATTTTTTTTTTCAGATTCCTCGTTACGGCATATACATTGAGTATTAAATATAGATAAAAGAAATAACTAATTACATAGCTTACCTGTAATTTGCGAGACAAATCTTTTGAGCCTAGTTAGTCTATGATTGGACAATATTTGTCAAATATAAACGAAAGTGCTACAATATACATTTTGCAAAAAAAAAAATTGAAAATAAATAGGGCCTTAGTTCAAAAAAAAAATTGACTGTCACATTGAATATATCAGAACAATGCTGGGAGGGGTTTTCGAATACTAATAAAATATAAATTATATAGTTTGTCTGAAAACTGCGAGACAAATTTATTAAGCCTAATTAATTTGCCTTTAGCACATATGGGTCACTATAGTAATTATGTATAATTATAGACTAATTAGGCTGAAAATATTTGTCTCGCGATTTACAACCAAACTGTGTAATTAGTTATTTTTATCTACATTTAATACTCTAATCATGTGTTTAGAGATTCGATGGGATGGGTGAAAATTTTTTGGGTGGGGAACTAAACTGGGCTACTTTGAAATTCTGGCTAATTGTCTTGACATAGTTTGTTGTATCTGTAATTTTGTATACCACACCAATAAAAATTAGAATTACAGTCTAGCCTTTATAATTTTATTTTCTCTTCTTTAAATGGGATTCACTAAATTTCAAGTGCCTGAAGTTTAGTTTTTCTTTTAGACGACAGTTATTACATAAATTTTATACTAAAATTACAGATTTCATTTATTGCACTTTCAGTAAATGCAATCTGCAATTTTCGGTACCAACAAAAATACAACTCCTAAAAATCTGATTTGTGTTGGCACAAAAACAACTAACAATTATTTTTATAGGTAGACAAAGACAATAATTTAATATGTTATGACACAAAGATAAATAACAAATAAAAAGTTAACAATTTTACTACTAGTTGGTGGTACAAGAGTGCTGTGTGAAACCATCATAAAATTCACGCACCTAAAATATAGGAAAAGTGTTTTTAAATACTAGCGGGATGCACATGCGGCACGCGCATATTTAGGCCTTGTTTAGTTCCTGAAAAATTTTCAGATTCCCTGTCACATCGAATCTTTATACGTATGCATGGAGTATTAAATATAGATGAAAATTAAAACTAATTACACAGTTTGATCGGAATTGACGAGACGAATCTTTTCAGCCTAGTTAGTCTATAATTGGACAATATTTGTCAAATACAAACGAAAGTGCTACTATTCCTATTTTGCAAAATTTTTTGGAAGTAAACAAGGCCTTATAAAACAAATATACATATATTTTTTAGTGAAAGCGTAAGTTTTAGTAAATCAATTCTTATATTTGAGCTCATAGTTCTTGATTGAACCTAGCATGTTACGAATTCTTTTTAAAAGTTTGTGTGAAAAACAAAGTTATGTCTACTGCCTCCGTTCCTGAAAGCTGCAACTTCTAGAGCTGTCATAAGTCAAACTTTTAAAACTTTGACCAAATTTATAGAAAAAAACGCTAAGATTTATAGTACCAAATTCATACCATTAGATTTATCATCAAATATATTTTCATAAGATACTCATTTTATGTCATAGATATTGATATTCTTTTCTATAAAGTTGGTTAAAGTTAAACATGTTTGACTGGCACGGATTCTGGAAGTTGAAGTTTTTAGGGATAGAGGGAGTATAATGTAACAATCTGTTGGAAAACTAGTACTAGTAAAATTGCTCAGGGCCGGCGCAGTAGCCACATGTGATTCCGTTCCAGACTTCCATTGCTGGCATGTTGCCGTGCTGTGACCGTAGATGTACATGACCGAGAGGGAGCCGAGCATTATTAATTGGCGTCACCATCTTTTAGTGCCTTTTTCATGCATGCGGTTTCTTGATCATGATTGTGTGTATCCGTTCAGATCTCGTCACTATTTGCATTGTGACTCGAGCGAATTAGCGGCTATGAAAGAACTACTACCGAAATCATGCATCCTTTCATCCATTAATTAATACTTTATTTTTCTTAAAAAAATTGTTGTCCTTATCACTGCGTACCAGTACAGCCTATAGTACGCTTACCACCAATTAATAGAAAAAGAAATCAAAGCATAACGAATCTCCACGTACGCAAGCACCCACTAATTAGGTCAGGGGCGGAGCCAGGATTTGAGCATAGGGGGCCGTGCAAACCAAGAACAATCATGTGTATCTAAATATCACATGACAAAGTTGTACATAGCACCAAAATAAATGTTTGCGTTGCGATAAAAAAAAGCAGAAAAACTAAAAAAAAGAGAAATTTAACTAGTCTCAGGCCTCTAACCTTCACCTGCTCATTCTATTTCTTTGCCGAATCACAATAAAAACAAGTAGTTAAACTGGGGCAAAATTAATTAGTACTAGATCCTAACATCAAATGACAAACAATCAGTTACATATCATTTAGTCTTAGACAAAACGATCACTTAAACAGGTAAAATGGTCATTTAAATAGAAGGTTAAACAAAAACACCATACCACTGTTAGTGTTTAGAAGTTGAGTACAACGGGCTAAATGACCGTTTAGAGTTTAGACGAATAATGATAGAAGCATAGGAGATAAGAAAAGATAATAGGAAGACTAATGCTAAATAATATAGATCACATTGTTGGAGATCAATTCAGAAGGATTAAACAAGAAAAACGTTGATTTTCAATTAACTAGCTAATTAGAGTGTGTGGTAGGGGACAAACTGATGTTTGATAGACAATAATAAAAATAAAAGATATGAAGAAAATATTAGAAAGATCTAAATTCTATTTTTATAAAAAACTATAGAGATTAATATGAAATAAGAATAAAAATCTTAGTACAGATAATATCATTAACTAACTAATTAGATAATTAAACATCTAATCTATAAGGTGTATTAAGGGAGTTATGGGAAGGTTGGGGGGTGCCAGGCCCCCCTCAGCCCCCCCTTCCCTCCGCCACTGAATTAGGTATAGAGTAGGGCACTAATTTTCTCTAGATGCTTCTACTATAGATTCCTATGATTAAACTCCTAATCTCAAAACCCTTTTATATATTTCTTCATTCAGGCCTTGTTTAGTTCAAAATTTTCTTACAAAACAGACACTATAGCACTTTCGTTTGTATTTGATAAATATTTTCCAATCATGAACTAACTAGGCTCAAAAGATTCAGTTGAACTGTATAATTAGTTTTTTATTTTTATTTATATTTAATGATCTATGCATGTGTCTAAATATTAAATATGACGTAGAATCTGAAAGATTTTTTTAAATTTTTTGAAAACGGCTTCAGTACTGTGGCCGGCCGGCGGCTATCCAAAGCCCTGAAAGGCCACACAGCATATCTGATATCTCCATGGGAATATGGGATACCGCCCACAGCATATCACCGGCCTCAGATCAGCCAGCCCATCAAAGCATGAGCATTCAACTGTGATATGAGAAGCGGCGGCTCACATCCATGAAACACATGCATGTGGTATCTGCAGCCACGTACAGGCCGGCGGCCGATCGAATAGTTGAGCTTTCGAGAACGCAAGCATTTTCCCCGGATGATTCGGCGCTTTTGAGGCGGTTATGGAATTTTCCTATAGAAGGCAGCAGCTGGTTGACATGAGAGAGAGAGGAGAAGAATAATACTGCTCGACTATCATGCACAGGACTGTGATTTAATTAGGACTTGGGAGACCAAAAAAAAAACTGATTGGATCAGATGCTTGATTGATATTTAAAAAAAAAACTGATTGGATCAGATGCTTGATTGATATAAAACTATTGCAATAAGTGTTTTGTCTCTATAAAAGAAAAGGAAACTAAAAATAAATGTTGTTATCTCGGTGACTCGGGCGAAAACCGTACGTGTCGACTGTTATTATTAATAACATCCACGTAGAATTGACTAGCTAGGGATTTGGCCATATGGGAATGAAGAAGGAAATGGAAAATAGGCAAATGACTGCATACTAGTGTACCTACCTTGGTTAGATCTCTTGTGATTTGTGATGGAACTTGGTACCCAAGTTCGAGTCTACTCCCTCCATCCCAAAAAAGTGTCGTTTTATATTTTTGTGCCACAAATTTGACTTTATTTATAAAAAAATACGTGCAATATTTGTATCTCTAAATAGATTTATTAAAAACTAGACATAAAGATCTTTCTAATGATACTAATTACGTACTATAAATATTAATATTTTTTTACTATATGTTTAGTTAAAGTTATTTCTCAGAAAGCGAAAACGACACTTATTTTGAGACAGAGGGAGTAACTCTTATCATTGAAGCTCATATTTATGGATATATATATATATATATATATATATATATATATATATATATATATATATATATATATATATATATATATATATATATATATATATATATATATATATATATATATATATATATATATGTTTCATTGAAGCTCGTATTCATGGTTATGTTTTCATTTTATTAGTCGTATCATGTTAGGTGACATGTCAACCGATCACACGGTTCCTACCTATTGATATGTCGGTTCAGTCTTTTAAAAGTATCAATATAAATATATGCGTATACGTGTGCTTATAAAAATAAGTGTGTACATGTGAGTCACCTTTAAGCCAGGTATGATTGCACTAGCATACCCAAAGCTTTTTTTGTGGGTGGGTAGAGGGGGGGCTAGCTAAGTAGGCCTATTCCCTTTATATATGGGTTGTACACTAATTAAATTTAGTGGAGTCAAATACCGATGAGCGCACACGGAGGCCCAAGGTCAGCGGGCCCTGAGTTCACCCGTGTGGCCGTGTATGATTGGAATGATTCATTTTCATTTTTGTTGTTTGAAAAGGGTTATTCGTGTAGATTTAGGTAACTTTTGAAGGGCCCAAAAGAGGAGAAAGGGGAGGGTGAGGGTGTTGTTCTTAAAATGATTGACAAACAATCTACGACTATGTAATGTGAAATCCCAAATTTTACATAATAGGTAGAGTCTAGAGTGGATATGTGCAATTGACAAGCACTACATCTCGAGCCCTGGATTAAGCTAGTACCTAGGAACATGTGCTAATTGCACTATTTCTTATGCTAATTATTTTATCTATATATGTAGGCAAGTACAAGGATCTATGTAGTTTGGTTTACAAGAAATGAAATTGTCAATAAATGTCAACAAGAAGCGAAAATTGTCTTTTAACAAATGCCACCGCCTACAAAAACTTGTTTGTATGTCATGTTTAGAGAATGATCTATGGCTTTAGCACTAGGCTCTAGACACACACTAGTACAGAGCAATACTATACAAGCGGCTAATAACCTATTTGTACTGGCGTTTTTCAGCACTGCCTGCGCTGGAGGCAAGTAGAAATGGACCAATTCCACATACGGTTTCTTATGAGCCACGAACCGCCTGTAGAAAACATTTCCACAGGCGGCTCTCTTAGGGAACCGTCTATGAAATTTTTTATAGAAAATATAAAATCGCGTTTTAAAAATAGGAAAAAAGATTAAATTCTAGGGAAGGCCCACTGGCTAATCGCCGCCTAAGTCGCGTATTTTTTCACGTAAAATCGTGTGCTACGCGGCTAGTGGGATTCGAACATGAGACCTCGCCCTCGCGTGTAACCTCCTCTACCACTCTACCTATATATTAGAGGTTAGTTTCCCACATATTATCGTATACTGAGCCTACATTGATTATTTGAGGCTCTAAACCGATTCAAATGGAAAAGCTGTCAACTACAAAGTTTCATAACTTTTCAAGATCTACAACTTTTATATTGATAGTTTGTCCATCGGAGGTCATTTACAAAATTTGAATTTCAAATTTGAGAAATTCAAACGTTGTTTTCGACAACAAGATGATCTCAAATGAAAAAATTATCAACTACAAAATTTCATAACTTTTCGAGATCTACAACTTTCATTTTGACAGTTTTTTCAAACGAGGTAATTTGAAAAGCTCAGAAAATTGAATTTCAAATTATTTTTGCAGGCGGTTTTCTTAAGCAACCGCCTGTAGAAATATGATTTTTAGTGGCGGTTCGTTAGGAAAACCGTATGTAGAAATGCATGATTGCTACATGCGGTTTTGTTAGGAAAATTGTCTATGAAAATGCATCTTCACAGACGGATAGTAGTTCTGATACTGTTTTTTTATACCATAGACGCGTGATAACTAAAACCGATATTGGTATAAAAAGAAGGCGTCGACGTTCCATAGTTGCAGCAACCCGACGATGAGAAAGGAACTCCTCTCTCGTCCACGCTGGCCGGTCGCCCACTAGAGATTGCAGTGACGCGCTGCTGCTTGCTTTGTGTGCTCCTCCACGTAGTGTCTCGTTTCATTTCATTTGAGAATTATCGGTTGCTGAGTTGATTTTTCTTGTTTCAAATTCTGAGTTTTAAGTGATGTTTACCATCTAAAATTGGTTGTCTAGTATGGTGATAGGGCTGCAACCAAATAGTCCTATAAAATGCTACAGTAGGAGTACGTAGTATTGCTACAGACAAAAAGAAAACAGGAGAAGAGCATGGTAGGTGGCCCAGTTGTTGTTTTTTTTCCTTCTTTTTGACAAAGGTGGCCCACATTTGTTTAAACTTGGGAAAAAGTCTACCTCACCACGGGTGGTGTCTACTTTCATCCCGAACTATAAAACAGTCTAATTTACCCTCTAAATTATCGAAAACCGTTCAAATCAACCGGGTGGTTTTTGATAGCGGTTGCTACAGTAACCATGGTTTTGCTACAGTAAATGTGGTTTTGACTTTTTCCTATTTGTTTTCGTATAATCTTTGAAAAATCATAGTAAATCGTAGAAAAATCATAAAATAGATAATTTAATTTTGTTGGACTCCACATGTACGCAATAAATATATAATATGGTATACTTTAGTACACATTTTTTTCTGTAGCTTTAAATTAGTTAGAAAAATCAAATTTTATCTGTAATTAATTAGAATAATTCATAGCTGCAGCTTCTGTGGTCCAATTGTGGTGAAATTTTTTTGGTGGACTAATTATTCTATGCTTGAACTATATTAAATATTTCATACTCATCAGATCATATATATAACTTAGTTATAGATTTATTTATATTTAACAAACATAAACCTAAATAAAATAGTTATACATGAATCCTCCAGCGAGGCTGAGCGAAAGCGCGCATGGGCTTGGCGTGCGCTGTTCCTCCAGTTTGGGCACCCAACAGCAGGCAACTACTACTACAGCCCAATAGCCGGTTAGTTGATTGTGAGCCCTGGTACGAGAACCAAAGCCCAGTTGTAGGTAGGTACCAGATAAAAGAAAAACTCTACTTTTCCTTTCTCAATTTTCACAAAAATCTGTTTTTTCTTCCTCAACTTCAAAATCGGACAAATCACCCCCTCAACTTTTCAAACCGTCCTCCCTGGAGTGGTTTTGAAACCGTTTTATTTTTTTAATTATTTCGGCTGAATATTTGAAAAATCATAGTAAATCACAGAAAAATTATAAAATGAAAAAACTAACTTTTTTGACTCCACATAAGTAGATCTACATATTAAACATATAATATGATATGCTTTAATACAAAATTTTTGCTATAAAGGTTTTTGTCTTTTTATTTTTTTTATTTAGCTGAATCTTTGAAAAATCATAATAAATCATAGACAAATAATAAAATAGAAAATATAATTTTATTAGACTCCACATGAGTATATATACACAATGAACTTATAATATATGTATGTTTTAGTCCGACAAAATAATTATAGAAGCTACAACTATGAATTATTTTAATTAATTACAAAAAAGCATGGAGTAGATCTAAAGCTTCAACAAAAGTTATACTAAAGCATGCCATATTATATATTTATTCTGTAGATATGCTCGTGTGAAGTCTAACAAAATTATATTTTATATATTATGATTTTTCTGTAATTTACTATGATTTTTCAAATATTTAGCCGAAATAAATAAAAAAGAAAAAGACAAAACCTTTATAGCAGAAACTTTGTACTAAAACATACTATATTATATGTTCATTGTGTAGATCTACTTATGTGGAGTCTAATAAAATTAGATATTTTATTTTATAATTTTTTATGATTTTTTCAAAAATTTAGTCAATTTTTTTTTAAAAAAACGACAAAACCATCGTCGCTGTAGCAAAACCACTATTCACCGTAACAAAATTGTCTTTGAAACCGCTACAAAGAGGTAAAATACACAATTTGAAAAGTTGAGGGAGAAGATTTGTTCTGTTTTAAAATTGAGACAGAAAAAGCGGACTTTCGTAAAAATTAGAGAAGAAAAATAGACTTTTAGAGCAGATAAAAGGCCATGATGATCCGATAGAAGCAAATCAAGGCCCAGGCGCGGTGCCATCGCCCTCGATTGTGACTGACGCTTCGTGGTTCCGTTGGGCACTGTAGCACTTTCGTTTTTATTTGACAAATATTATTCAATCATGGAGTAACTAGACTTAAAAGATTTGTCTCGTGATTTACATATAAACTGTGTAATTAGTTATCTTTTTTATATATATTTATTGTTTTATTTATGTGCTACAAAATTCGATGTGATGAAGAATCTTGTAAAGTTTTAGGTTTTTAGATAAACAAGGCCTTACAAAACGGGCCGGCATAGTTGTCAGCCAATCATCATCGCCACGCGGAGAACTGTGTACCTATCTCGACTCGATGGGATCTCCCTAGGTCTTCCAGAAAGTTTTGCAAAAAAAAATTTGGATTTCCCGTCATATCGAATCTTGCGACGCATGTATGAAACATTAAATAAAAATAAAAATAATAATTACATCTATAGTTTATCTGTAATTTGCGAGACGAATCTTTTAAACCTATTTAGTTCATGATTAAACAATATGTATTAAATATAAACAAAAGTACTATAGTGTCTATTTTGTAAAATTTTTTAAAACAAAACAAGACCTAAAAGAAAAAAAAAACTATCTGGATAGGATAGGAATATGGATAGCCACACGGCTGGTTCAGCGGCCGGCAACGGCCGATGGAGCGTCCCAGTCAGCACAGCACGAGCCTCTCGGTCACTGTCCCTCCACCACCCAATTCATGGGCAACGACGCAACGTTGCGGGCATTTCCGGCGGGCACGCAGGCAGGCAGCACCGGGTCCGAGACGATGATTCCGGAAAGCGACTCATCAGGCTTATTCTGTAAGAGCAACTATTATAATACAGCTGGCTGTAAATTTTTTTTATAGCTTTTTTATAGTCCACTTATATAATGGTTAGCTCATCACTATTAATACATAGTCCATATGTCTGTCTCATAGACTTTTTTGTTTTTGTGTCTGAGCTGTCTGTAAACTTACAACCTGCTTTTACTCTCTTTCCTCTTCTCTCTCCTCCACCTCGGCATTTAGCTGGCTTACAGCTTGCTATAATACTTGCTCTAAGGCCAGTCTCAGTGGAGAGTTTCATGGCGTTGTTTCCAAGACTGCCATATCATGTGAAATGAAATGAAACTTGGATGAAACACCCAATCACAATGGAGAGTTTCATTTCATAGTTTCATAGACATTTAATTCCAAGACTCATAAAGAGTTGGTAATCGTGCCAAGAGAGTTTCATATAGATGAAACTCATTTCTTCTCTCTCTTCTTAAATACACTGCCATGTCATCAAAAAAGCCTATGTGGCAACATATTTAATGCAAATGAAACTCACATAAAACTCCCATTGAGACTGGCCTAAAGACTTGTTTAGTTTCGATTTTTTTTTGATTTTGGGTTCAGTGATAAATATTATTTAATTATGGATTAACTAGGTTTAAAAGATTTATCTCGTGAGTAAACTGTGCAATTAGCTTTTTGTTTTCGTCTATATTTAGTGATTCATGTATGTGTCACAAGATTTGATGTAACGAGGAATCTTGAAATTTTTTTAGTTTTTAGAGTGAACTAAATAAGGTCTAAATCATATTTTTTTCAATAATGTTTTTTCTTTAATAAATCAACGAACAATACTTTTAGTTGTGACTTTTCAGACTAGAGATTAGTAACCACCTAAGCATTTTCATTTGGCTAATTAGTCAGGACTAAAAGTACTGTTTGCTGATGACAATTAATATTCAATTATGGACTAATTAGATTTGGAAGATTTGTCTTCCAAATTACTCTCTTTAGTTTCATAAATAGTCTATATTTAGTACTTTTAAACTTTGACACAAGTTAAATTTTGGTCTTGTTTAGTTCCTCATCCAAAAATTTTTCATCCATCACATCGAAACTTTGAACACATGCATGAAGTATTAAATGTAGACGAAAATAAAAATTAATTGCACAGTTTGGTTATAAAATCGCGAGACGAATCTTTTAAGCCTAATTAGCTCATAATTAGTCATAACTGCTACAGTAACCCACATGTGCTAATGATGGATTAATTAGGTTTAATAAACTCGTGTCACCGTTTTCAAGTGAGGTATGTAATTTGTTTTCTATTAATCTATATTTAGTACTTTAAATATGTGCCGACATATTTGATGTGACACCCAACAATCTTTGTTAACTAAACAAGGCCTTTGCCGAAAAGAATCAGAAACCGCTGCGGGAGGAATCTGCGGAATTCCCACTTTTTTTTGCATTATTATTAGAAGAAGAAGAAGGCGGGACCCGCCATTTGAAACGAAACGCTAAGGGTGTCCGTAATGGTATTCAAATCGCTAGCTATTTGATCTCTAGGAAGAATGTTATTGACTCTCAATGGTAATTTGCAAATAGCTAGCTTAAGAAGTCGCTAGCTATCAGGAAGTCACTAGCTATTGTGGAGAGTATTGTGAGAGAGTTATTTCTAGAAGATTGTGCTAGATTAGCTATTTATGAGTCGCTAGCTATTTGATCTCTTTCCTCGATAGCCAATGAGAGTGCTACTTTTTTATTATTTTTATACATTATCTCGCTAGCTATTTGTAAAGTGCTATTGAGAGTTAATAGAATTTCTCCTAATTAGCTATTTGATAATCATTGCGGATGACATAGAGTGTCCTGCCGCGCACTAGTGGTGTCCCGTTTCTTCCAGAAATCATTGTGCGTGCTGTACAAGGAAGGAAGGAACCCCCAGCTGTCCATCCAACCTTGGGGATCCGATCCCGTCGAGGAGCGAGGAGGACAGACACTAGAGGGAGCCAGTCAGCGCTACAGCACAGCCATGGCGGAGGAAGCAGCAGCGCCGGCGGTGGCGGCGGGGACGGAAGCCGCGCCGCCGCCGGGGAAGATGACGATGGTGGTCGGGGTGGACGAGAGCGAGCACAGCTTCTACGCGCTGCAGTGGGCGCTGCAGCACTTCTTCCCGCCGCCGCCACAGCCGCAGCAGTACCGCCTCGTCGTCGTCACCGCCAAGCCTTCCGCCGCCTCCGCCGTCGGCCTCGCCGGCCCAGGTTACAATCTCCATCTCCATCTCCATCCAATCCATGTCCCTTGGCTTGTGTCACACGATTCGGCGGAGGCTTCCGACATCTCTGATGATTCCCTAATCGATGGGTTGGGTTCGGTTCGGTTCATTCAGGCGCCGCGGATGTGCTGCCGTACGTGGAGGCGGACCTCAAGAAAACCGCCCTGCGCGTCATCGACAAAGCCAAAGCACTCTGCGCACAGGTCCAATCCAATCCCTTAGCACGACTTGAATCAATTTTTTTTTTTAAAAAAAAACAGCAGTAGGAGATCGATCAGCTTGTTTTTTCTCCCCCAACCTCTTCGCTTATAAATTCCATTCCCATGGTATGGTATGATGTGCTGCAGGTGAGCGACGCCGTGTTTGAGGCGGTGGAGGGGGACGCTAGGAGTGTCCTCTGCGAGGCGGTCGAGAGGCACCACGCCGAGATGCTCGTCGTCGGCAGCCATGGCTACGGAGCCATCAAAAGGTCTTGCCCATCTCACCTCTCTGTGCTACCTCTTCTCTTCTCCCCACCCCTACTACAATACATAGTACAGAGTTGTTGCCATCTTCACTCGTCACTGATTGCAACGACAACCACTAACGAAAAAGCTAAATTGAGATGAATGAACAACCATGATTGCCATGCTCATCTCCTTGAAATTGCTTTCACATCGTCATCGATAGTGTTTGTTAGTGATGTTCTTTTCATGTTCTACAGCACCACCTTTCCTCTGTTTGCCTTTCACATGGTTTGTAGCTTTCCATCATCTATGCGGCAAAACAGAATATCATGATTCATCAGAGAGTAATGTTTCCAGCAGGCACTTGTGGGCAACATACAAAACTCCTAAACTCTAGTATATATGTTCCATGACCAATGAACTAGCCTAAACAAGAATTATTCTGTGTGTCTGATTTCGCATTAACCAAGAATGAACAAGGAGCCTAATCCTTGAAATCTCATAATCTAGAACATACTATAACTCACAAATACCCTCCTAGTATTGGCAACAAAAGAAATAACTATTTCGAAAGATCTATACACTCGTTTCGACCTGTCTTCTCTACACATATCTTTTTCACTCTCTATCTACATTATATTCTATTGAACAATTTACTAGAGTGGCCATTGCTTTACGTTTCAACTCAACTACATCCCTTTCCTCGTCTACTTCAAGTGTCTTTTTCCCCCTCCATAAAGATCTACGTACTTCAAGTGTCTTCTTGTTCTCAGTTCACTTTCGTATTATTACTGACTATATACATACTCCATCTCCTCCCTCAGGGCTGTTCTTGGAAGTGTGAGCGACTACTGCGCCCATCACGCGCACTGCACCGTGATGATAGTAAAGAAGCCGAAGCATCACAAGCACTGATCAATGATCCAGTTTGACAGATCACTACGTATACTTCAAATAATATGTACTGCAAAGTTGTGTATATGCGCCAGTTTGTGAATAATTGGATCATCAACCATCACACGTTCGGTTGCTTCTGCAAGTAGTATCCGATGCATGCATGCAATCCTTCTACATGGGGATTGGGAATTACCAATAATTGATTGTTCTCTGAACCTCAAAACAATGTATTTGTATCAATGTGTTGACGTATATGTGATTGCAACTTCTTTACTGTGAGCTGTGTGCGAGTATGTACATTTTATTAGGTAAGAAAATGTTATATCTACCATCACAACATGACAAGGGTGATGCACATGGTGTACTCAGTCTGATACGTGTTTATTTGTTCGTTTGGCTGATAAGTCACGGCAGAAAGTACTGGTGGTTGATTTACTGTGAGAGAAAAATACTGCTAAATAGTTGGTAGATTCGGCTGATAAGTCCAATTTATCTTTTAGACCAAAATACTGTTTGTTTTTGTTACCCTTTTGTTTGCTGTGTTGCTAGCCGGCCGTAGCTTAGTTTGAGGATGATGTTGGTTTTGTCTGTTATTAGGCTAGGCTAGATGCAGGGGTTTTCTGGAGGCAGATACTTTATATGCTTCCAATATAAGTAGCTAGGGCTAATCCTTTTTGGTCTAAAAGATAAGGGTAGGGTGTGCTGGATTTGAACCACCTTAGAAATCAAACTGACCGTTGATTTTATTATGAATTCGTTTATTTTATTTCACTTTGATGTGCCGTATGGATGCAAGCAGCCAAGCAGACGAGGGCCGGCCTCCTTTTCTGCTAGGCCCGCCTCAAAAACAGCCCTAATATAATGGCCCATGCAGACGCCTTGCTACTAGCTAGTGTCGCGGGTCTTTTCTAAACAGATTAGTCCGCCAATCCTGCTGGGCTGCTGAAGCATGTGGATGTGGATGTGCAAGCCCTGCCACAGTCCACATCGTCCACAGCTTAATAATTAAAAAACCATGATTGGAAATATTATTTACTAATTTATTACAAGATAAAATTATTATTAAATGACCAGCAGATCTCTCGCCTGCTACTTGTGATCGACGTGTTCAAGTGGGCACTTTTGGCCTTTGGTGACCTGTCCAACGCTAAGGACGCTGCTGTGCGTGCCCCAGCCGCTGAGGACAACGCGGCGAGCAGAGTAGGCCCAGTAGGCTACTACAGGATGTGCAAGCTCTGCTGGCGGCCATTGCAGGTCGCGAGGGCCGCACGCAGCAGGGCCTGCTTGCATCCCTGGCCTATCTGTGTTTTCCTTTCGTGTTTCTTCAGCACTGAGATTTGTAATTTTTTTTTTTAAAAAAAAGCTGACAAAAGCTTTACCGGTATTTTTATTAGATGAGAAAAAAAAAACTGAACTACAAACTACAAGAGTAGTCCCTTGTCCCCAACTTAGAGGATTTAGACGGGGGCATAAACGGGGAGGCTACAAAGGTCCCTATAAAAATGATCTAGATGCCAACTAAAATTGTTGTATGTCCTCCTTGCAAAGAGCCAGGACTTATTGTGGTTGTGACACCTTGTGTTGAAAAATTCTTTTATTACGTTTCTTCTATATATTCCACCAGAAATAGATCATAATGCCATCGAAGGTTTTCCTTTGTTTTTTGGTGATCTTCCTACGACATTTGCGCTAGTAACTGTACAAGTACCCTGACATGCTCCAATACTAACAATCCAAACCATTTTTGATAATATCCCAAACATCGTTTGTGAAGGGATGTGCTGAGGTTTCCGGCTCAGTGTGTTGCACAACTTGCATATTAGATTGTTTTGCCAGTTTCTTTTGTTCAGATTATTTGCTGATCGTCTTATATATGTAGGAGTGTCCGAGGCGAAGAAACGACGACATTGGGGGTTCTCTCTTCACTTTCCAAATTGGCAAGATTGTAACTTTGCTAAAAGATCCTACAAACTGGATACGATATACACTTTTTTTTGTTGAGTATTCGCCATTTGTTGTCCATCGCCACCGAATTATATCTCCCTCATTGTTGAGTATACGATAGGTTATTAGCCGTACCATACCATGCTGCTAGACACGTACGACATCCCGTGCGTGCCCATGCCACCCCTAGCCTGATGCGACGAGGCCATCGCACCACCGCCGCTTCCCTTGCCGAGGCCATCTCGCCGTCGCTTCCTTTGCCGAGGCCGTACGTGCGCCGCACGTCGAGGTTGCTCTGCAGCTCGTCAGGACAAAGCTAGGCTGCTGCAATGAAGGAAGCCATGGGAAGAGGCTGCAGGAGGGAGTGGGGAGCAGGGAGTGACGGCCTCGGAGAGAAAGCAACGAGAGCGGTGAAGCCACGTCCCGTGTGCGTGGGAGTCGGAATGTCCGAGGACGAAGTGGCGTGCCGCTGAGGATGGGGATGGAAAACACGGAGGTGTGGGGTGAAAAGTGTTACGAGTGGAATGCCAAAGTACGAGAACAGAGATGAATAGAATGAACTCGGGATGTTTCTTTATTCATTGATCACAGGTATTTATACAAGTCGGGGGGAGAGGAAACTCTCGCCCCAAGTAAACTCGAGCCCACGATGAGTCGTGGGTGATATCACGGAGGTGGAACCGGTCTCCACGGGTACGCACGTAGTCGTGGGTGACATCCGTAGGCGATCGTGGGGGACGTCGTAGTTAGGATAGGATTCCTCTTAAGAGGATCCGAGGAGATGAGATCACGCCGGATAAATATCCGTAACACTCCCCCTCGATCGAATCACTTGTTGAGATCAATGAATCGTATTGCTCCTCCAAAAATTCATGTAGGATAAAAACGAAGAAAAATACGTGTATATATGTGCTATAGTAAAACTCCTTAAAACTGCTTGGGAAAAGAAGGAGAAAGTTATAGCACTTAATGATTGCCTCATTGTAAACTAATATGAGAAAACCTTTGCAAGAGAAAACTCATGTTGTAGTTTAGAGGACAATATGTGTCTTTGATACTCTTTTAAAAACCCCTGTGGGGAAAACAAGGAATATGACACTCTTGTGTTAATATTATCTCATTAAAAACTCCTTATGAGAAACCTTGTGAGGAAAAACTCATAAAGAGAAAAGAGTATAACATGATGGTGTAGACAGGCCAATGTCTAGGAGATTTCTCCCCCTGAACTTTGCAAATCCCTAAGTCGTCGCATACCAATTCCTTTGACACATTTTTCAAATGAGGAAGCTGGTAGGGACTTAGTGAATAGATCAGCGAGGTTGTCGCATGATTTGGTTTTCAAGATATCAATCTCTCCTTTTTGTTGTAATTCATGAGGATAGAACAACTTTGGAGAGATGTGTTTGTTGATATTGCTCTTGATATAGCCTGTCTCCATCTGTGTAACACAAGCAGCATTATCTTCATAGATAATGGTTGGAGCTGTGATAGCTTTAAGACCACACGACTGCTGTATGTGGTTGATCATTCTGCGAAGCCAAACGCATTCACGTGAGGCCTCATATAGTGCGACTATTTCAGAATGATTCGTGGACGTTGTTGCCAAGGTTTGCTTGGATGATGTCCATGATATGGCGGTTCCATTTTGTAAGAACACGAAACCGGTTTGTGATCTGCCATTATGGGGGTCTGATTGATATCCAGCATCGGTGTATCCTATTATCTCAGAATTTGTTCCTCTTTGGAAGAATAATCCGAGATCCCTTGTGCCATTAACATATCTGAGGATCTGTTTTACTCCTGTCCAATGTCTCTTGGTAGGAGCGGCACTGTGCCTTGCTAGCAAATTCACTGTGAAAGCGATGTCAGGCCTGGTGCTATTGGCAAGGTACATCAGTGCTCTGACGGCACTAAGGTATGGGACATGAGGTCCTAGGATTTCCTCCCCCTCATCTTGTGGTCTGAATGGATTAGTGTTTAGTCCTAAAGACCGAACGATCATAGGGGTTTTGGAAGGATATGCTTTGTTCATATTGAATCTCTCCAATACTTTTTGGACATATGCAGATTGATGCACAAAGATTCCTGTTGAAAGATGCTCAAGCTGTAGGCCTAAGCAGAATTTGGTTTTACCCAAATCCTTCAACTCGAACTCCGTCTTAAGATGTTTGCATGCCTCATCAATATCTTGTTTGTGGCCGATGATATTTAAATCATCAACATACACCGATATGATGCAGAATCCGGTTTGGGATTTCTTGATGAAGACACATGGGCAATCATCACTGTTGGAGTAGCCCTTCTGCAGAAGGTACTCGCTGAGTCGGTTATACCACATTCTTCCCGACTGCTTTAAGCCATAGAGTGATTTCTGTAGCTTTACACAATACATGTTGCGATTTGCGTTTTGATTTGGTATTGGGATTCCGTTAGGAACCTTCATGTATATGTCTGAATCGAGTGACCCATAGAGATATGCAGTCACTACGTCCATCAACTGCATAGATAGACGATTTTGTACAGCCAGAGAGATTAAGTATCGGAATGTTATTCCACCCATGACTGGAGAGTATGTTTCATTGAAGTCAATGTCGGGTCTCTACGTGAACCCTTGTGCTACAAGCCTCGCTTTGTATCTCACCACCTCATTGTTCTCGTTCCGCTTTCGGACGAAAACCCACTTGAATCCCACAGGGAATACTTGTGGAGGTGTAGGTATTACTTGTGAGAATACATGTCTTTTTGTGAGCGAGGATATTTCTGCTTGGATTGCATCCTTCCATTGGTTCCAGTCCGAGCGCGTTTTGCACTCTGCCATGGTCTTAGGATTTGGATCATTTTCAAGGATTTCGGCAATCATTGCGGAGAAATATGAGTTGACAATTGTAGTCTTTCTATCAAATGACTCTCCAGTTTCTGCATAGTTGATGGAAATTTCATGGACCCTTTCCGATGCATCATCATTTCCCAAGATGGTCGCATCAGGGTATTCCGATGTCCCAGCATCAGTAATTGAGTGCACTATTGATGTGGGATGTGAAGGTTGAACCTCCACTGGGTGTTTCTCAACATGAGGTTGAGCTGCATTTACTGGATCAGAAGATATTGTCTTCCGTTTCCTTTGCTTGCTAGAAGCTGTATCCGTGGAGATAGCCGTACTTCTCCCCCTCTTACTAGGGAGTTGAGTAGTTTTGTTTGGTACCTCTACTCTTTCCGGTACATTTCTCGCTGGATTATAGGATTTTGTAACACCCTTATAATCAGTAAATGCGTCTGGCACGTTGTTTGCAATGTGTTGCAAATTTATGATTTTCTGAACTTGGAGTTCAGATTCTGAAGTACGTGGATCTGAGTTGGGTATGTCTGGGGCATCCCAATTGATTTCCTGGCATTGTTTGTGATGTGGTAAGTCTCCCCCTAATGCCAGAAAATGATCTTCATTGAAGATACAATCAACGTACCGGGCCGTTAAGAGGTCCCCTGTGGTGGGCTCTAGATACTTTATGATCGACGGAGATTTGTATCCCACATAGATCTCCAATTTTCTATGGGGGCCCATTGTTGTACGCTTCGGTGGTGAGATCGGTACGTATGTAGCGCAACCGAACTTTCGCAGATGGGAAATGCTTGGGGGATTTTCATGTACTAGTTGCAACGGGGACGTTGCATAGTATGCAGTTGGTCGCAATTGAATCAGTTCAGCAGCGTGTAAGACTGCATGACCCCAACATGAGGTTGGTAGATTGCAATTCTGCAATAGCGGTCTAGCAATGAGCTTGATTCTCTTGATGAGAGACTCGGCTAACCCATTTTGTGTGTGGACATATGGGATAGAATGTTGTACTTGTATTCCTAAGGCCATACAATAGTCATTAAAGGCACGAGAGGAAAATTCAGCAGCGTTATCCATCCTAATGGATTTTATTTGATGTTCAGGATGTTGCGCTTTGAGTTTGATAACTTGCGCAATTATTTTGGCAAAAGCATGGTTTCGTGTCGATAGAAGAGACACATGAGACCATCGTGTGGATGCGTCTATTAGAACCATGAAGTACCTGAATGGTCCCGATAAAGGATTTATCGGGCCACATATGTCCCCTTGAATGCGTTCAAAGAAGTTGAGTGGTTCAACTTTGATTTTGAGGGAAGAGGGCCTCAAAATTAATTTCCCTGTTGCACATGCGGTGCAAGTGTAATCTGAGGATTGGGGAAATTTTGCATTGGTTAGCGAGTGACCAACAGAATTGCTAGTAATTTTTCTCATCATCCCTTTGCCAAGGTGACCAAGGCGATCATGCCAAGTTTGGAATGCATTGACATACTGAAAAATAACTTTGTACGCAACATGTTGTACGAGTTTTATGTATGAATAGTATAATCCAAACGAAGTTGAGGGAATTCTTTCGAGAGTATCTCTGCCATATCTGTTATCCTTTGTAATGAGGAGGAACTCATTATTTTGGTGATGGGTTTCGATATGATACCCACTTTTGCGGATATCTCTATAACTCAATAAGGTACGAGTTGAATCAGGATACAGAAGTGCATCCTTGATTGTAATCGTTGTACCCATAGGGAGCGTAATAATGGCTCTACCAGAGCCTGCTATTACGGCATCACGTCCAGCGATTGTTAAAACATTTCCTTTGCTCTTTGTGAGAGTTTGGAAATATTTTATTTCCCTGAGTATAGAGTTAGTGGTGCCACTGTCCACTAGGCACATTTCCTCATCCATCGGATTGACTCCCGTACAATCTATGAAAATATAAAAGAGAATGAAATTCTCAACATGAATATATATGAAATATAAACATTTATTGATGTTGAATTGTGCATAAGTCAATGAACATCAAACAAAGTGCAGCAAAAACAAATTGTCAATTATTACAACCCCGAAGGCGAATGATGAAACTAAAATCTCAAATGACTATCAATCTAGTTGTAGTCGCCGAACAGATCATCAGAATTGTATTCGATGATCATGTTGTTGGTGGAGTCATTTGCCATGCCATCAGGTGGAAGAGGCGCCATTGTGTTGCTCGGTCCCGCTGGGGTGGGGTTGGAACATCCTGGGGCTACCAGATCGTTGAAGTGTGCTTCAGACGGTTGTCCACCTTGGTTGGAGCGTCCTTGGTTGGAGCGTCCTCGTCCCACGGAATGCAAGTAGAGTTCCACAAGATGCTTGGGGGTGCGGCATTTCTTAGTCGGGTGGTTGTAGCAACCACACTTTGTACAAGTTGAGGACTTGTCTTTTGACTTAGAGTTGTTGCCTTTGCCCTTAGCACCTCGAGGCTTACGGGGTCCCTTGCACTTGTTTTTGCCTTTGGAGGATCTAGGATTGTCGTTCTTGTTGGCATCCTTTGGTATCTGTTTCTGAGCATTTGCATGTACTTCGGGCAAGGGCTTGGCACTGACAGGGCCTTGATTGGAGTTCCATATGAGGAGCTCATTGTGCCTCTCAGCCTGAAGTAATGTTTTAATGAGATCAGAATAGACTGTGAATCCCCTCTCACGATATTGCTGTTGGAGGATCATTTGAGCGGGAAGCATGGTAGACAAGGTCTTTCCAATTTTCTCCGCATCAGATGACTCCTTTTCACAAAACCTCAGTTTGGAACTGAGTTTGTGCATGGCATGGTTATATTCATTCACAGATTTGAAATCTTGAATGCGGAGGTGGTTCCACTCATGAGTGGCCTTCGGGAGAATAACTGCCTTTTGTTGCTCATACCGCTGTTGCAAAGCAAGCCAGAGAGCCCGTGGGTCCTCTTCCATCAGATATTCAGCTTTGAGATCTGAATGGATGTGGTTCCTTATTATGTATAAGGCATGGTACTTGGATGATTCAGACAATGGAGCATCTCCCTGTTTGGGAGTGTCAATTGCCCTATACATTCCGCGTAACGATAGACTCACTTTGAGATCCATCGCCCATGTAGGGAAGTTGTGTCCATCAAGAGCTAGCTCGGCAAATTCCTTCTTAGAAGAAACTTGGGCATCAGACTCTTTGGTGGCCATTGCCTACATGTTTATTTGCTTAAATTTAATTAATTGCGGGGTTGTAAAATTAACAAGTATGTAATTGCATATTTATATAACAATGTAAATTGCGTATATAAAAACAATGTAAAATTGTATATGTAAAGCAATGTAAAATTGCGTATGTAAGACAATATAAAATTGCGTATGTAAGGCAATGTAAAATTGTGTATGTAAAGCAATGTAAAATTGCGTATGTAAATAACAAGGTAGACTTGTTTATGTGTAGCAAGGTAAACTTGCATATGTTTTATGGTATTTTGATTTCTCATTTTGTGGAACATAGGGAGTCACCATGGAGGTGTAGACCATTTTATATTTTCGCTTTGGGATGTAGTCCTTGTATGTTTATTATTAAATTTGGGAGAGCACTTTGAGGAATAAATCCCGCAGTAGTATGAGTATTACCTTGTGGTCGCCAAAATAATAATAAAGTAAGGTAACATCTAGTGAAAAATAGTATTCTAAATAGGGAGAAAAATTGACCATAAAAATATTTACATATATACATGTGATAGAGAATTGTAAAGACAAAACACGTTCGACATGTAAATTTTTCATTCATAATATGATTGCGGAATGTAAAAATATTTACAATGCAATATATACATCAGTGTCTAAATTTACAAGAAAATTAGACTAAGAAGCTGATGTAATTTTAGGGAATAAAAAATGCTATGTAAATAAATAAATAAAATTAGCTAATGCATAAAAATGAAAAGCCAAGGATAACTGGCCCAGGCTGAAAGCTCGCAGGCCCCAACCTGAGCCTGGGCCACCAATTTGGCCCAATTGGAGGTGGGGGAGGTGGGCCATATATAAGGCCAGGGGCTAGGGTTTCCAAACCCTAACCCCCAGCCCCATCAGCCGCCGCCGCCAGAGGACCAGGACGGGAGCGCGCCCTGCGCGTGGGCCGGCGTGGCCCCACCTCGATCCGCGCGCGAGGGCCGTGGCAGAGGAGTGGAGAGGTCGCGCTGGTCGGGATCCGCGTGAGGGCGGACGCGCTGCTGGCCGCGGCGAGGTTGGGCTGGACGCCGCGGGGGGCCGCGCGGAGGCCGACGCTGCTCGGCCGCACGGCTCGGCCGGAGGGCGGGCGCGCTGTTCGGCCATGGGCGCAGACGCGCGAGGGCCTGGTGTTGCGCACGCACGCAGGCAGCCGTGTAGGGCGCGGTCGTGCCGAGGGTCGCGCGGTGGTGGCCGTGCCGAGGCCTCGCCGCCGTCGTGCCGTGTCGTGATGCCCCGCTGCGCGCCGCTGCGGCCAGGCGCGCACGCCGGGAGGAGCCGCGTCGAGGCCGGGATGCGGGGCGCCGCCGCGTCGAGCCCGCGGCCAGGGGCCGCGCCGCCAGGCCGAGCACCGTCCCCTGACCGTCGCTCGCGTGCGCAGAGGGGCGAGCGCGCCGTGCGTGGCTGCGCGATGGCCGGCCTCCGTCGAGTCCGCGAACGGCGCCTCCTCCCCTCCCCCTTTCCCCAGTAGAAGTCTCAGTCCGAGGGAGCGCGTCCCCGAGCCGAAGGCTCGTGGGGAACGCTAATCCATGTGCGGCGGAGTCGCGAAGGATGAGGTGGTGGCGGTGGCGATGGTGCAGCGAGCGCAGGGTCGACGAAGTACGCCGGCAACCGAGTCGGCGCCGACATCCGCGCCGCGATGGTTGGTGGAGATGGACGGCGCGGAGGCGGGCTGTGCGCAGCCCGCTCAGGTGACGGCGTCGGCGTCGGGTACCGAATCGGCGACTGCGGCTCTATGCCCAGAGACAGCCATTGGCTGGCCACCATGGATGGTGGCGGTGGTGGGCACGGTGCGTCGCCGTGGAGCGGGCGCCGAGGCCGGGGTGGAGCCTGCAAGGCAAGGACCAGCGCTGGAGGCGCTGGTGGAGTCGGTGCACTCGACGGTGGCGCCGCGGGCGAAGCCGTGGACGACACCACCGAACGCCGTGACGGAGGGGCGACGTTTGCACGTCGGTGTCCCCCGAAAGGACGTCGTACAGGAAAACGCCTGGGGTTCCTGTCGAGATCACGGCGTTCGCCCCGAAAGCGATAGCCGCGAGCCTCTCCAAGGAGTTCCCGGATGTCCTCCAGTAGTTCCGCCTGAAGGCGGTTGTTGCCGAAGTGTGTGCCCAATGTCCGGGCACGGTTCATCGCCATCCAGACGATTTGAAGGATGAGAGAAGCCATTGAGGCAGGATTACGGCGAGGGAAAGGCGTGATTCTACCTTGGGGTGAGGCCCTGGGTGAAGATCGATCCCTCGACGATGTTCTATCCAACCGAGCTATTCCCCTCTAGGGTAGGGGAGAGCGATGTGCTGATAACGTGTTACGAGTGGAATGCCAAAGGACGAGAATAGAGAGGAATAGAATGAACTCGGGATGTTTCTTTATTCATTGATCACAAGTATTTATACAAGTCGGGGGGAGAGAAAACTCTCGCCCCAAGTAAACTCGAGCCCACGATGAGTCGTGGGTGATATCACGGAGGTGGAACCGGTCTCCATGGGTACGCACGTAGTCGTGGGTGACATCCGTAGACGATCGTGGGGAACGTCGTAGTTAGGATAGGATTCCTCGTAAGAGGATCCGAGGAGATGAGATCACCCCGAATAAATATCTGTAACAAAAAGGATCCAATGACCTTGAAAATAGCTAGGCCGCATCGTGCCGGCTTAATACCTACGGTTTCATCCAACAGCTATTATTCATTTAAAAAGCATCCAATGATCGAAAATAGCTAGGCCGCATCGTGCCGGCTTAACAACAATGACATGCCCGGACCGACACTACAGGCCGATGATGTGGCACGAGCACGATGCCGGCCCAGGCCAGGCATGGGCACAAGGCAGGCCGTGCCGCACAAGGCCAGTGCCGTGCGCTTTTTCAGACCAGGCCCTTGTTGACCCAACGGGTTTGACCTGTTTGGACATATATAATAGCAGCTGGGCCCGAAGTGGGCCGCCAGTTTGGCCCTTTGTGTGAGTATATAAATTATTCTTAATAACTTAATAATAACCTCTAAATAAAAAAAAGAGGAGGTTTGTGGGAGGAACGTGGACATCCAAGCGTTTCCCGCGCTCCGGAGTTTCCTCCCGGCCGCTAGCTGCTCGGAGAGGCAGTTTTGAGTTAAGTTACACAAACACCCCTTATTCCTCCTCCACCTTGTTCCCCCCTGTTTCGTCCATCAGCCATCGTCCCCAGTCGCCGGCCGGCGTATCGACCAACGAACTATATATCACCTATATATATATATATATATATATATATATAGAAAAAAAAAAATACATGGAGGAGGAGGCTGCAGCGGCGGCGACGACAGCGAGCACAGCTATTACGGGCTGGAGTGGACGCTGCAGCACTTCTTCGCGGCGGGGCAGCCGCAGCAGTACCACCTGGTGGTGCTCACCTCCAAGCCCCCCGCGGCCTCCGTCATCGGCATCGCCGGCGTGGGCTCCGTCGAGCTGCTGCCCAAGGTCGAGGCCGACCTCAAGCGCACCGTCGCCAGGGTCATGGACAAGGCCAAGAAGCTCTGCACCCAGGTACGTACGTACAGCAGTAATTTCATCGATCAACACGCAATTAATCATCATCCATTGCTAATTAATCAGCACAGATCGATCGCATGCATCATCAAACGACGACAACCTATGGCTATATATACCTAGCTGCTGATGATCTCGAGCTCTATCCGTAATCCGTGGGCGGATGATGCAGGTGATCGACGTCAGCTACGAAGCCATCGAGGGTGACGCCAGGAGCGTCATCTGCGACGCGGTTGATCGGCACCACGCCGAGATCCTGGTCGTCGGCTGCCATGGCTACAGCAAGTGGAAGAGGTCCATCCATCATCTCTTTGACGCTCGTCGTAATTAAGTTTGGTTGAAAGACACACACACACACACACACACACACACACACACACACACACACACACACACAACATGTTTTGATCCAAATGGGGCGTGACATCCTGACATGTGCAACTTTGTAGGTTATGAGTTAATTTTCTTTGTCCGCTATCAGCATTATATATATTTTGTTCAGGGCTGTGCTTGGGAGCGTGAGCGACTACTGCACGCACCACGCGCACTGCACCGTCATGATCGTCAAGAAGCCAAAGCACAAGCACTGAGATACTATATATATGTGTCTTGGATTGGATGTCAAGCGGCTCGATTTCAGATCTGTGTATCTTAACTATTTATATTAGTTGCGCGTGTCAGCATGAGAATAAAATGCTAGCTACGTGTGTGCCTAGAGTAATGACATATACTTCATCCAGTCTCAAATATAGGTAACATCTAGCCAGATTTGTACGAGACAAACTATTCTAATTTTAACGAGCAATGTTTATCAAAAACAGTTTATATCAGAGCAAAATGCTTGCACTACAAGTTCATTAGTTTTTAACAAGGGATGTCATTTTGCTTTTTTTTTGCTCACTATAAATTTTTTATGTTATATACTACAGTTCATAGCTCTATAATTTTTATTGATCTTCTTCTTCTTCTTCTTCTTCTTCCCTTTGATACCTAATATCTTCCTTTCAGAAAAAAACTCCACACATGCCTATCCAACGGGCGGCCGGCCGGCCGTGCGCGTCCAACCACACTAAAATGATTTGCCTAGTGTAATATGTCGGACATTCGGCAAATAGCTGATTTGCTGAGTGCCACACTCAGTAAAGGCTGACACTAGGCAAATTCAGTATTTGCCACACTCGGCAAAACCAGACAATAGACAAAAATGGCCGTTTACCTAGTGTTGGATGCTCGACAAATATTTACACGGCATAGAAGAATTTTTCCTAGTGCCGGACACTCGACAAAGACTAGCACTCGGAACACATTAACACTGGGTGACGACCGTAGGACACCGCTAACCTTTACCGATTGTAAAGACTTGACACTAGTCAAATTCCCACCTTTGCCGAGTGTCAACCCTTGACACTAGGCAAATCTTTGTCTTTGCTAGTGTCAAAACTTGACACTAGGCAAAATATTTTATTTTTTTCCCTCCTTGACCACCCCAAACTTTTTCTACTGTATCTTGAACTACATGTTAAAATTTGGCAAAATTTACGGTCTTTTTGATATATTTATTTAATTTATTTCATTTAATTGATTTTTTTTTGGATAAGTCAAATTTGAACAGCAAGTCATTCGAATAATGGAAAAATGATTAGAAAAATGACATTCAAATGTTACTGAGTCTAATTTGAGGCCGTATCCATGAAGAGGTCAGAAATTTAGAACATCTTGTCTTCGAAAGATGACAACGAACTTACGTGAGAATTGTTTTTAAATTTTATAAAAAGTAAATGAAATCCGAAAATCATAAAACTTGTTAACATATCATGATATCATAAATAGAGGCTATGGTAAAAAATTAAGAAGGTATTATGCAGGTTGTCACGGCGGCTGCATTTTACGGAATGGACGATTGGTCCCTCGAAAAACCACCAGACGACGCTATTTTTTTAGATCAAAGACCGATTGGTCCTGCTTTTATAGAAAGCAAAAGGTATTGCTGGGGTAACCAGCTTACAAAAGGTTCAAGAACGTGCAGATTGCACACTCCTCTTAACAGTAACAGTTTAGGAAAAGAACTAAACAAAAGATTACATCAAAGCTTTATAAACTTTGACACACTTCTTGAGCATTAAGCTCCACTTCAGAAACCAGTCCTTTCCTCTCTTTTCTTGAGCATTTTAATCTCCACTTCTCTGCTACACCACTAATCTTGGACGCTTTACGTCAAAATTATTGAAAGTCGCTCCACCGTCTTCGAAATCCAGCCTTTTTCTTTCTCCTTCAGGAGAATGCTCCATTTCTGTATGAAGATAATTGATCGATGCACCACCACATTAGGGTTCGAAATAACGTTGTTGTTGAAAACAAGATCATTACGAATTAACCATAAGCTCCAGCAAATACAAGCAAGCAAAAAGATCATCTTCAAACTAGGTGTATCTCCTCTACCACAACTAAAGTTCAGAAAATGTTGGAGATTAGTTGGTGTTTGTGTCCAGAATAAAGCATCATGAAAAAACCACCAACAATAGTTCGCTAGGTGACATTCAAAGAAAATATGTTGAGTTGTTTCTAAGTTTCCACACATTTTACAAAATTCATCTCCAGGCCAATTTCGTTTAACTAGATTCTGTGCTGAAGGGAGACAATCTGAATAGATGGACCACAGGAAAAAAAAATCTAATTTTCAGTGGTATTCTAGCTCTCCATATGCTCATAATCTCTCTATTTTCAACTCCAGGAAAAGTCAATTCTTTATATAAAGAGGCTGTTGTGAATTTCCCATTTTTCTCTAAAGCCCACATAACTGTGTCTGGTTCATTTGGTAACTGAAACTCTCCAATACTTGTAACAAGTTGCTGCCACTCTTCAATTTCTAGAGGACCAAACGATCTTCTAAAAGTGAGATTGATCATGTTGTCTTTAAGTACATGCTTCTTCATTACAGACATTGAAAATTCTATTATACAGGATGCTGAACGGGCATTCGCCCAACCAAATGTCTAACCAGAAACGTGCTTTCTTGCCATTTCTCACCAAATAGATAAGACTCCGAGAACAACAATATTTTACTTCATGTAAACCAGTCCAGAACTGAGAAACCCCTCTATTATTTGAACTATACGACGCCATTCAGCATAGCATGGGCCCATGGCGAATCAATTGACTCTGGACGGGGCCATACCGCAACCCAAACAGGCTGTATACAATCACTCGCGTGTGCCTCGAGTGATCACCGGATAGGGGTGGAACCGTGGAACGTGCTTAATCCCATCCATTATCCTATACGTGTCTTCATCAGACAACTGACAACTTCCCAGCGCTATATATTATTATTATATTATTCACTTATGTGAGCCACGTGAACGTGATCGCCAAATTATTTCCATTCAAGTCAAGATCCATGTGCAGTGCCTCTTGCCCGAAAAGTCACAGTTAGTTTTTTTTGTTCTAATTGAGGGTTTAGACTCCTGTACTTAAATAAAAATCAGTACTAGCCGGCAATAATTTGTATCAATTGTCAAAACTTAAAAGGATGGATTCTAATTTTAGAGGTTGGCTTATTAACATTCTCAACTCTAGAAATCATTTCCGGGGGGCAGTTTCTTTTCCACGACCCTATTTGGTTGAATTGTGGTTTCTAAAAAGTTATTGTGAGGTACTGCCATAAGAAAAGATGAAAGCTGTTTGGTTGGAGTAGCTATGAAACTGTAGTTTGTGTACAGTGGCGTAGCTAGGATGTAGAGCAAGGGTGGTCCATTTTAAATGTAAAACCAAATTAAAGAGTGATTTATGAGTAATTTTTATAATTTTAAAGAGCTCATCTCCTATAGTTTAACCTTAAACTAATTTTTTTGAGAGAAACCGGAGCTTCATTAATCAATGACATGATTACAATCACGGTTTATGATATCTATGAGACCAGGTGGGGTTAACAGCCACTCCGCCACTTGAGAGTCACGGGATACCAACCGAGTACAGGCATGTGCTAACATATTGCAGTTTCTGCTAATAAAACGAAAATTAAATTCTTCAAAGCTCCGACTAAACTCCTCCATCTGTGTGAGGAGGGCTGAAATCTCAGAGCGCTGGTGCGAACGGTTCTCCCATAAGCTAACAAGTACCTGACAATCAGTCTCAAGAATCAGGCGTCGCACACCTCTGTCCCGAGTCAGAGCCTAACATACATAATTTGTTTGGTTTTAATTTGACATGCTATCAATCAAGTTTATCAACATCAAGTCTACGACAATACCCATTTCATCTGATGAACAAAATTAACTTTTCTTCACACACTCAAATAGAAAGGTTAGTCCACACCAACCTAGATCTTTTAATTTTACATTATAGTAGTAGCATTGTGACATTCTCATAAAGAATAACATATTTAGTAGGGCAGAATCTAGGGATTTAAAATATGAATAAATATCACACAAAGATAAAACAAAACTCAAGAAAATGAACTATTTACTAATAAATATTTTAATAATTCACTGTGTAAAAAAATGAATATAAATATAGATAAACAATTTAGTGTAGATAAGTGTTTATAAAAAGTAATAAAAATTATTTAAAATAATTCCATGAATTAAATAGACTAGAGTATTTAAATTAATATGATCAGCCACAATAATATTAATTAAATTTAACCATCTTAAATAAATATAATTATTATCCACAACTATTAAATATGATGCCATTTACAATATTGAAATTAGTATCACTTGAATTGTTTAGACATCCATATTGATGTTTTAAATGCATATATCCAATAATGCCCATACCCATAACTCATAACTGGGAGACATATCTGAAATTTTGCAATAACAAGTGAAATGGAGTAATGCACTTCAGAAATTAAGTACAAGCAGAGGTACGTAGGCCCACGTACAGTTAGATGATCTCTCATATTTATTTTATCAGTGGCTAAAATAATAGACTAAAGCTATACAGAACAATATGAAATGGGTTTCAATTATCTTTTTTTTTTTTGAAACCAATGACATTGGCCGGCCGTTCTGGTCTCCGATTTGTTTGAGAGTCAGAACATCTCTAGAAGTTTAGTAAAATAAATCCTATTTTTGTTTTTTTAGTAAAAACGCGAAAAATACCATCTTTCCACAATTTGGTAAATGAACTCTTTAAAAATAAAAAGTTATCGAAAAATATGAGAGGTTTATCTATCATTTTCAACAAAAGAAAATACAAACACGGATGCCGCCCAGTGATATATACACAAATAATCGATCAGTACCTACCCAAGCGGCCCAACTTGCCTATAAAAAGGCATGGGATCCTTGCATTTGGGAGCAGAGCAAAACAAACAAGACCAGTATAGCCACCAATCCACGAGAGGGAGATCTCGAAGGAGAGGGCAGCAAGCTAGCCAAGCATGGCGAGTGGTGGCGGCAAGAGGAAGCCGGCGGCACCGGTGGTGGCCAAGACAATGCTGCTGCTGCTGCTGCAGGTGATGGCGGCTCCGACGGCAGTCATGGCCGCCCGCACACTGCAGGGGGAGGATGTGCTGCTCTACACCACCCCCGTCCTGGGTTTAAACACGATTGCGAGGGAGTTTGGTAATCCGGTGGCCTGTGGGGAATCTTGTGTTTTTATACCGTGCATCTCGTCTGTCGTTGGTTGCAAATGCGTTAATAAGGCTTGCTATTTCATGCCATCAATAAGCTCGTGATCGATGATGGCAACTTATTGAATCCATCCCCACGACGTCAGGTATATAAATACACTGCATTCGTCCCCCGGAATGTGTTCAAACATGCATGGATGTGCTGTTGCTGAATTTCCTTCTCATCTCGTCGTTTATTTGCGTACGTGTTAATTACAATAAATTTCAGTTATGTTTATTTCCAGGGGCCGTGTGTAGTCATCTGTGAACTTTGTGTGTAAACTGTGTACTTTGTGTTGTGTTGGGAGGAACAGAAGGGTGGTGTGTTTCAACTTATTATATTATTATGTATATGTTCGGTGATTCAATGTATAAATAAATAAATGAAGGGAAATCGACGTTGGATGTGTATACCATCACCTGCTACGTGCTACTTATTTCATCTATGTTTTGCATTTCGACCTTCGACAGTTTCTCCAGTTCTTCATTCTGCCCAATATATTTTCAGTTTTTTCTTTTTTTTTTCCAGATACTAATTAATCTGCGCATTCGATCATATCAGTTCTTTCTCGATCACATGGCGGAAACTGGCAGCCTCTTTTTAGACGTGATGATAATATGATCTGCCGATTCGACATCAGAGACAGTAATATAATCTTTTACTACTAAGCTCATCACTACCGGGCACCAGCTGAAGTTTTGATCCACGATATACATGATGTACCGCTGCCACTGCCAGTCGTTGATCATCGTCCTATGAAAATCGGCAGTGGTGATAATTACGACACCAATGCTGCTTGCTTCTTTCGTACTATTTTGCCTCACTTTATTCGACAGCCAAGCAAATGTTCCAATGGTTATTTTAGCACAGAATATTTTAAAAGTTTTCCCAAAAAATTATCTGCCAGCAAATAAGATGGATGCATGGATATCATATTGTGACTCTGGAACCACTTTAATTTGGTAGCTGGTCTATATTTCAAAAAACAAATCTACAGTTGGATTAACAAAACAATTCTAGTTTTCAAAAAATTTTATAGAAAATTGATAATCTTTACAATGTCAAATAAATAAGTATCACTGCATACACTATATATATTTATAAAATTACATCTTTAATACGTTAAATATTAATACTCTCCACTATAAACTTAGTACAACTTAAGATAGATTGACACAACAAAAACTTAGATCCCTTATATTTAGATTGGATAGAGTAGATATATTACATCATATCTATCTATCTATCTATCTATCTATCTATCTATCTATCTATCTATCTATCTATCTATCTATCTATCTATCTATCTATCTATCTATCTATCTATCTATCTATCTATCTATCTATACACCTAAAAAGACTATAATTTGTATGTGATGAAATCTAATCTCACTCCTGCTCATGTCGGTCCAAATACGAAGACCGCATGAGCAGGAGTTCATACACCCGCATCCTACCCGGTTCAAATACGAAGACCGCATCCACATTGTCCGCGTCTAATATGAAACCCTTGGAGTTCATACACGTAAAAAAACTCTAAAGTAATTATCTACCCAGCGATACCAAATCTTGCTCCTGCTCATGTATCCACGTCTGAAGAATCATGCTCAGGGCGCCTCATGATTGTATATTTCTTACGCTCTTTGCCTTGCTAGCGCAACAACAATTACAAACAGTCTATGCACCTTGGGAGCTATGGGAAAATACCAAACGACCTTTATGGGCCATCCTCTAGTCTTGGTACCATTTTTTGACGACCCTTCCTTGTACCATGGAGCTTTACACCTAGAGCACGCATCCAAGTCTTTGTATTTATCTCCATGGTACAATATACAATTATCAGAACACATGTGAATTTTTCAACCTCGAGGTCGATGGGGCAGATCATTTGCTTGGCCAGGTATGTCTTTTCTGGCACTCATCTTTTCTAGGAGCAGTTTCCTTACTATTGCTAACAACTCACTGAATCCTTTATCGCTCAATCAGTTTGTAGATTTGAACTCTGATGGCATGATGTCGGCTCCCTCATCCTATTTAACTGGGCTATTACACATCTCCAGTTTTGCCCCTATATATTTTGAGTCGAACCACATAACCAGATGGCGTTGTGGTCTAATCTGAGATAATCTTCATCCAACGGTCACAATGTCCTTCATGAGATAGATTCACCTCGATGCCAACTCCTCGATGCTGCCACGTGTCTTCCATTCCTCCTTGGAACCTCTACCCGGGTTTTGAGGCCCAAATCCGTGAAATCGGTCACTGATGGTTTTGTGGCCCAAACCACCAAACCGCCATGAGTAGCGTACTTCATACACGGCCCCCGCCACTCGACACGTGTCACCACCATCCTCGACCGGCTGGCCAACAAGTCCTCATGAGCCCTGCTTGACTTATTTGTTCCCTGTCTTGACTCAGCCAACATGATCACTTCCATGTACACTTACACTTGTCAATATCTCAGAAGACAGTCACCACAGATTGTCAACCGGCCTCCTGATCCGTCGGTCCAAATCTCAAGTCCGTCCTTCATCACTCCAAGTCCATCAACACGACACGTCCCTACTTGACCTTCTCCTTGTCGTGGACCGTCGCCTTCGAGCTCCACACCTGCACACCACAAGCCAAGAGATATGTCACACGATCCAACTCACGCCATGGTTAGTTAAAAACTCAACCTAAATTGTGGATCACGTTGACAATTACTTATCACAAAATAAACTACGAGGGTACATATCAACCTTTTGGTCGCTCACGGTGACTGATGTGCTACCACACCATTGACAAAATTTTCACCATATTTTATCATGGTGATGATGATGTATTCTTGTAGCATATGCAGAAACCAAGCCCTTATCCAGCCCAAGACAAAGAAACATTGCTTTCTTTTGATAATGCTAGGTTTGACCTGTTTTAGGGCAAAAGCCTTTTGGTCTATCTTTTACTTAATAAAAGAAACATGGAAAAAAATCAATTTTGTTGGACTCTTGATGAGTAGATCTACACAATAAATATATAATATGGTATACTTTAGTACAAAGTTTTTGTTGTAGCTTTAAATCTATGTTTTTCTATAATTAATAAGAATAATTCATATATGTAGTTGCTATGGTTCAATTATGGTGAAGTTTTTATGGTGGGCTCATTATTGTATGCTTGAACTATGGTAAAAGTTTTGTACCCATTAGATCACGTATAACTTAGATATAGATTTATTTAGCTTTATTCTTATTAAACTATGCTTTATCTATAACTAAGTTATACGTAATCCAATGAGTACAAAATTTTTAACATAGTTCAAGCATACAATAATGAGCCCACCATAAAAATTTTACCACAATTGGACAATAGGAACTACATATATGAATTATTCGAATTAATTATAGAAAAACATAGATTTAAAGCTACAGTAAAAACTTTGTACTAAAATATACCATATTATATATTCACTGTGTAGATCTACTCATCAGGAGCCCAACAAAATTGAATTTTAATTTTATGATTTTTCTGTGATTTATTATAATTTTTCAAATATCTAGTGGAAATAAATAAAAAAGATAAAGATAAAACCACCCTCTAAAACTACTCTAGGGGTTATTTGACCGGTTTTGAAAGTTCAGATGATAGAATATCCGGTTTTATAGTTTTGGGAATCACTCTAGATAATTTGGGGGTTATATAGACTTTTTTCAAAGAAACATATAGTTTCGCTGGATACAAGCCTACATAGGTTAAAGGGTTGACAGGTACAACAGCCAACACTCCAAAAAGGGTTATAAGGCCTTCGCGAAAGAAAAAATTTCACGACACTGTAGCACTTTCGTTTGTTTGTGGTAATTATTGTCTAACCATGGCTAGGCTTAAAAGATTTGTCTCGTCAAATTCGACCAAACTGTGTAATTAGTTTTTATTTTCGTCTATATTTAATACTCCATACATGCGTCTAAAGATTCGATGTGACGGAGAATCTTGAAAAATTTTGGATTTTTAGGTGGAAGTAAACAAGTCCTAAGGTAAAACACTAACTCCAAGGATTGTCGCAAAAATAGGAAGACATACTAGAAGCCGCTGTTGAATCTCTTTTATTATCAAAGTAATCTATGAGCTGGTGAATCGGCTACGTATTTTTGACTTTGGGCTCTGGCGCGCCACAGTTCCATTTTAGAACTCCATGCGCTATATCAAGGAGCCAAAGCTAGAAGAAGCCGTGCGCTATATGGTCCTAAAAATGCATGCCTTGGATCACATGTTTTGCGGACAAATTTTCTGAATGACGGAATACACCAGCGAATACAAGTCAATTAAGTTTTGCAGCTTCCCCATGGCGCCACTTGTGCTTGCAGCTTGTCCAGTGCTTTCTTCACCTTCCCCTGTCTACTGTAACTTTGTCTGCGCAGTCAAGCATCAAGCTCTGAAGAAAACTCCTTGTTAAGCAATGTATATGCATTCGAGGTCTCCTTTTTTAGGGATATGATGTATTTGAGGTCTTGACTTGGCAAGAGGATGTCAAAGAATGTTGTATCCTTTCCAAAGACGTAAAAAAAACAAAAGGAAAACATAATTAAACTTCTCACCAATAATTGAAACCAGATTGTAATGGATAGGATAACGATAAGGGCTGCAGTTATGACAATCGATCTGGGCTGTCCCATAGTAAATAATAATCCAGAGAGCGTTATTGACATGGGCCTTGTTTAGTTTTAAATTTTTTGGCAAAATAGACACTGTAGCACTTTCGTTTATATTTGATAAATATTGTCCAATTATGGACTAACTAGCCTCAAAAGATTTGTCTTGCAAATTATAGATAAATTATGTAATTAGTTATTTTTTATTTATATTTAATACTTCATACATGTGCCGCAAGATTTCGATGTGACATGAAATTTGAAAAATTTTGTAAATTTTTTTAGAAACTAAACAAAGCCATGGCCTACAATATACTCTCTCCCTCCCAAAATATAAATCATTCCAACTTTTTTATAGAGTCAAAGCATTCTCAAGTACTACTTGGGATCCACAACTTTTTGCTAGATGCACCTATAACGGGAACTCTGAGAAATTCAGCTCCAAAAAAGCTTATATATAGGGGGTGTCTGGGACTGCTTCACAAACTCTGCTCCACAAACTCCACTGTGGAGCAGCTCTACAAAAACTAGAGTTTGTGGAGTACCTCTTTAGGTGCTCTCACAACTCAATCTTTTTTTTCTCGAACTGAGTACGTGAAGCTGAAACCGTTTGACTAAAAAACATGAAGCAGAGCTGAAAAACATGTAGCAGAGCAGTCCTAAACACCTCCATATTTTCCTTCAAGGATTCCAGGTAGCCTCCCCTTTTCCTCTGGCTCTGTACTTCTGGAAATATAGGCAAACATAAGTTTTTCTTTTGGCTTTTACTTAAGGACCGTCTAAACACAAGGAAGCTGCTATGGAGGAAAAATAAGCTTTGGATGTCTATAACTGTGCCATCTGCAACTCAGGTATTCAAGAAACAAGTATGCATCTCTTCTTCAAGTGGCCTTTCAGTACAGCCTGTTGGAAGGGCAATACTATGAGGTAATATCTGAAATAAATCTGAGCCATTAAATTTTAAGATTTTTTAATTTAACAAATTAATTAATCTAAGAAAAGAAAAAGAAAATATTGTTAAATCACTTCATCACGGGAGACAAGCACGGGCACACAATCCCTTTGTGGGTACCGTTCTCTGTACCGCTTTGTATGAAAAATACATTACATATATTCAGTTTAAAATAAGATACACATAAAACTTTACATAGTCACTTTACATACTCAATAATAAATTATATATATATATATATAAAATTTATTATTGAGTATGTAAAGTTTTATGTGCACGTGAAATTTCTTGTACTTTGGACATGTATTGGGCACGTATGTGCACATAAATTTCACTTATGTTGGATTGAAGTACTACGTATTTATGTTGTATGCAACACACAAATTTCACTTTCTTTGGGCATGGCACGGTTACTTGCATAAAAAGGAATAAGTAATTTATATTAACTAATGTCATATCCAAAATAGCAAAAAATAAAAAAGATTCACTACATCAAGATCATTGTGCATGAGAGGGGCTGGGATATCTGTCAAATCACACATGCATCAATCAAATCTAGTAAGAATTTTTTATATCTAAAACTTTCCTTATTTATCTTATTTTACAAAATAAAAAATTAAATAAATATATTATCTACTAAGAGGTAATAGATGATCGTAACAATATGATCAAAACGAATGAATTTGGGTGTATCACAACAAAGCCCCAGTTGGATTTGCCTAGTAGATATTAAATGGAACTTGAACCTTCCACAGTTAGACATGCTACTTGAACCTCGGAAAACTTTTGGAAGACCTCCAATGCAATGGGAGGAGATTTTTTCTTTTTCTAGGTTATTTATTTATTTATTTAACAAATTCATAAAATAAAAAATCCAATGACTACCATATAGCAAATCTTTTTGTATTAGTGCACCTGGCCAGGTCAAATTAAACCAACAATGAAGTTTTACTGATAAATATATCTATTGAGGTTTGTCTATCATTTGCAACAAAAAAAAACAAGGACTACGCCCAGTGATCTATCATTGAACTGAATGGAATAATCATTTGGATTTAGGGTAGTACTCGTGGCCTCGTGTTCCTCGTGCTCGTGACCCGAACCCAACTAGCTATAAAAAGCGTGGGGTCCTTGCATTGGGAGCGGAGCAAAACAAAAACAAAACAAAGCAATCATATACACAGTATAGTCAGCGATTTGACAAGGATGGACAGTGGTGGCAGTAGTGGGCCGCTCGTGCGGTTGCCTAAATGCTGCTCGTTCTGTAGCTGATGGCGGCTCCAATGGCGATCATGGCAGCCCACAGACTGGCGCTTCTTTTTTTCTGTCATAAATCAGCTAACAGTAATTATGATTTTTTAGACCAGCAAATAGATCACCTACGCTTAAACACACTTGCAAGGGAATTTGCTAATCCAGAGGGATCACCAATATTCTGTTGGGGATCTTGTGTTTTTATACCGTGTGCGTCTCGTGTTTGCGGCCTTTGTTTACTAATACGTTAATACGAACTCGTGATGGCAACTTGCGTATACACTGCATTCGTCCCCCTAAACCTTTCTGCACCATTAACCCATCCGTAAAGCAAGATCCCCAAGGTATATATGGCAGTGTGCATCCAGTGATTTATAGTTCTAGATCTTCATGTTCCAATGGTCTTTTGCAAAAACAAATCAAGTGCAACAGAATATGGAGTTTCTTTTACGAAATAAGAATTGAAATCGATGAACAGAATTTACAATTTCCACTGCATATTTATCCTCAGGTTAGGATAAAATAGAAAAATACCAATGCTTAATTAGGTTATTTCAATTTATATCCTCACACGCTGGGTGATGATTGTTTGCATATGTTCCAACCTTCAGTTTAGTTTAGCTGCATAAAAGTCCTCTTACATATCTCAGCTCTTCTACTTTACAGTATCTACAAACATCTTCAGATCATTTTCCGTTTCGAGTCCGTCTAAGCATTGCTTTTTATAAGATGAAAGGAACAATTCACTAAGACCAGTTTCAATTCCCTTATGATACAAAACTGATAAATGTCAGTTCCTTTTTCTTCTTGTTCTTCTTTTAGGTCAACACCAGGGGAGATGAGATGCTCCACCTGAATATATTTTTTACAGATTCTGGCAATCCGGTAATGAAGGGTACAAAACACCTAGCACATGAGTGACCCTTGAAAGGTCCAATAAGGTACAAAGAAAGAGAGGGGAGGGGGAGCGGAGAAGGGAGATGGCAACAACATCAACATCACCAACAATAACACAACAACAACAACAACAACAACAACAACAAGAAAGACTAAGGAGAATAAGTTTCAGACCAGTCTTTCTTATTTTTCGGTGATAGGAAGAAGAATGAAGACACGAGAAAGAAAAAGTTTCTCAAATCCGCATGCAGTGTTGGCCGCCGTTCATTGGGTATTTAATTCTTAGGCCATTTGCCGAGTGTTTGCCTGTGGGGTTATCTATATAAAGTGTCATACAGATTTGAGTTTGAGATTTGGAGTTGTTCACAACGTGGATATAATTTTGATAAAAATCTATTTATGAGTGCTTGTATTGTGTTGATGTACCTAGCTTTTATCTAATACAATTCTTCTTTTGTCTAAAAAAAATAGAATATTACGGTAGTCTACGAGTTCCTGAAATAAAAACAATTATTTCGTTAGGCAAAAAGCATAGTAACATAGACTCCTTCAACCAAAGAGTCAAACACATTACCAAGCAGCGACACAGTTCCCACGCAGCGAAGCGCGTGTATCGTCGTCCTGGTTTCATATATATGTTTTGCAACAGATTCTTTTTGTGGCTGGTAGCAGCGACGACAGTCATGACGATAGAGACGGTGGTTTTTACTCTACTAAGCTCATCTCGATCACTACCCTGTTCAGTTGGAATCGACAATTTCATGCGTCGCTAGCTACCAGATGTTGAGAAAACCTGCAGGCACGAAACAATCATCCTATACACTGTTTCTTCTTTCGTATTTTGCCTCATTTTGACTTTGATAGACAATTCAATATGTTCCAATTAATAGTTCTTTCAGCCCAAGACATTTTATTTTTCCTAAATGCTAAAAACAGCTTGCTCTATATTATATATATCTCTTCGCAAGTGAGCAATCAGACCATCCTTATTACACGAGAAGTTTCACACTCATGAATATAATATACGTTCATAATATGACTCGCAAAACTTAACATAGAAAAATTAACTTGTTGCAACGTACGCCGCCGCACGGCTTAGCGGCAGCAGTCCCTTGATCATGTTACGCGCGATGAACCTATTGGCAGCCTCGGTGAAGTGGATGCCGTCCCAGGAGATGAACTTGGACGGGTCGGCGCACGCCATCGACGCCGGCGTGCCGCAGAACGCGAGGAAGTCGAAGTTGTTGGGGCCGCCACCGCCGCCGCAGCACGCCGCCAGCGGCCTGTCGCCGAAACCGTACAGCGCCGGGGACGCGACGGCCTTGATCACGGGGCGGTAGATGTCGGCGTAGAGGAGGGTCGTCAGGGACGTCCTGCCATAGTTGCTCCGCCGGAGCTCCCTCAGCATCGTCCTCAGCATGTGGTTGTGGTGCTCGGCGAGCACGTTGAACCGGGTGATGCAGCCGGTGGTCGGGTCGTAGTCGCCCGGACCGCCAGGGAACAGCGCCAGCTGCTGCGGCTCACAGCCGATTGGTAGCATCCCTGAAACCACCACCGTCTTCGCCCCGGCAGAGATCATGGTCTGCACAGCAGGTTTTACTATTAACAGATGACGAGGAGAGCAGTTTTGACATCAAGTCTTTTTTTTTTGACTGAAAACAGGAGGGGTGAAAGACCCTAGCCCCCTCTACTGTGCTTTATTGCAAAATTTGAAAAAAGTTCCGAGTACAAAATCAAGAAATTAAACAAAAAAAGTTACAAAGAAGATAAGAAAAACTACACATAAGCTTTTAGCCATGAGTCGATTGTGATCCGATATAATTTCCATGTGAGAGATCTTAATGATACATTGTTGACAGGGAAAAAATTTCTGTCGGGTTTTTTTTTTTTGACATTTTTCTGTCGGGATAGCTGCACATGAGAGAAAACTGGACATAAGCAATTTTTCCACTAGTACACAGAGGTATAGGTACTATACAGGCGGGTAACTGAGAACCGCCTGTGGAAATGCATTTCTACAGGTGGTTCAGTTATGCCAACGGCCTGTAGAAATCTTTTTTTAGAAAATATGAAATTGGTTCAGTTATGCCAAGTCGCAAGTCGCGTAAAATCGCGGTTCACTTATGTCAACCGCCTGTAGAAATCTTTTTCTAGAAAAATATAAAATCGCGGTTCAGTTATGCCAACCGCATGTAGAAATCTTTTTCTAGAAAAATATGAAATCGGTTCAGTTATGCCAAGTCGCAAGTTGTGTATTTTTTCGCGTAAAATCGCGTGAGAACATTTCCACACCAACCGCTTGTAGAAATCTTTTTTTTAGAAAATATGAAATCGGTTCAGTTATGCCAAGTCGCAAGTCGCGTAAAATCGCGGTTCAGTTATGTCAACCGCCTGTAGAAATCTTTTTCTAGAAAAATATAAAATCGCGGTTCAGTTATGCCAACCGCATGTAGAAATCTTTTTCTGGAAAAATATGAAATCGGTTCAGTTATGCCAAGTCGCAAGTTGCGTATTTTTTCACGTATCGCAAGTCGCGTATTTTTTCGCGTAAAATCGCGTGCTACGCAGTCGGTGGGATTCGAACCTGAAATCTCGCCCTCGCGCGTACCCTTGTCTACCACTCCACCTATCACTCAGTTGTGTCTGTATTAGAGTTTAGTTCCCCACATACTATCATAAATCAAGCATAAATTGATTATTTGTGGCCCTAAACGGATTCAAATGGAAAAGTCGTCAACTACAAGTTTTATAACTTTTTAAGATCTACAACTTTTATATTGGTAGTTCCTTCATCCGAGGTCATTTACAAAATTTGAATTTCAAATTTCAGAAATTCAAACATAGTTTTCGATGACAAGATGATTTCAATTGAAAAAATTATCAACTACAAAGTTTCATAACTTTTCAAGATCTACAACTTTCATTTTGACGGTTTTTTCAAACGAGGTCATTTGAAAAGCTCAAAAAATTCAAGTTCAAATTATTTCTACAGGCGGATTTCTTAAGAAACCGCCTGTATAGAAATATGATTTCTACAGGCGGTTGTAAAAATTGATTTTCACAGGTGGTTTTGTAGTCGGGTAAGCCAATTTCTTTCCACAGGCGTTCTTTAATTGAAACCGCCTGTAAAAATTATGTTCCACTGCTGGCTTTAAGCACTTCTGTACTAGTGTTCTATGCGTGTTCGACCGATAGAAAAAAATATTTCTGACGGCGAACCAACTGGAAAATTGAATCTCTCTATTGAGCTTGGCAGGCCGGTTATTTTTTGTCGATATCATCATCAGAAACAAAAAGATAATCAGGATTTATTAGATTTTTCTGTCGGTTTTTGCACATAGAGATTGTAGTTTTCAGTAGTGGTTGAATCAAGCTGAGACTTGAGACCCCTTTGCTGAGTGGACTCAGATGCTTACGGTCAGGGCTGAACGGATGGTGTCGATGATGTGTGGCACCAGACTGACCGCGACGTCCACAGTGTTGTTGCTTAGGGCGATGAAGTAGTCGTTGACACCGATCTCGCCAAGGTAGAAGACCGAGCTTGCCAAGATCTTATGCTGATCTGTTGTTATTACACGAGTTTTATTAGCTCAGATCGATCAATCGATCCACTGACTGTGACTGATGTATTATGGAATCAGCTAAACGATATTTTATATAAGTCAGTTTCCACAAGAAACAACGATATTAATTAATCAGTAGTAGTTTTATATATATTCACCGTAGTCTGATGCGTCGAGTAGCTGCAAAACGTTGTGAAACCACGTCGTCTCATTAGTCAGAGAGATGGGCACGAGCGACTGTATCCCCTTGGTCGCTAAGAACGCCTGGTCGAGCGCCGTTGCACCACCCAGCGCGAAGTTGGCCCCGTTGACGAAGTCGGCGGCCGTGGCCGTCGTCCTGCCGCCGGCGAGGTACGGCGTCGGCTCTGGCACCTTCAGCTCCTCCACTGCGTGATGAATGCATGAGCCAAAGCGTGTAAGAGCCTCAATAAATCGGCACACGAACGACGACCGATCGAGAGGATGCGCGCGCCTGAAGAAACTTGATGAACACTGAGGAATATATAATTGGCCGCCAGTGAATGAATCGTTTGGCAAAAATGCAAACAACAGTACGAACCGAGGAAGTCGACGATGAGCCTGCCGTCGGAAGCTCGGCCGCTGGGATGGCCAAAGTAGGTCTCCCCGTACGGCGGCGAGGTGGAAGGTCCTCCTGCAGTCGCCGGGAAGATGGCCGCGTTTCCGGTGTCAGTGAGCGAGTTGCCGAACGCGAACAAGCGGGCGTGCCGCCGGCGGTAGCCACCGGTGTCCGCATGGACGGCGGTCGTCACTGCGGCGGCGGCGCCGACGAGGATTAGCAGAAGGGGCACGCCATGAAGAAGACGTGATGAGAAGGGAGCCATTGAGAAATGAGAGAGAACGTGCGTGTGGCGCATAGAGGAGGGTTGTTACTGGTACTTGTAGTAGCGGCATCGAGTTTGGCGAGATTGTCATGGCGCGGCATCGATCGACATGATCTGACCTTTGAGAGAGACGTGCTGCGCGCCTGCCTACTAGCGGCGGATCGGATCGGAGCATGCATTAATTATTTGGATCAAGAGCGCACGCGGAAAAATTTTACACTCTTGCATGAAGCTCAAGATTAAAAAAAAAGAGATTCTGGACGAACACGTTGTTCACAACTTCACACGCATGCATTATGGTAGTATCATTTGGAAACAAGTTAAGGCCTTGTTTAGTTCGTGAAATTTTTTGGGTTGTAGCACTTTCGGCTTTATTTAACAATTATTATTTAATTATAGACTAACTAGACTTAAAAGATTCGTCTCGTAAATTACAGATAAACTACAATTAGTTATCTTTTTTATCTATATTTAGTGGTTCATACATATGTGCCACAAGATTTGATGTGACCAGAAATCTTGAAACTAAACAAGGCCTTGCGAGAAGACCCAGCCCAGCATATGCTTGTGCATCTACATCCGGTGTGTCAGAAGACCCATATGCTTGTGCCATTTCCTGCTGTTACACAATACAGTGGCGTGGGGCATCGATCAATATCATCACTGCTAGAGAACAGCAACTTTCATCGATGTGCCAAATGAGCTTTAGTCCCGGTATTTTTGGAGCCCGAGACAAAAGAAATCTTTAGTCCCGGTTGGTAAAGCCAACCGGAACTAACGGTCCCTCCCCAACGGCTCTGGTGTCACGCGCTGTCGGAGAGGGACCTTTAGTCCCGGTTGGTGTTACCAACTAGGAGTAAATGCAAACCTTTAGCCCCGGTTTGTGACACTAACCGGGACTAAAGCTTTTGTCTCGGTCGTTGGCACTAACCGGGGCTAAAGGTAGGTATTTACTCCCGGTTGGTAACACCAACCGGGACTAAACCCTCTCCGGTATAAATTGAATCTCCCTCCTCCCTTCTTCCTCTCCCTGCCCGAGCTCGAGGTGCTTTGTTCTTGCTTGTTCTTCCAATGTTCTTGCTTGTTAGTGCTCTCATCTCCCACGATCGATCCATTTCAACGCTTCTACGCCGTCGTCGATTTGTTTGAAAGGTTGCTAGCTTCATCCTCCTATGTTTCTCACCGCCATATGTAATTTCATATTGGACATATGTCTATTTTGATTATTTCATGTTGCCATCTCTCCAATCATCGTATTCTCATGTTTGAATTTTTTTGAACGATGCTAAGTGTGTGCCCGCTAAAAACTAGTATACACAAATCATTACTACTATGTATACACGAATCATGTTAAGTTCTATTATAGATATTATAGGATATTTTCTACTTTAATATGTTCATGTTCTTATTTTAAAATATTAATAATATAATTTTTGTTGTAATTGTTAAATAATTGTTTTTCACTTTAAAAATTATTGAAATTAATTTTCTTTACTGATAAAATTATAGCTTTTAATAAAAAAATTACAATTCCATGATAATGCAGATAGTGGCACGCCATTGGATGTACAATGGTGATCGCCGCTCCAACGAGTTCATTGAGGGCGTGCGAGAATTCCGCAGAGTGGCGGAGCAAAATAAGCGGGATGGTTTTATGTGCTGCCCATGTGCCGTTTGTAAGAATTTGAAGGAATTTTCAAACTCAAGAGAAATTCACTTGCACTTGTTCACGAATGGTTTCATGCCAAACTATATTTGTTGGACCAAACACGGAGAGTCTGGGGTTATGATGGAAGAAGGTGAAGAAGAGCAAGCGTACCCTGACGATGTTTTTGCTCAATACTGCGACTTCGCAGTAGAGGACGAAGGTGATGAAGACGGGGATGCAGGAAACAGTATCGTTGATGATGACGATGCTCTTGGTGATGTCATTTGCGACGTACAGAGAGATTGCGAAAGTGCAAAGGAGAAGGCTAAATTTGACCAAATGCTAGAGGATCACAAGAAGCTACTCTACCTGTCGGCCGAAGAGGGACAGAAAAAGCTAGGAACGACACTGGAGTTGTTACAGTGGAAGGCAGAGAATGGTATTTCTGACAAGGCATTTGGAAAATTACTGAAGATCCAAAAAAAGATGCTTCCGAAGCCTAATGAGTTACCCACCACTACATACGAAGCAAAAAAGATCGTCTGCCCTTTGGGATTACAAATCGAGAAGATACATGCATGCCCTAATGACTGCATCCTGTACCGTGGCGAGCACGAGAAATTAGATGAATGCCCTGTTTGCCATGCGTCACGGTACAAGATCTTGCGAGATGACCCTGGCGATGTTGAGCATGAAGAACGTCCGAGAAAGAGAATCCCTGCCAAGGTTATGTGGTATGCTCTAATAATTCCACGCCTAAAACGTTTGTTCAGAAATAAGGAGCATGCAAAGTTGTTGCGATGGCACAAAGAAGACCGTAAGGTGGACAACATGTTGAGACACCCTGCAGATGGTTCTCAGTGGAGAGAAATTGATAGAGAATTCCCGGAATTTGCAGAGGACGCAAGAAACCTAAGGTTCGCATTGAGTACGGATGGATTTAATCCTTTTGGGGACCAGAGCTCTAGTCATAGCACTTGGCCCGTTACTCTATGTATCTACAACCTTCCTCCGTGGTTATGCATGAAGCGGAAGTTCATTATGATGCCGGTGCTCATCCAAGGTCCGAAGCAACCTGGCAACGACATCGATGTTTACCTGAGGCCATTGGTTGAGGAACTCCAGCTTCTATGGAGCAAACCAGGTGTGCGTATGTGGGATGAGTACAAACAGGAAGCATTCGACCTACGAGCATTGTTGTTTGTGACAATCAATGATTGGCCAGCTCTAAGCAATCTTTCAGGACAGACAAACAAGGGATATAATGCTTGCACCCATTGCTTTGGTGACCTTCAAGCTATCTATTTGAAAAAATGCCGAAAGGTCGTGTACCTTGGCCATCGTCGATTTCTTGCTAAGAACCACCAGTTGAGAAAGAAAGGCAAACATTTTAAAGGTACGGCAGAACACCGGTCCAAGCCAGGCAACCGAGATGGGGCAGAGGTATTCGAGATGGTCAAAGATTTGAAAGTAGTGTTTGGAAAGGGAGAAGGCAGCGAACCTGTTCCGAAAGACGCTTCGGGGCGTGCCCCAATGTGGAAGAAAAAGTCAATATTTTGGGAGCTACCATATTGGAAACATCTTGAGGTCCGCCACTCCATCGACGTGATGCACCTGACCAAGAATCTTTGTGTCAATCTCCTAGGGTTTATGGGTGTGTTTGGAAAGCCTAAGGATACCCTTGAGGCTCGAGAGGACTTAAAGCGCATGAAAGAACGAGACAACCTGCATCCAGAGCAGACAGATGATGGACGCCAGTATTTAAGACCTGCTAGCTACACTCTTACCAATGAGGAGAAGGAAATCATGTTTGAGTGCCTAAGCAGCATCAAGGTCCCATCTGGGTTCTCCTCCAACATAAAGCGTATAATAAATGTGCCAGAGAAAAAATTTGTCAACTTAAAATCGCACGACTGCCACGTGATTATGACACAACTGCTTCCGGTTGCCTTAAGAGGAATTCTACCTCCACATGTACGTCTGACCACCGTGAAGTTGTGTGCATTCCTCAATGCAATTTCTCAGAAGGCAATCAATCCTCTTGATCTAGCTACTCTACAGAACGATGTGGTTCAATGTCTTGTCAGCTTTGAGTTGGTGTTTTTCCTCCATCTTTCTTTGATATCATGACACATCTCCTAGTTCATCTGGTCAAAGAGATTCATATTCTGGGTCCTGTCTTCCTACACAACATGTTTCCCTTAGAGAGATTTATGGGTGTACTGAAAAAATATGTTCACCAGCGGGGTCGGCCAGAAGGAAGCATCATCAAGGGATACGGGACAGAGGAGGTCATTGAGTTCTGTGTGGAATTTATTCCTGATCTTGACCCGATTGGTCTTCCTGAATCAAGGTATGAGGGGAGACTCAGTGGAAAGGGTACACTAGGAAAGAAAACATATATCAGCCAGGGTGATGATTTATTCAATAAAGTGCACTACACAGTTCTTCGAAACTCCATTGTGGTGGAACCCTATATTGAGGAACACATGGATTTTGTACGATCCGAGAATCCTGAAAAGAATGAGACTTGGGTTACGCATCATCACATGGAAACATTCGGTGACTGGTTGCGAAAAAAATGCCAGGGTGATAAAGATATTGGAGATGAACTTTATTTGTTGGCTAGGCAACCAGCGTGGCACGTCCTCACATACAAAGGGTACGAGATAAATGGAAATACATTTCACACCGTATCACAAGATAAAAAGAGTACCAACCAAAACAGTGGTGTCCGTGTGGATGCCACGGACACGAATGGGGACAGGCACACATATTATGGTCGTATAGAGGAGATTTAGGAACTAGACTATGCACATAATTTTAAAGTCCCTTTATTCCGATGCCAATGGGTGAAGATGAAAGGAGGGGTATCAGTCGATAAGGAGTACGGAATGACAACAGTGGACCTCAACAATATTGGATATACAAACGATCCATTCGTCCTCAGTACTAAGGTGAATCAGGTGTTCTATGTGAAAGACATGTCTACAAAACCTAAGAGAGGGAAACAAGACGAGAAAAACACCAACGAGCCAAAGCGACACATCGTTCTTACAGGAAAAAGAAACATTGTGGGAATTGAAGACAAGTCAGACGTGTCAGAGGATTATGAAAAGGATGAACGGATCCCACCCTTCTGTGTGGCCAAAGACCCAAGCATCATGCTCGCTGCAGAGGACACTCAATGGTTACGGAATGATCATAACCAAGGGCATTATGTTAAGAAAAAGTTTACCACTGTGCTAGCTTGATAATGGTAGTGATTTGTACTTGAAATCTTGTGTAATATAATTGTAACATTATGGGTAATATAATTGTAACATCTTAATGTAGATTTTGAACTATTGGTATTCATGAGTTTGGTCAAACTTGGTCAAATGACCCACCTGAGTACTTCAAATGGAAAACTTTTGAATGCCAAGTTGTTAGGTCTCATCAAGACCTACATTTCATATATGGATCATATTTTCATCCGGATAAATTTGATCGAGTCCGAGGCACGTGTTTTCAAATTCGAAGACGGGCTTTGGTCAAACTTGGTCAAACGACGGAGAAAATGATTTGGAATGGAAATCTTTTGAATACCAAGTTGTTAGAGCTCATCAATATCCAAACTTTTTATATAGACCATTTTTTCATTTGGGAAAGTTTATGTAGACAATACTCACCAAATCTTGAATCTCACACAAACTTTATGAAACTATACGTGGGAAGTGTGGATTTTGAACTACACTTTGTCAACACTTTGTCAAATGCAGAAATGGTCTATATATGAAATGTAGATCTTGATGAGTGGAGCAATATTGGTATTCATGAGTTTTCCATTTGAGGCCATCCATGGTTCTGAAAATTAGCGTTTCGCTATGAATTCATTCAAATTTCAAAATTGAGAGGTCTAAACTTTTTCAAATGAAAATGTGACCACTAGAGAAAATGTAGGTCTTGATGAGTGGAACAAACTTTATATTCAAGAGTTTTCCATTTGAGGCCATCCAGGGTTCCCAAATACATCTTACAACTTTTGAAAATTTAAATTTCAAATTTATACAATCAATGTCGCGCATTTGTATAATTATTACTAAAGAAACAAAAGTTTAACGTCCAAATGACCCAAAAACAAAGTATCTGTCTAAAGCCAATAATTTTTTAAAATTTAATTGGTCATTATATTTTTGCATTAACAAAATATTCATTATGAATAACATTTATTTTGAGTAATATGAAATATTTAAAAAGCAATTGTGTTAAAAATTTTTATACTCAAGAGTAGAGCAGAATAAAATTAATGTGTATTTTTTAAAAATTTTATTAGATTTATTTAATTTATAATACATTTAACAATGTAAAGGGAAAATAAAAAAGGGAAAACCAAATTATGGCGCCTGAACTGGCGCCATAATTTGGTGAAAAACCTTTAGTCCCGGGCCGTTCCACCGCCCGGGACTAAAGGAGCCCTGCCCTATAAAGGGCAGAGCCCTTTCTTCTCCTTCCCCACCGCGCCCGAGCCCTAACCGCCGCCGTTCTTCTCTTCGTCCACGACGCCGTCGTTGCCGCCGCCGCTCCGAGCGCCCCCTCCGTCGTACGCCGCGCCCCCGCCGCGCCCCCTCCGTCGTACGCCGCGCCCCCGCCGCCACTCTCTCTATTTCTCTCTCGCGCGCGCCCGCCGCCCCGCGATCGCCACCAGCTAGCAGAGCGCTCGCCAGCCGGCCGCGCCCTCTGCGCCCTCAGTGGCGCGGGCAGGATGCCGTTGGCCGCGCGGCCACACGCGCCCTCACCGGCGGCCGAGCCGAGCCATGTTTAGGGCCTTGTTTAGGCCTTGTTTAGTTGTGAAAAAATTTCGGATTTCAATACTGTAGCATTTTCGTTTTTATTTGAAAAGTATTGTCTAATCATGAACTAACTAGGATCAAAAGTTTCGTCTCGCAATTTACAAACAAACCGTGTAATTAATTTTTATTTTCGTATATATTTAATGCTTCATACATGTGTCGTAAGATTCGATGTGACGAAGAATCTTGAAATTTTTTTGGATTTTGGGGTGAACTAAACAAGGCCTTAGTTTCTCAAAAATTTTGTAAAATTTTTTAGATTCCCGTCACATCGAATCTTTAGACGTATGCATGGAGTATTAAATATAGATAAAAACTAGGTGAATTCCCCGCGCGTTGCCGCGGAAATTTCTTAAAAATATATCATTATATATATCATTACTATATGATATTGAGTCTACTATGTATGTATACATATGAATTTGACTTGCATATATTTTATTGTATTAGATCTAGTAAAAAATTTCTAAGCTAATAGAACAAAAACTAATATTTGGTTACATTATAGAGGAATTAATTGGTGATGAAACAAATACTGTACATAACTTGTATGTTAATAGATTAAAGATTTAAAGTATTTCACATGATATAGATGTCATGGTCATTTTTTGTAATTAATATAGGATGATCGACATGGACTTAGTGAGTAATGATGTGGACACCTTATATGAAGAGATAAAATATTTAGTGGGTTACTTAGTGGGGAATGATGTGGACACCTTGCATGAAGAGAGAATTCATCTAGTGGGGTTTATCTTTATAAGAGTTATAGATAAAAACTAATTACACATTTAGTCCATAATTAGGCCTTGTTTAGTTCCAAAAAATTTTGTATTTCACGCTATAGCATTTTGGTACTGTAGCATTTTCGTTTGTTTCTATATTTAGTGCTTCATGCAAGTGCCACAATATGTAAATGTGATATAATATTTGTTCCCTATTTCTTCCTTCTTTCAGATCGACGTCTCTCTATCGTCGTCACTGAAGTCCCCGTCGAGTCTCCGCACCGACCGCCGTCTCTCCGCCGTCTTACCGCCTTCAAACTACAGGTATGTCGAGGTGGATTTATTAGTGGTACAATTATTAGTGCTATAATTAGTGGTACAATTAGTGGCTAAGCCGTAAACCCCAAACCCTTAGTTGAAACCTAAGTTGTAAACCCTAGTTTTATATATTGAAACCTAAGTTGTAAACCCTAGTCACCAATTTCTTATAAATCTAGAGTATTGCCTCTGCTCAAATTCATATATAATTAATTATTTTCATGTATATTATAGTACCAATTTCTTATTTATTTTCACGTAATATATATACAATGTTCTTTAATGTAATTAGTGATGTTCTATGGTGTATTTAGTTTTTTTTTCACGTATATATTTGATGTATTTAGTGATGTTCTATAGTGTTCTGTGATGTATTTAGTGATGTTCTAAGTCCTAAGCCCAAAGCCCTAAGCCCTAAACCCTAAACCTTAAACCACGATGGGATCAGGTGGCTACCAAACCGCAGTTCCTTAGTGGGAAAAGGCCGAAAAAGAGTTAATCGATAGGGGGTTGGTGCCCGAATCCCTCGAGTGGCCTCAACGCGCGAAGCACTGGTTTTTCGCTCACGGAGGCTCACTGGACCTTGAGACCGGAAAGGTCGTGTATGGGGAACGCATCCAAGCTGTTGCAGAAAGATTCCATCAAGCCCACTCCATCATTGAAAGTGGAGAATGGCAGCCGAATAGAGATAAAGATGAATTGACATTCGCCCTGGGGAACCCTGAGCACGGTGGACGGACGAGAGGCTATGGCACCGTGTCGTGGGAACATGCCTTCCCTGCTGATAGGGAAACTTATAGAAGCCGCCAAAGAAAGAAGGAAGAGGACAGGGAACGGATACGCAGATTGGAGGAAGGACTCATAAAGACCCAAGAAGTGGCTCAACGGGCCCTTGAGCGGGAGCAAGCGCTGAAGGCCACAATGGATGAGAAAATCCAAAAGGCCGTGGAGGAAGCTGTAACTTCCCGCCTCCAAAGCTTATCACAGCCACCGGCCGCCAACATCAGCCCTTGCTCAGCTCATCTAAAGAGCAGTTGTGCTTCTACGGAGGCGCCTGCGAGGCAAGTTGATGACGTAGGGCTGCGATTCCCGGTGGATGATGTCACCGCTCCGTTGACGTCTTGTGAGCTCCATATTTCGGAGGGCGATGGCACAGTAAAGGTGGCTACCGGTGTCGTATCTCCTATCGACCGCACCAAGACACCAATAATCCACTCTGTCCAAATACCAGCCGGATATGCTTGTGTCTCGGTGGATAGAGTGGTCAGAGGCCGTGAAAATGTGCCTCTCGATATCGAAGGCGGTGATGGAGAGAAGACACTTGGTGAAGCGGAGAAGACATTCATATGTTGGAGGAAACGGTACATCATTATTCCTGGGGTGCCGCCGCCACAACCAAACCCTAGCAGGTGCGGATTATTGTGGACGCTACTGCTTTTTCTATAATTATATACTGTATCAAATTACATTTAGTCATGTATACATATACCTTATTTGTTTTCTTCAAATCCAGGGCCTCCCCCCACCGAAGTCCGTCTGTCCATTCACCGCATGACCATAGTGTCGTGGGACACGACGACGACGACGACGACGTACAAGAGAAGGCCGCATCCCCACCACCGGCCGTCACATCTCCTCCACGAAGGAATCCAACGCCGCCCGCGGTCGAATCTCCTCCACAACAACAAGCTCCACCTGGGCCACTGCCTCTGCCAATGCCGACGACAACGGCCGCCGCCTCATCGGCACCGGCTGGTGCTGCATCGAGGAGGAAGAGGTCGTCCGCCGAGACACAGAGATCACTCCAACCACCTGCGGCAAAGAGGAAAGCTTTGAACACGAAGATCCCGAAGACGACCAAGCTTCCATATGAGAAGACCGATGAGGAAGTGCTTGCTGCAAGCAAAGCGGAAGTCAAAGCATTCTTTGAAAAATGCAAAGCTAACACAAAAGCAGAGCAAGAGCCGCCATACCTAATGTATCCTCGTTCAAAGCTACGTCAAGTGGTGCAGAAAATGACAGACGCGAACCGTGCTGCGAGTAAACAACCAGGGTCAACAATATCAGACTACGACCGTACTGTCCTAAAGAAAATCAAGGCAGACAAAAGAAAAGTCCAGCAAAAAGTTGCACAGCTCGGCGAACAAGCGCAACAATCAGTTCAGCCACTAGTGGTTGCGAATGAGTACGGTTCAAATGCCAACTTGCTGGCAATGACTATACCTGCTAATGTGGACTTAGATGAGCTCGGGAATTGGATGGAAGAAACTGGGCTGCCCCTAGAAGCACTTCTAGGGCGTACCGATGCGCCAATCCACGGAGGTGTCGATGAATATCAGAGTCGGTACATTTACGGCAGGAGTTTGTGCCACCCTGAGAAGGTACGAGGACTTGGTACGCAAATATACAAGCTGCACGAGTACTACTTGAGAGTCAGCTCAGAACATATACAAGAAGAATTGATTGCCGTCCGAGTCCGCGACCGACACTACTTCCGTGGAGATGACGTCATATGGATAGATTTTAGTGAAGTACACCAACTTCTCCATATGAATGCTCTCGACAAATCTCTCATGAGCTGCTACTGTATGTAAGTGATTCTTCCTTTCAATCATTAATCCCATTATAGCATATGTATGTATTCGTAATAACTACGCTCACGATGTGCAGACACATGATGAGAGAACAAAGATTGAAAAAAGACAATCGAATTGGTTTCATCGATCCATATGTCATGTACAAGGACACTAAAACTAAAGATCCATTGAATCTGAAGCCTAAGGAAATGGAGAAGAACCTCCGGAGGTTCTTTTATAACCAAAGGCATACGGAGAAGATACTCTTCCCTTACAATATGGGGTAAGTGTTGTGTTATATCATGTCTTAGTTAATCCGGCATTAAGATATACATATATAAGTTGACTCTAAACAAATGCAGAGATCATTGGATACTCATTGAGATTAAGATCACGGAACAAAGAATACATGTGTGGGACTCAATGAAAAAAGACCTGGCACTCTATCAAGACATAATAGACATGATCCAGAGGTAAGTATATATCATACTTTAAATATCGATGCGTGCTCCTTTACTTTATTATGCTAGCTATACCTAATCAACGAGCGTCTTATTGGGCAGGGCTTGGGCTTGGCTACAACAAAAATATCGTACGGATCTGAATGTGTCACTTCCTCCTCCTGTTCTACTCCCTTGGGTGCCCACGCAGCCGTTTGGAACGAATCTATGTGGATACTATGTTTGTGAATTTATGCGGTGCACCCTATTTAAACCTGCTCAAAGTGTTCTAAAAGTAAGTAACATGCATGTGTATACAGTAAATTCATATCTTATTTATTTGTTGAAACTAAATAGATTTTATGTATATTAATATCTTTTCTAACTAATGCAAATGGAAGGAGTGGAATATGAAAGATAAAGTATTCGAGTACACATTACTCCTTGGAGTCCAGGAGACGATCGCCGGATTTATCAACGATCATGTCATTCCGAAAGACGGCGAGTTCCACTTATACCCGCAGGGCTTCAAGCCCATTCCAAACAAGGACGAACACTTGTATGAGCTTTGAGTGGGCGGGCAAACATTATGTAATCATTAACCGGTGGCAGCACACTTGATTATTACTTGTACATAATATTATTATTGTAAATGTAATGTGTATGTACGTATGTGTATAGCTATATAATATATATAGATATATATATATATATACATATATTATACGGATAATATATATGTAGTTTCATACTTTATTTGTGTGTAATAATAATGACGCTCTCGTATAGGTGCAACGTATACGGATAATTGCGGCGTATACGATTAAATTGGAGAAAATATACAATTGAAAACCAAAATCAATAAAGAAATGAAAAGGAAAAAGAAAAAAAAACAAAAAAAACCTTTAGTCCCGGTTGGTAATACCAACCAGGACTAAAAGGGGTGGCCAGGGGTGGCGCCACGTCACTGCCTGGTGCCCCCTGTAGTCCCGGTTGGTGTTACCAACCGGGACAAAAGGTCCCCATTTAGTCCCGGGTCTGGGAGCCGGGACTAAAGGTGAGACTTTTAGTCCCGATCACTTAGTCCCGGCTCGCCACCTGGGAATACAAGTGGTTTTCGACCGGGACTAAAGGCCTGTCCTGTACCAGTGCATCAAACAAAGCTATATACAGGCATGCAGCATGCCTGATGGGGGCAGAGAGCAATTGATGTCTCTGACTATCTCACCAGTGATAAGAATTATAGTATATATACTAGATAAAACTCTACACGTTGGTGCAGAATTTTGCAACGTGTATATCTATTTGGGCCTTGTTTAGTTCCAAATTTTTTGCCAAAATAGACACTATAGCACTTTCGTTTATATTTGACAAATATTGTCCAATCATAGACTAACTAGGCTCAAAAGATTCATCTCGCAAATTATAGACAAACTGTGTAATTAGTTATTTTTTAATTTATATTTAATGCTCCATACATGTGACGCAAAATTCAATATGACGGGGAATCTGAAAAAAATTTATAAAATTTTTTGGGAACTAAACAAAGCCTTGAACATTTGATGAAAGGAGTGCATTTCATGATACATATAAAAAGGCCGGAAGTAAATATGGAAGTTATAAAATTGCAAATAGTAAACAATTCTTAAAGCGAGGCTACGTATATCCATTTTAATATTTAATGAAACATAATGCATTTTATGATACATATACAAATTAAAGGGCGGAAGGAAATATGGAAGTTATAAATTGGAGGTCGTTAGCCTATCAGGCAATAAGAATTGTTTATCTGAAAATCAGCACTATCAGGCGATAATCGTATCGTAAACAAAAAGTTAAATGGATATTGGTCCAAAGAGGGAGTTTGGCCGGAGAGACTGAAACTCTAGAAATCATCTACAGAGGTAGTTCCTTTGCTGCCTATGCAAATGGCCGATTTAATGTCAACATCTCTTTTGGCAGATGCGGCCTTGTTTGATATGATGTCGGAAGGAGTGTACTAATAAAAAAACTACCTCTGTAGTTGGTGGTCAAAAAAATTTTGGATGTCACATCGAATATTTGATAGGATGTCGGAAGAAGTATTTGAATACTAATAAAAAAACTAATTACATGACTCGTTTGGAAACTGCGAGACGAATTTATTAAGCCTAATTAATTCATCATTAGCACATGTATGTTACTGTAGCACTTAAGGCTAATCATGGACTAACTAGGCTTAAAAGATTCATCTCGTGATTTCTAACCAAACTGTGTAATTACTTTATTTTTTTTAACTATATTTAATACTTCATGCATGTGCCTAAATATTCAATGTGATAGGTGAAAACTTTTTGATGGGGAACTAATTAAACAAGGCCGCAGTCGTTTAGTTAATTTTTTTTTTTGCAAAATAGGCACGGTAGCACTTTCGTTTGTATTCGATAAATATTGTCTAATCATAGATAACTAGGGTGAAAAGATTCATCTCGCAAATTACACGTAAACTATGTAACTAGTTATGTCTTTTATCTATATTTAATATTCTATGCATGTGCCGCAAGGTTCAATGTGATGAGAAATCTAGAAAAAAATGCAAAATTTTTTAGAACTAAACAAGGCTAACTTTTGCAGTAGTAGTAGTGTACCCAGCAGCAGGCAAAATAGGGACTTGTTTAGTTCCTGAAGGAAGAATTTTACGACACTGTAGCATTTTCGTTTGTTTATAATAATTATTGTCAAAATATAGACTAACTAGGCTCAAAAGATTGTCTCGTCAATTCCGACCAAACTGTGCAATTAGTTTTTATTTTCGTCTATATTTAATACTTCATGCATGCGTTTAAAGATTTGATGTGACGGAAAATCTTGAAAAATTTTAGGTTTTTGGGTGAAAGGAAACAAGGCCCAACAACCAAGCTGTATATATTTATTGATTTGTATTGTGGATGATGCTCTATCATTTTCTGCAGGAACAACCCAAACAGTTGATCTAGTTGGAGTCATTCATTACGTAGGGTTTGGGCGTCCCGGCCACGCGAGGCCTCGTGGCCTACTCCGATCCTCCATTCATATTTCATAGATAATACCCCATATAGAGCGTCGTCATCCACGTGCCGCTCGTGGTCGAGGTGCCTATAAAAAAATGGCATCCTTGCATTGCATTGGGAGCGCATCAGCAAAACAAACAAAAGGAACTCCAAACCACCTCCTAAACTTCCTATTCTAAATTCAGGGACTTGATAAAAAAATCAACTTCAACCCACCTTCTACTTAGGTTCCTATTTTCTATGCTCTCCTAAATTATAATTTCAGCCCCTCACATTTAGAACCTCCTATCCTACTTGTTTAGAAGGTGAGTTAGAGTTGAGTCTTAATTTGAGCCCCTATTTTTTTATCATAGCATGTAAATAAAAATTTAAGGGTTTAATTTAGGGACTTGGACTGGAGTTGTCCTTGCATATAGTATCCCGTAGTATTTCTTTCGTACCCAAATTAGATGACGTTTTGGACTAACCAAAAAATAATTAATTAGAGATTAGTTTTCCTACTTTGCTCCTATAGAGTTATGGATGTTTCATCTCACAACAATCTGGTATAGGTCAGTTAGTGAGGCCTCGGTCACCGGTTCGACTCCTCCTAGCTGCGTTATTTTTTATTGTCATGTGTGCCCTCGTTTTGGCCCTGCAATGGGCAGGGGCAGTCGCGTCCCGTCAAGTAAAAACAGGTAGGGGAGTACCTACACCTGTAGACAGGTGGATTGTAATCCCGGTTGAGAAAGCCCTATAGTCCTGGTTTTCTCAATCAGGATTGGGAATTCGGAACTAAAAGTTCGGGCTTTTAGTCTCATGCAACCGAGATTAAAAATCATCTTAAAAACTTAAAAATAATTTAAATCTTGCAGATCTCCCTCTTGCATGTAAATAATTTAAATCTTGCAGACCTCCCTCTTGCATGTGTGAGATTCGAACTCAAGACCGGGTCATCCAACCGGGATTAAAAATCATCTTAGAAACTCAAAAATAATTTAAATCTTGCAAACCTCCCTCTTGCGTGTATGAGATTCAAACTCAAGACCTGTTATCTTGTACATATCTTTCTTACCAACTCAACTGCACACCACATGTGATAATGTCTTGGACGCTCTCCCTTTGAATTCACTCATAGGGGACCTTTAGTCCCGTGTTGGAAACTTTTAATCTGGGTTGGTGACTTCAACTAGGATTAAAATGTCACCCTTTGGTCCTAGTTGGTGTTACCAACCGAGACTAAAAGTTAGAGAACCTTTAGTCCGAGTTGGTAACACCAATCTGGAATAAAGGGTGGCTTTTAGTTCCAGTTGGTGTTACGACCAAACGTCACTGCTGCAAAAGTCTGCTGCACTATTCGTTGGGCAGAAGATTTTAGTCTCGATCGGTGATTCCAACTGGAACTAAATCTCTATTAGTCTCGGGCTCAATTTAGAGCGGGACTAAAAGTTAGGATCAAAAGTCTGTTCTCATAGTGGTAGTAGCCACGGAGAGGGCAGCAGTAGCATGGAGAGTGGTGGTGGCAAGTGGATGGCGGCTGCTGCGGTGGCCATAACAATGTTGCTTGTTGTGCAGCTGATGGCAGCTCTGCCGACGGCCATGCCACCCGCATGCACCCTGCACTAGGAGGACATGGACAACACCACCTCCCCCGTCGTGCCCTTAATAAACATCATCGCCAGGGAGCTTGCTAGACTAGGCTCGTGCGGGGCGGATCCTATGTGGAAACCACCGACCGAGAATAAATCTCCTGCCCAACGAATAGTGTGGCAGACTTTTGCAGCAGGGACGTTTAGTCTCGGTTGGTAACATCAACTAGGACTAGCAGCGTCAGGGTTGATGAAGTTGTGCGTCGACCCCGAGTCCAGTAGTGCGGTGAATTCATGGGCGCCAATCCTGACATGCAGCTGCATGGTGTCGCGCGCTCGAATGCCCGTCACTGTGGACAGGGAGATCATCGACTTCTCTAGGTCGAACGATGGCTGCTCGGCTGGGGGATCATCGTCAGGCTCTTCAATGATATAATCAGGCACCTCTAGATAGAATAGGCAAACACATTTGTGCTCGTGAATGAACTGCTCATCGCAGTTGTAGCATAGCCCGAGCTTGCGCCGTTCTACCATCTCCTCGGGTGTGAGGCGCTTGAAGGACCGAGCGGCACATGTCGAAGGCGCCGGTGTAGATGAGGACGAGCCACTGGTCGCTGAGGGTGCCGGCAAGGCTACCAGAGGGCGTCGCGCCGGGCGCGCTGGGGCGCCGGCAAAGGAGGAACTAGGGATGTGTTGCAGCGCTCGTATGCCCGTGCCAGGCACATAGCATGCTGTAGGTCTTGAGGTTCCTGGAGCTCTACGTCGACGCGGATGTACTTGGGCAGCCCACTTGTGAACAGCCGGGGGCGCTGCAGCGAGGAGAGATCGCCTGCGTGTGCGCCCGAGCCTGGAACGCTCCATGTATGCATCCACGTTGGCCCCGAATGGCAGCTGAGCTAGGTCCGCCAGGTGATTAGTGCTGATGGTGGGCCCGAAGCGCTGCTGGCAGTAGCGACGAGTCTGGCCATGAGGGTCGACCGATGTTGGTTTCTAGGATGAGGTACCACTGCTAGGCAACCCCCTTGAGATGGTATGATGGCATCCAGACTTTGTCCACCTCCCGTGTGAGTTGGCCTTAGAAGAATTGTTCACTCTTGTTGAGGCAACCCAGTGTATCCTCCTTGCCATTGTACGTCTCGAAGGAGATTTTGTGATACTTGGGAACGATGGCAGACTCCCACGCCAGTTGGGACGGTGCCATGTGGGCGAAAGCCAGCTGCGGCAGACTCTGCGTAACCGAGCCAAACGTCAGGATCGGCGACGGAGAGTGTGGGAAGCTGATGTGTGTGATCGGATCTCCCATGGGTGGTGGCATCGGTGTGGACTGCTGCCCCTGCGGAACTATCGATGACAGCGGTAGTGAAGGAGAGGCCAAGGCAGAGGAATCTTCCACAGCCGTCGTGACCTCCGTAACCACTGGTGCCGAAGCCGCAGGCAGGTGGGGAACGCCCCCAAAACCATGCAGCCCGAATTGCGGGTACCCCTATTGGCTGTCCATGGCCGTCAGGCGAGCACCCTAGGCAGACAGCTGATGGTTCATGGCGGACATCTGAAGCTGCATGCCATTGAATGTGGAGGTGAGCCGGGCGAGCGAGTCAGCGATGGAGGTGAGCGTGGGCGGCTAGGTCGTTGGGGTGGTGGGGAAGAGTGCGCCGGTGGTGTTGCCAAGCGGCTGCGAGACACTGGCAGCTGCGGGCACACCGGTTGACGGCGTGATCGACGCGGAGGAGTCCCCGGTTGTTGCCATGGAGTCTGATATCACGTTGTTACGGCATTGGGCTTTGCTTCGATGGTTGTAGGGAGGAGAGCGAAGGAGCTGGGTGCAAGAGCGTTGGCGGGGGCGAGGAGCCGTCACAAGTAGATCGGGGAACGCGAGCAGGAGGGTAGGGAAGGGGACGCCTAGACACAATCCCAGGCTAAGCCTGTTTCATTGATTTGACAAACTCTGACTCCTTTAACAAACTTGGACTCTAACTCCTTGGCTAACAAACTCTATCAAATCTTACTTGACCTCAAACTCTAACAAACTATCCAATACTACCTCCTTGGCGCGCCTACGCCTGCTAATCGCGCCAGGGCTCAGCCCCCTTGCTGACGCCGACGCTGATAGGTTTTGCCCACCATAACACATATCCATAAGTGTTTTAGATTGTCAAAACTAAAGACATTTTGAAAACAGAATCTGGGTCATGCAAACCTGGAGGATGCAAAAATAAAAATGACAGAGTTAGTTTCAGAGGTATATCTCATATATCTTGCTTGAAAGTTGGATATCCATGTGCTACAGACATTTTTGCCTGAGGTAAGTCGTGTGCACCAGTTGTAGAGGGCAAATCATGGTCCGATGTTTGATTGAACTTGCTTCGTCAACTTCACTCTGTTCCAGTGCTAAATCTCTTTCAGTGTAGAGAAATAACTTGAGTGCCAATACTAAAGTTGGTGCCATTTATAGTGTTTGCACAAGTATTAGATTGTCCTTCCTAAGGTTGGTGCCACAATAATAAATACTGAACTTTGTTGGAATAGTTGTTTCAGTGAATGGAATTGGGCCGTGGGAATACTGAAACACATCTAACTTTTTTGTACAGCTGTTATTTAAAATGAACAGCCTTTTGATGTTCTCACGGAGATTAAATATGAATATATATCTTGGCATTCTTTTACTCATGTTCTATGGTGACTGGGGTCTGCAATTTGTATTTACCTTCTGGTTATATTGTCCTTCATATATAGATATAAGAGAATCCTTTCTTGCAGGTGAAAAGGATCAAACTGCTTCTGTGGGACAAGACACTTTTCAGATAGATTAGGTAATATTCATCAATCTTAGATTTGTACTGTCAACCTCAGATTTGGAGATTATTGTAGTGTTCATTTATTCCGTACAGCATAAATGAACCCCAATATAGTATCAGGTTGCTTTGTTCTTTGACTAATGGTTTATATGTCATCTAGTGTGGTCATCCCTGCTTGTAGTGCTCTCTATAGTCACTATTTTAATTTGATTATTTAGTTGCATGCTGTTGTCCTTTCCCGTCTATAGGTTCTGCATGCTTCATGCCTTAAATAAATCTCTGATAACTGTGAAGATGTTATTTTCCTACAAAATAACTTTGCTATTAATTTATTTTGGGCACTAGAAGACTAAATTTGAACAATAAATGCTGAACTTTTTGTTGGTGAATGCCTGATGAGGTGTAAATACTGAAACTAGTATCTAATCAGGAAGTTTCCACTTAGCTCGGATCTGTAGCGTGGTTTTAGTGTTCACAGTGGTTTGGATTTTATTTCAGTATTCTAGTTTCAGTTGTAGTTACTGAACTCATCCTGGTTCAGTATTTCAGGTGATTGAGTTTTAGTGTTTTATATGTTAGGCACTCTCGTCTGCTGCTCTTTGCTAGATTTTTCATGTCCCAGAGATGCTGGTTTAGTTGTGTGTGCTCGGTATCTGGGCTGCTATCCAATCCACTGCATTGCACGGATCTTGTTTGGTTTTAATTTCGCGAGCGAGACATGCTGTGATTGTACGTGTGTGAGCGAGACTTGCTGCCGAATCAATACTTGAAATCTAGTCGAGTATGAATGCTTTAGTGATGTATGATATATATATTTATCTTGTCTCACACATGCAATCTCTTCTCCTTTGTGCAGATCAACGGCATCGAATGAAGTGTCTTATGCTACAAATCCTTCACCAAATCAGTCTCGTTGGCCATGATGATACTTGTGGTTGTAAATGGTACTTCTATTTGCACTTGAATTACTTGTAAAGTTATTGTGATATATTGTGAGACATGTGATGTTTGTGATGAGTATGTGATGTATGTGATATATATGTGTTGTTGATGGTATATATGTGATGTCTAGTATATATATTTTTGGTTTGTTTGGATGGAATGCAAAAAAAGAACAAATAAAAAAGTTTATTTTGGTCACTTTGCCCAATGTTCTTGGCTACAACACTCGGCAAAAGGGCATTCCGGGAACCTGGGAATCAAGCTTTGCCGAGTGTCCAGGTCATGACACTAGACAAACTAGGTATTTTGCCAAGTATCCAAGCTTTGCCGAGTGTTCGGGCCGTGACATTAGGCAAACTAGGTACTTTGCCGAGTGTCCAAGCCTTGACACTAGGCAAACTGTGTACTTTGCCGAGTGTCCACACCGGGACTCTAGACAAACTGAGTACTTTGCCTAGTGCCCTTGCCAGGACACTCAGCAAACTTAGAAATGTTATTTTAAAAAAAACTGTCTTTGCTAAGTGTTGTGCTTCAGACACTCGGCAAACCGTCTAACGCCGTCTGGGCTACTTTTGTTTGCTAGCACTTGGCAAAGGCTTTGCCGAGTGTCCGATAAATGACACTCGGCAAATCCTCCTTTGTCGCTAAGTATTTTGCTGTCTCGGCTTTGCCAAGTGTGGCACTCGCCAAACGGTTTGCCTAGTGTCTTTGTCGTTTGCCGAGTGCCTTAGACACTAGGCAAAGCACGCGATTCCAGTAGTGGCATTTGTCACGTCCAAGTTTTCCGAGGTAGCTTCAGATAGATCCAAGCCCTCCAACAGGCTGCAGTGCATTTCTGAGGCAGAGAAACATCAGATCGTATATATTACAAGCAACCTTCTTTGCTTGTTTGCTCGTCTCGGTCTCGCTCCCAGCAAATTAAAGCTAGATACATACATTCCTTTTTATATTTCATTTATTCTTTGCCTCCTCAATGCTGTCAAGAATCCGAATGTACGCTGGCTTAAGCTTTGGTCTTTAATTAGTCAGTTCCCTTTATTTCCTTGGCCATCCTCGATAAGCCAGAGGGTACTGGTTGATATGCTGAATCGGATCTACTACAAGCATCCTTTGCTTGCTCATCTCACTCCTAGCTAGATACATACCTTTTCTCTTTTATAAATTCTTTGCCTCCTCAATGCGTCAATGAATCTGAACTCTGGCTTAACCTTCTTTGATCTTTACTCTTTATAGCAAAGGTTATCCTGTCCGAGCCTTACATCATCGATCAGGCTCTCTCCTCTCCATCAGCTGAAACGATCTATCTATCTGACTTCCCTGATCGTCCGGTAGAGCGAGGAGGCGGCCTGCATCATTGTCTCAGCTCTGTGCGCAATTCCAGCAGGTGAGTGAAAAATCAGCGCTTTTAATTTTACTTCAGGGGTTTTCTTTTTTCTTCCCCCTTTTTGTTTCTTTTCTTTGCAGAAGTGGTACAAGTTTAATTTTGGCATGCATGCATCCGTCAGAATTATGGGATGCATTGGATTTTTTTTAGAAAAAGTCAATGAACCACCAGTTAGAATGTATTATACCACTTTTTTTAAAAAAAAAGTATACCCCTTATACACGTAGCACACAAGCCATATATATAGCCATTCCTCCATTAACTTGCTGGATGAATATAATATACTTCCTCCGTTCCAAATTATAAGTCGCTTTGACTTTTTTGGTTCATCCATTTTGCTATGTATCTAGACATATTATTATGTCTAGATACATAGCAAAATGGATGAACCAAAAAAGTCAAAGCGACTTATAATTTGGAACGGAGGGAGTAGTAATGACGAATGAGACAGGATCACAGGAACCCATAATTCCATAATGTATCCTAATGCAACAATAGTATGATCTAGTACCTTTTGTTTCATATTCCATGGGTATATAGTCCCATTTCTCTATTTTTAAAAATTTATATATTATAAAAAGGAGTTTTAGTTACTACCATCTCGAGAACCTAACAGCTCATATGGGTCATTTGTTAAAGAGGGATGGAATAAATAAGAGACATAAGAGACCCCACCCCCTTCTTATTAAGTCTTCTAAGTCGTTTTGCATATTTTTCATTTGACCAACAGCGACTCCACTCCTCAAAACAAGAAAAATGGCCCGTCGAAAAAATTCCATCAATGACAGGGATTGGTTTGAGGTTGACAAAATCAACAGCTATGCAATATTCATGGGATACCTGTTGATGGGCGTGAGGGGGCTTGGTTTGCTGGTGCTTACATGGACCACGGTTGTCCTCCTCGGTGGCTTCGTCTCCATGCTGCAGAAGAAGGATTTTTGGTGTCTCACAGCTATCACGCTAGTCCAAACTGCCGGGTCCGTTTCCTTACTTCCTTACACTACTGCATACACGGGCTTTGTCCAGAGCCTGGGATGCTCGGCAAAGGCAGTTTAGCTCTCGGCAAAGGCTTTGCCGAGAGTGGCTCTCGGCAAAGACCTTTCGTCACATTTTTTATCGGCAAAGAGGTCTTTGCCGAGAGCTATTCATCGGGCTCCCGGCAAAGGGTTTGCCGAGAGCCAAACCTAGCTCTCGGCAAAGAAAAGTAACCGTTACGGCCGTTGGCGGGTGATGGCAAATTTGCCGAGAGCTACTTGGCCAAGCTCTCGGCAAAGAAATTTTAATTTTTTTTTTGGAAAAAGTCTTTGCCGAGAGCCTCCAGCTTGGCTCTCGGCAAAGAGATGTATTTTTTTTTGAAAACCTCTTTGCCGAGAGCCTACAGGAGGGCTCTCGGCAAAGAGATATATTTTTTTTAAAAAACCTCTTTGCCGAGAGCCTCCTGGAGGGCTCTCGGCAATTTTTTTTTGAAAACCTCTTTGCCGAGAGCCAGGCCTGAGGCTCTCGGCAAAGCTGGGTATTTGGCCATGCAGATGGCTCCTTTGCCGAGAGCCCTTGCCCTGGCTCTCGGCAAATCGACCATCTTTTTAGTTTTGCTGAGAGCCCCCTCGACAAAGGCACCATTTTTTCAGGTTTTCCAAGAGCCCCCTTCGGCAAATCAACCAAAAACTTTTTTTTGTCTTTTCATCTAATTTTCACTTAAATGATCATATGACACATATAATTCTAGAAAATCACATATTTCACATCCAAGAGCCTATAACTCACATATTCTGACATCGATGACAATATATACCACATAATCCACATAAATGATCATTTCCATCACATTGTCCATCATAACAAGTTCAAATACTCCAAACTAAGTTCACATACATCCAAACTAAGTCCAACATGTTCAATAACCATATTCCACAAAGTTCACATATTTAAACAAAATAAGTGCATCACCACATAGTCCACAAACTCCAAACTAACTGAATCTCAAGCTAAGTTGACCTGACTCACTGTGAAGGCCCCCAATTGATATGAGAGACACCTAGGCCGCGTACCGCAGGAGAGCCACCATCTGGAGGTGTCGGCGAGATGCCAGGTATTGGAGAAATGCCAGGTGCCACGTTCTAACCTGCCGACGGAGGCTGCACAAAGGAGAACATAGTTTATTAGACAAGATGACGACAATAACTAGTTTAGGACTTACTTGTGCCTTTGACTTTCCTCACAGGAGTATTAATAGGAGTAGTAAATGCATGAGGGGTTGTCGTGGAGCCAGTAGCGTAGCTGGCAGGGCTACACCCGTTTGAGCCCCAACCGACTGTAGAAACGCTATCATTTCTGTCATCTGTTGTTGATGGGCAAGCTGGTCGGCCTCTCGCTGGCGCTCTTGAGCCTCCAACCGCTTGGCCATCCTCTGCTGCTCGGCCCTTGATGCTTCAAGCTCAGCCTACAACATTGGAAATCAAATGTTAGAGTAATGCAAAGGTAACAAAAGCAATGCAAAGTAGAACTATTGAAAAATGATGAACAACCTGGAGTGCGTCGACCCGGTGCAGTGCCGGCTCTGGTCGTGGGCGTATGGGCGGGCGGTTGCTCGCGCTCGTGGTCGATGCTCGGATCTAGGAGAGGGTGGGAGTAGTCGACCTGTCGATGATGTTGTTGCCAATCCAGTAGCGCCCATGCTTCTTGCCGCCTCCTGTCCTGATGACAAGGTCTCCATCAATGTCGTCGGTGGATGGATTGTAGTCCGGGCCATGGACCTGCCTTGCTACCTACGCGTAGGCGGTGACCTTGTCGTAGACGCCCACGTTGGTGTACGCCTCGAGCGGGTCATCCACGCTGAAGGAGACGTCGGACGACGCCGGGCCCTTGTGGGACATGCCATACACGGCGAACAAGGAGCAAGGCTGTCCCCCGTGTGCCGCCGACTGCGAGAAAGACAACAACAGGGTTACAAATGAGGCATAATTGGATGAATTGAAACATTAACACATACCCATGCTTGTGCGTATCTAGAGAGGCTGCGGTTGCCCTGATGGTGTGCTACACCAGACATTCGTCGACGCCTTTCCTGGGCCGCCCTGTGCGCCTCACGAAACATGGGGTCCAGCCACTTGTCCACCATCACCTCCCAGGCGTCAGGACAGTTGGCGCACCATCAGGCCTTCATCTTCACATCAAGTATGTTACATATAAGAATATGAAACGATGCATTGATAAAAGGTTAAGGAATCAATATGAGAATCTATCTCTTCATCCATGTACTGCTCACGGGTCAAATCTATGTCCCTTGCCTCCGCCTTGGTCTTCCTCTGTCCAAGCCTCGTCGCATACTAGTTGATGACGGTCTAGACGCGCACGTTGTAGTGCATCTCAGTGACTCGTGTCCTTGCAGACGTGGCAACCATGGTGTCGGCATAGGCCTGGTCAATTCGATCCTCGAGTTTGAAGTGGCGCTGCATATAGACACGGCATTATTGCAATGATGGACCAAAGATGCAGTGTATTTGAGACTTGTAGTGCGAGGAAGACTTACCTAGAACTCCTTGATAACCCTATTGGCCATGTTGCCTTCTTGTGTGTCTGTGGCGGCCACGTAGTGAGCAAACATGTAGGCGAGCTCCTCCTTCCCCGCGAACGTGACAATTCCAGGGAAGCGTTCCCTGCACAAGAGACCTAGGATGCTGTTGACATGGCGAGTGCCATCATGCGCCCTCGACACAACAGTCCATTTCCTGTAAAAGTCATTAAGAAAACATTTAAGTTTCTATCTCCATGATCAACATACCATATGAAGTAGTAATAGCATGTAAGTAACTCACTTAGTCCCCTCGGGACGAATCACAACACGTAGGGCTGGGTGTGGTGGCTGAGGGAGGGACGCGGGTCCTCGCAAGTAGACACTCGACGTAGTGGAGGAAGTGCTACCTCCAGTCCCGCCCTCGGCCCCTGCCTCCTCCTCCTTGTGGACCCTCTCAGCACCTGCCTCCTCCTCCACCTCGTCGTCCTCCTCCTCCTCTACAGGAGGCGTCACAGGAGGAGGTAGTGCCGGCTAGCGGCTCCTGCGTCCACGCCTCCTCTAAGACGGCTCTGGAACCTCCTCTTTAACTACAGGACGCGTCCTTGAGAAGAGCGACGCCACGCTCCTCTGACGGTCGCCCACCATCTTCGTTCAATGACCTGCAGTTAAAAGGAATAAAGAAGCAATTAGATATACATTCATAATAAATAAAGTATGACATGTATTACAAAATTATAAAGTATTTGCATGTACAACAAAATTAGAAAGTATTACAACTACTTGGTGGCGGTGGAGTTGGCCGAAGCGGTGCTTCGGCGACGACGCGGATGGCCGGCGATGACGAAGTGCTCCGGCAGTGGAGTCCCCTCCTCTCTCTTCCTCCTCCTCCCTTCCTCTTCCTCCTCCTCCCTTCCTCTTCCTCTGCCTGCTCCTCCCTTACTCTTCCTCTTCTGTCTCCTCCCTCCCTCCCTCTTCCTCCTCTGCGCCGGGATACAGGGGGGCAGGGGTGGCCTGTGGTGGGGGGCGGGGTTGGGGGCGGTGGGTGGCAGCGGGGGGCAGCGGGGTGGACGCCGCCGGCCCGGAGGCGGACAATCTTTGTTTATTTAACACAATAGATATTACTCTATACATATAGTGTCTATCTAGTTGTTATAAACTTGTCGAACTCATCGCCGTTATTGTTATTCACATTGTCGTCCTTTATTAACAGGGTCTTCGATTTCCTTTTAAAGGAAAAGGCAAGTGATATTGGCAATTCTTTGAACGGCTTGATGTCTGCCGTATTTGTCGAGGTCTCTGCAGGATTCAGGATGAGAAACAAATCTTGGAGTTCAACAATTAAAGAACCGTCGATGATTGCACGCATATGTCTAGCACTTGTTTTATCGCTTGTCCAAGTGCTAGTGCTTGCTATTGTCTTATGTCCTCTTGCAATTCTGTATCTGCTTGGGCTGTATCTCTCTGCTGGAATTTCTTTATGGCGTCTAATACAACACGATTATGGTAACAGCGATGGAGGCACCAACCTGAAGCCAGCGCTGAACGTCTTGTACTCTTTAGCCGTGGCCCAAGGTGTGGTTTACGGCTACAGGACCATCTACGATTTAACGGCAAGAACAAGACTAGTGGAATTAGTGGCCCATCATTATTCACTAGAGACAGACTTGGTTTCAGAGTACTTGGATGAAACAGTGGAAGGGTGCATGAAGGATTCATCTTTTGCAAGTGGAAGGAACCTTGTCACATATGCAGTGGACTTATTGATGGAATCTAAGTCAAGGTACGGCTATGTTTCTGGGGTTCTGATTCTTGGCACAGTAACCATGAAATGGTCGACAGATGAACAGTCTGGTCTGATAAAACAACTACTGGCTAAGTCAGCATCATTTAGCCATGTGGTGCAGCAACTGGTAGAGACATTTGGTCCGACAAGCCCATATAGCACAGAGATCAGGCTCCATGCTGCTAGGATAGTGGAAAATGTTGCTGGCAGCGTCCGTTTGGAACAGTTCCCTAAGGGCACGATGATTGAGTGCATATCATCCCTGCTCGACACATTTGAGGAATACAGTTGGCGACCTGAGGGATATAAGCGATATTTGGATGGTCACAAGGAGTATGAACGGGACTGGCTGCTAGATCAAGGGGAGCTGTGGTACTGTTACACTGTAGATGCAGTTCCAAGAGTATCCTCCAGCAAGACACAGGAAAGTGACAATGACGATAACCTGCTCCAGAGCTACAAAGGTCTAGTGGTGCAAGGCCTGCGTATCCTCCAGAAGCTCGCAATCAACGAGGAGAACTGCAGAGTGATAAGCAACACCCAAGTTCTGCTATCCAAGACGATGGCGCCCCTGATCTCAGGGAAACTCCATGAGGACCATCATGATGAATGGTCCATCATAGCAGAGGAATCACTAGAATTCATGAATCGGTTGATGGCGACTCTAGGAGAAGGGACCGAAACAACAAATCTGACAAGTGAGATCTCAAGCAGCAGCCAAGCAGCGATCATCAGAACCCTGGGGTGCCACAAATGCCCCATGTTGCTGAAAAGAAAAGCCACACAGGCCCTCTTACAATTGTCCCCGGATACACCACCCTCCATTGGAAGTGGAAGCATAATATTCGTATGGATACTGCTGGACATTTTTCTTCTGCCAGATTATCACTTTGTTGACAGGATATGCGGTGCCACTCATTTGCTAAAGAAAAGTAGCTACACCACAAGATTAGCAGGTCAAAAAATGCAGGCCATGATGATACCTTCGATAACAGAGGCAACTGACACGAGTATGCTACCATCAGTTGTTAGTAACGTTATTGGCAGCCTCGCCAGAACTGTTGCAGGTGCTGAAAACAATGCACACAGAATACATGCAGTAACGATCCTGGACCATCTCTGTCAATACTACACCAAGGACGATGAAAATCTGAAGGAGCTGAAGAAAGCCGTGGCCAATGTGATAGAAGAGGTAACTAACCTGTGGGTAAACATTTTTTTTAAAAAAAGTATCCCTTTCATTCCCATATTACTGGGATCAGAGTACTACCGTTATCACTCTGAAGTCTGAACCATACTGAATTAATTGGTGCCTCAGGTGCTCAAAGAAATTGTCCATGGGCCCACGACAGAAGAAATACAAGTTGTGACTGAAGCAAACAACGGCGGCAAGGTTCTCCTCGCAGAGGGTCCGGACTTAGAACAAGGTGGTTCTTCACATGATAATAAGAATAATGGACAGGAACGCCGCTCATCTACTCCTCATCAGCAAAAGGGTGAGCAACACCAGGGAATTATCCAACTGCAGGAGGCCTTGATAGGATTGTGCTGGTCTATAAAATTCTTTTGGATTAATAAAGACCAATATTTGTCTCGTCAGTTCAACGAGATCGCAGCCAATATATGTTCGGTACAGGGGATGCCTCACAAGACTTTGTAAGGGTGTGCTCCTAGGGTATGAACAGGAAGAACACGAAAAATACGATATGTAGAGTGCTTAAGAACTTAACATGGTATTTGTTACAATTGTTCAGCGTGCCCTAGAAATGCCCTCTTCCTCCCTTCTTATATTATTCCTCTAGTTGTTCCACACTGGGCCGAAGACACGGGTGCTGGGCCGAAGCTTCCTTCTGGGCCGAGAGGCAGGCGAGGCCGTAGAGCGTGATGGAGAGTCTTGAGCTGGTACGGTAGTAGCTAGGTCGCTAACATCCCTCTTGTCTTCAACCGGCATGTCCCCAGGCCGGTGCCCTTGGAAACTGCTGGCGTAGAGGTAGCAGAGGTTTCCAAGTGGCCAGCTCCGGCGGCGACTGGGACCATTGGATGACGCCCTGCTCCACAGGCCGGTCACCCGAAGTCCAGCGACGGTGCAGAATTTTCACCGGAACCTAAAACTCCTGCAGGTCAGAAGGAAACGAGGGTGACACCTGATGCGAACCAACCACAGCCTTTAGTTTTTTTTTGACAAGAACAGCCTTTAGTTGAGACACATGAAAAACATTGTGAATAGTTGCAGACGCAGGCAGCTCCAATTTATAAGCTACTGCTCCCATGCGTTGAATGATCTTGAAGGGCCCAAAGAACTTGAAGGACAGCTTGTTATGGGAGCGGCGAGCCAAGGAAGACTGAACATAAGGCTGAAGCTTCAAAAAGACTTGAGTCACCCACTGCAAACTGCCTTTCAGAGCGATGTTTATCAGCTTGTCGTTTCATTCGGGCATTGGCTCGAAGAAGGTGTTGTTTGACCACAGATTGCATGAGCTCACACTGCTGCATCCAGTCGTGAAGGTCAGGCACATCCTGGAGCGCATCCACATTCAACCCAAAATGTCGTGGTGGAAACCCACAGAGCACCTCAAATGGAGAACGACCCAGAGCAGAATGAGTGGAAGAATTGTACCAGATTTTTGCCAGCGATAACCAGCGGCTCCACTGAGAGGGGCAAGCATGAACGAAGCAACGGAGATAGGTCTCCAAGCATTGATTGACGCGCTCAGTTTGTCTGTCCGTCTGTGGATGGTATGAAGAGCTCAGGTGAAGGTTGGCACCAGCAGAACAAAACAACAACTGCCAGAATTTGCTAGTAAACACACGGTCACGATCCGAAATGATAGTCTTAGGCCATCCATGCAATCTATAAACCGTGTCTTGAAAAACCCGAGCCACAACTGCAGCAGTAAACGGATGACGGAGGGGAATGAAGTGTGCAAACTTGGAGAACTTATCAACCACTACCAGAATTGCATTGGCTGACTTGGACTGGGGTAGGCCTTTGATGAAGTCCATAGTAATGACTTCCCAGGAGGCTGACGGCACCGGCAGCGGTTGCAGTAGCCCGGGATAGCGGGCACGATCAGGCTTGGCTTGGAGGCACACCACACACGACTGCACGAAGGAATGAATGGCCGATTTCATACCAGCCCAGTAGAACAGTTGTTTGATACGGGTGTAAGTGACCGGAAAACCGGAATGCCCACCCACTGGACTGGCGTGGAACACCTGGAGCACATGCTGCTGAGCGGAGAGATAGGAGCTAAGCCAAATTCTGTTCTTGTAACAAATGACGCCTTGAGACAAGGTAAATGGAGGAACCGACGCTGGGTCAACAGCAAGACGAATCAGATTGGGTGACTGACGTGAGCCACTGGTGTTCCACAGAGGAGATAGCAGTCAACTACTCCGGATGAGATCGGTGGGACAGAGCATCAGCTGCGCCATTATAAGTGCCTTTGCGATACTGGATCCTGTATTGTAACCCCTGTAAGCGAGCAAACACCTTTTGTTGCCAGGCAGTGTGTAGGCGTTGCTCGTTCAAGTGAGTCAGGCTCTGGTGATCGGTGTGTATCACAAACTCAGCATGAAGGAGGTAGTGACGCCACTTATCCACAGCCATGAGCAGAGCCAGATATTCCTTCTCATACACTGTGAGTCCTTGATTGCGAGGGCAGAGCGGCTTGCTGAGAAATGCAAGTGGGTGACCATCCTGATGCAACACCGCACCAACCTCCGCTCCCGACGCATCAGTGTCGATATGAAATGGTTTAGCAAAGTCGGGCAAGGCCAATACCGGAGCTGAGCAGAGCGCCTCCTTCAACAACTGGAATGCCTGGTCATGGGACGGAGTCCATACGAACAGCTGGTCCTTCTTGAGAAGCCCGGTGAGTGGCTTGGCAACAATACCAAAGTTGCGGACAAACTTGCGATAATAGCCTGCAAGTCCCAGAAAACCACGGAGTTCTTTAACCGAAGTTGGGGTCGGCCAATCAACTACAGCCTGAATCTTTGAAGGGTCATTGGCCAAGCCTGCTGCCGAAATGACATGCCCCAGGTAAGAAATGGACTCCTGGGCGAAACTGCATTTGGACAATTTCAGTTTCCACTTATCGGCGCGTAGCCACAGGAATACCATCCTGAGATGCTGAACGTGTTCCTCAAAGGACTGACTGTCCAGTCTGGGTGCAAGGGTGACATTCATAGCGCCCTGAAATGTGCCCGGCGCGCCGATCAGTCTAAATGCCATCACACGAAATTCATACCGGCCAAAATGAGTCTGAAACGTTGTCTTGTGCTCTTCACCAGCCTTAAGCAAAATTTGGTGGAAGCCAGCCCGCAAATCCAAGGTGGAAAACCAGCGAGCACCATGGAGTTCATCCATAAGTTGTCAAAGACAGGCACAGGAAACTTGGATTTTTGTGTAATGGCATTGAGGTGCCTGAAGTCCACACAAAAGCGGTATGTTCCATCCTTTTTCTTCACCAGTAGAACTGGGGAGGAAAACGCACTGGCACTGCGCTGAATAAGACCATGATTCAATATATCCTGTACTTGACTTTCAATCTCATCTTTTAACTTGGGCGAATAACGGTACTGTCGGAGAAACACAAGTTGAGCACCTAGAATAAATGGAATCTCATGATCACAGTCGCGAGAAGGCGGCAGAGATACTGGTTCCTGAAACAAGTCCTCAAATTCAGACAACAACGAAGTAATGGCCGGAGGAACTGAGGAACACTGAGTTGAAGGACTGGGCAGAGCAGCCATCTGCTCGAGTTGAAACAACATGTACTGAGGAGCAACTGGGTCATGCCCCTGAAGAATCGGAACAGAACCTTCATACGGAACTGCCAACCACTTATGCTTCCAATCCACTTGCATTGGGCTGAAGGCCTCCAGCCAATCCATTCCAATAACCACATCAATATTGGCCAGAGGTAATATCCTGAAATCAGATGAGAACAAACAGCCATCGACAGTCCAACGAACAGCTCGAACCAGACCCTTAATGAGAAGCATGCCTCCACCGGCAATCTGAACAGAACTGGACACCCCTTGGATCGGAGCATTGACCACCTGATGTACTAGGGACTCATTCACAAATGAAGAGGAACTGCTCGAATCAATAAGAATGTGGACTGGGATATCCTGTAACTTGCCTGTCAGCCTGATGGTGCGAGCGGCGGGCACACCCGAGATTGCAGAGTTGGACAACGCCAGCAATATCTGCTCGGGGGACCAAGTGCCTGGGCAAGAATCCGCCAACGAGTCATCAGAAGAGAAGGAATCCCACAAGACATCAACGGCATGTAGGACCTCCAGAGAGCAACGGTGGTCCTTGCTCCATTTGGCGCCGCACTTGTAGCACAATCCCAGTGCGCGCCGATAGGCCTTGAGGGCGGACAGCTTGGCATCCGCAGGTGGAGCACCCGTTGCCGGTTGGGACGGAGCCAGAGCCACGAGCGGCGGAGCCGACGGCCACGGCGGAGGCGGGGGCAGGGGCAGTGCCGGCCGTGGCATCGCGGGCGGTGCCAGTAACCGAAGTTGGGCAGACCAATCACCACGCCTGGCCTGAGTGGCGCCAGAATTCCCAGTCACCTCTACCTGCAACAAGGCAATAGAGCTAGCAGCATGGAGAGTTTGGGGTCGCATAACCAGTACAATAGACTTGATATCAGGACGCAAGCCATCAATGAAACGCGTGGTGAAATACATGGGGTCTGTGTTACTGGAATAGGCAGAGAGCTGATCAATCAGTTCAGAGAACTGCTTGACATAATCAGCCACAGATGAAGTTTGACGAATATGGAAGAGTTGGCGAATGAGGAGTTCTTTCTGGTCGCGATCAAAGCGATCATGCATCATACGACAAAAGTCCAGCCAGGAACAGTTTGGAATCTGCGACTCAATGGATTGTAACCAAAGGGCAGCAGGATCATCGAGATGCATTTCAGCCACAGAAATCTACATGGATTCGGGCACTGCGTACATGGCGAAGTACTTCTCAGCACGGGAATGCCACAAACGAGGATTGTCACCATCAAAACGAGCGAAGTGGAGCTTGGGAAGGCGCCCGGTGTTAGGAGTGTATGAGTGGGGTGAACTGGGTTGGGACGAAATAAGCGGCGGAGGGGAAGCAAAAGCAGGATTAGGTATCTAAGGGAGCGGTGGTTGGGGATTTGGTGGTGGGAATGTAGGTGGAGGGCGATGGTAGGGAAACAATTGAGGGCGGAATGGCGACGGCCAGGAGGACGAAGGTGGAGGATGAGTGGACAGTGGTGGTGGCGGAGGAAAGACGAACTGAGAGCTGGAGGAAGCAGGGTCTGGAGGCTTACCATTGGCCGGGATATGACGCAGGGTCATGACTGAGCCATGGCCACTATCCCGTGTAATCGATGTAGAGCCGTGCCCCTTGGGCCCGTCGACTTTGAGCCCGGCAAACACATGCGCGGACGCCGACGAAGGTGAAGCAGCGACGCTGAGGCGGGGAGACATTGTGTCGAACACCCCGTGGTCGGTCGTCGAAGACAGCTTGGCGAGCTGGATCCAGAGGTCTTCCACCAGAGTCTCGGTCGCCGAGACCGCAGACTGGAGCGCCTGGACGCGCACGTCTTGTTCGGCGCGGATCTGGTCGAGGCGCAGCGACTCAAGGGCGGCGACGCGAAGCTCAACACCTGGATCGACGGACGCCAGTGGAACGCGCTCGATGGCGGCGAGGCGTGATGGCGGCGTCGCGGCTGGAGCGGCCGGACTCCCAATCCGCGAATCGGCGCTCCCACTTCGTATCCTGGTCATCGAATCGTCGGTTGAGCTCTTCCTTCGTCTTCTGGATCTCGTCCACGAGGAGTTTGGTGTTCGGATCCATGGCGCCGAGGGCTCGTTGACGGCAAGTGTAATGGCGATGCGGAGGATCGGAGGCCAGGACTCGAACTAGAATCTGATACCAATTGTAAGGGTGTGCTGCTAGGGTATGAAGAGGAAGAACACGAAAAATATGATATGTAGAGTGCTTAGGAATTTAACATGGTATTTGTTACAATTGTTTAGCGTGCCCTAGAAATGCCCTCTTCCTCCCTTCTTATACTATTCCTCTAGTTGTTCCACACTGGGCCGAAGACACGGGTGCTGGGCCGAAGCTTCCTTCTGGGCTGAGAGGCAGGCGAGGCCGTAGAGCGTGATGCAGAGTCTTGAGCTGGTATGGTAGTAGCTGGGTCGCTAACAGGCTTTCGAATCACTTGTGGAAGAGGCAAAAAAAGGAACTTTTGGCAGCTGCACTGGACGTACTAGCTAATTCCTGAAGTGAAACAGAAACCTGTAATCGAAAACCTGAAGCCTCAAACACCCGAATGCACTTTGCTCCATGAGAGTTCTCAGTATAAATGTCGTAAGGTTGAAATAATCAAACACAAGTGATATTTATTTACCTTGTATGTACTTTGTTAAGTTTCATTTGCCTAGAGACCATATTATTATGCTACTTATCCTCTATTTTTCATGACTATTTTTTTTTAATAAAAACGGGATATATAGGGTTGGCTCCTCAGTTCTGGTGGTGCACGAATATTTATGATGTTTGTGTTCTTTTCTTCTCTTTTCTTACTACACAAGATTGTAAGAATCCACAGTCATTGTCTGTGTTTATCATTTATGATATTTGTATTTCTTTTCTTCTATTTTCTTATTATTACTACGAATGACAAGGTTCCATTGACACTGTGTGAATTTCTAGGGCGACATGAATCCATTGTCCTTGTGTGAATTTATAGGACTGACACGTATATATTAGCTAGCTAATTTCAAAGTTGCTGGGTACTATTACTATTGACCATGACAACCTTGTCAGGACTCAGGACACATATACCTGTGAAGAACTGCATCAGATGCAGTGCAAAACAAACAGCTATACAGTACTTTCACCATCAATTCCGAAACTATTTTACTTTCAACCACATCTTCTCTTTCTCATGCAAGAAGGGTATTTCAGTTTTGCTGTATGATAATATATATGATCCACATATGTCATTGTATATCTGAAATGGAACAAAATGTTTAGCGTTTGCAATTTTCTTGCCTTTATTTCATTCATAGATCTTACATGTAGATGTGAGAAGAAATTAGCTTCTCAACATGAACAGCTGATCAAAGGTTTCAGTTGCACAAATCTTCAACGTTGCCAGAGCAGCTAGATAAAAGGTACTGATAATTCCAGCCCTCGTGAGCTAATTTACTTAGCAGAACTAAACTCATACAGTCATACATGGCTCCTTCAATCAAGTTAAACAAAAAAAACATTGAATACAACTCTCAGCGTGATTAGCAAGGGTTACTCTATTAGCCAAGGTGTTTGAACTGACTCCCATTGGCAGAGCTTGCGTTCTTTTAACCACAGAGCTGCAAGTAGGAAAGCAGTTTGAGCTCGTCGCCTCATATTGTTAAGAATAATAGCTGGCAGGCCAAAACAAATTTAGTTCCAAGCTAATATGCATTCCATATCACTACACTAATCCTGCTCCGGATCATACAGCAGATGCCGGAGGCCTTGCCCGTGATAGGATGGATTGACAAAGACCAAGGTTTGAGTCGTTACTTCAACCAGATGGCATTCCGAGATATGTTCAGAACAAGGCATGCCTGAAAAGACTTTAAAAAAAATTGCATTGCCAAAATTTGGCCTAAAATGCTGTACGTGTTTGGTTTATGCCCAAGCCAAATTCAGAATAACATATAAATTGAAACATATGCATGCTACTCATTCAATCGTACAAATAAACACATGTTAGTTTTTTTTCTTTATTTTGAAAGGAGATTAACTTGGCTTTTAAGAAAGCCAATAAGTTGGACGTGAAGAATGGATACCTTGACCCACATCTCATATGCGAGGCAGCCCATGCCGGCCCTGAATCTTGGAAACATGATCATCCCGCTTTCACAGGTGTCAAGGGCAAGCAGGCTAGGAACAAAGTTAGGAAGGCTGCACTCCAAACAGCAAAGGAGAATGTTGTACTATATATATATATATATATATTGGGAATGCGTTCCTAGCTTATCAGAATTGCCAATATGTATATGACCCGTACCGTTCCTGGTAAGATCCATTACTATCTTAACTGTTTCCATGCCATTTAGTTTATGTTTGCTCATCAAGACACAAAAATATTGTTTTACATTGTTTCTATCATAATGCAGTGATCACTTCATCTTAGCATCCATCAATTTGAAATTGGGTAATGTTGTCATCTTTTATTCTTTGAGAGCTGAAGACCAAAAGTATAAAAAATTCACCAGCCTTCTACAGACATAAGTTTTCTTTGTATTTGTGCATATATGATTGTTTTTAGTGTTACTAGTTGTTTCTTCCTTTAAATACTGCATATAGATATTACGTTAGAAAAGGTGGAGACTATGCACCAGACAAGAAGGAGAGGATGACTATTTCTTTTCATCAATTGGTATGATCACTTTCTAACCAAATCAAACTATTATACTAATTTGGCATGTGGATGACTGTGTCATCGACTAATTTGACTGTCTCATCGACTTGCAATGTTCGAGGCAGCCTGGTGGCACTGTTCTTTGTGGGTACTATGTGTGCCAATGGATGCGAATGAACTACAATCACCCTGAAGAAGTAAGTCGCACTATATCATAAGCATATGTCCATTAATTTAATTAAATCTAGCTAATTTTGACCCTTCTCATTATTTTGGTGCAGCAGCATAAGGCCCTTAATCCAACGGCAAGAATTGAGCAAAAGGATATTCAAGACATTCAAGATAGTTTCTGCAAGTTCTTGTTGAGTGAGGTTCTTGTGCCTTCGGGGCGATTCTTTGATCTAGGATCGGAGTATGCCACGAATCATGTGTTTGAAACTCTTCGACGTAAATGTCGGCGATCCTTCTTTTTCTTTTTTGGGCCGTAAAACTTGTAAACAATCCGTGTATATATTTGGTGTGTCATCATGTGTATGTATTGTATGATACAAAGTTAATTTCAAATCTGCAATGAAATTTGGTGAGAAAGCACGATTTAATTATGGCGGGAAAGCACTGACATATAATTTGGTGGGAAAGCACGATATAATTATGGTAGGAATATTTGAATTCAAAAGGTACAAAATCAACCTTTAGAGGCGGTTCTTTTTGTTGCTGTTGTATATCATAGTTTAGGGGCGGTTGTGTTGCAAGAGCCGCCTCTGATCAATGCACTTACAGGAACGGTTGCATTGCAGCAACCGATTCTGTAATATCTTTACAGAGGTGGTTGGTTGCAGCAACCGCCACTGTAAACGGGTCTTTAGAGGCGGTTTACATAATGCAACCGCCACAGATGATTCTTTTTCAGGGGCGGGTTTCTCAAGTCAACCGCCTCTGAAGTCCCGTTTCCAGTGCCAATTGAATAACCGTTGCTATAAAGACTTGAATTTCAGCAACGGTGGCACAGTGGCGGTTATAAAAACCGGCCCTGAAAGTCTCATTTGACCGACTCTAAAATCGTTTTTGTACTAGTGGTTACCAGTGATCTATCAAAGTAAGTTCGGTTCTTGTACGGTCTAAAACATAAAAAGGATTAAATGGGTCTGTATCAAGGATGGTTTTGTGCTTATCCACCTCACTGGCTAACTCTATCTAGCACTCTACCTCACTTCTTCTCGCTGGCTTCCTCATTCACCGTTGCCAAGCTCGATCTCCACCACCACAGCGTGCTCCAATTGAGACGGGATGTCTCATTTCATGAAATCATCTTGATGTGGACGGGCGAGGTGTAGGCTTCAAGGTGCCTACAGCACCGACATTGTTGGATCTGAGTACGCCGTTGCACTAGATCCAGTTGGTGAGCTCGATCAGTGGGTTCTAGCTAATCCCATGCCCGAATTATGGTCTGGATTGGGTGTTGGACGGGCAGACCTAGAAGGAGAGTGCCAACCATGGCTGACTCTACTACAAGTGTTCTAGGGATGGGGTTACCCCTCCCAATTTGCACAGTTAGGCTTCTAATTTGTGGCTCATTTTCAATTCATTAAGAAGTGTGGTCACCTTGTCTTTAACTTTCAAGGGCGTATCCATAGGTGTTATGTCCTCATCAAAGAGTGTCTAAGAGAGCATACTAGATGATCAACCACTTTTGAGGGTGAAGTCTTTTGCCCGACGCACATGAGAGAAGTTTTGGAGGCTTCATGACAACCTTTGGCTACGACTACATCAAACTACAAAGAGACTGATCTGGTGGTTAAATATGCCAGCCTGTGCTAACATATGGGTCCATAAAGGAGAGAGAAGAGGATAACTCAACTAGTTGCATGTTTGTTGATTCGGTGTTCTAGCGGATAGTCCAACAAGAAGGGTTGGATGGTCCGTTAGAACCTTGTTGACTTTGTTGTGTTAAGAGGTCAACTAGGGTCTTACATGTTCTAATTTGGAACAGTCGGGGAGGCAACTCCAAGTAGTTCAAGGGAACACCAAAATATTGAATTTCTTTGATTAAGGTGAGGCATTCAGAACTGATGTTGGCCATTGCTTGTAGTCCGTAGGTTAGCACCTATTGAGTTTGGATATTTTCTTCTAGTTGATTTATTGAGATCTCAATTCGGATAAGTTGGTTAGATTGACATGAGTTGAACGAGACCTTCAAAGGGTCCACTATCTTGCTTTAGGGAAATTTGTCATCGAGATTAGTGTTACATTGGGAGATGCTCACTTCATTAAAAAGGCGTAACCATTGTTGGAAGAGACTGGAGACAAAGATACTTAGAGTATAAACGAGTCAAATTTTGTAGTTCAAAGAAGTTTTGGTGATTAGCTAGGTTCACATGCATTAAGTATCAAGGCGGTGATGGTTAGAAGTTAGGGCTTCCAAGAGTTTTCTTTTTGCAAAGTTTAAATTAGGAACAAACGTTGGGTCATGACGAGTGTCATCTCCATGTTTGTTCATAGGAGCTGCACAACCATATATATGAGGCTGCCAGGTGCAGGGGCGCTGGCCGCAACGAAGGGAGAGAGAGGGATCATGTTCATGTTTGTTGTTTGAGGGTGGGAGAGATGAGAGAAGGAACTTGGTTGTTGCTTGAGGAAGGGAAAGAGAGGGAGAATAGGGCCATGGGTGGATTCATGCCCTCTCATGGCAACCATTCCGGAGGTGCCACGTGGATGCACGGGTCCTGCCTATCCATCACAAGGAAACACAACTACAAATAGGCCACAGAGAGTGAAAAGGCGCACACGATTAGGCCATCCGCAATGTGAGTGGTGCCAGTTTACTGTTTATGCATACAAAGGTGTCAGTGATGCCCAGTTAAGTTTTAGGCTGCAGTGTGAGGAATCACTATAGGACCCACCACAAAGTACCGTGTCAGGGTGTAAAAGCTGGACCGCTACCCTTACCCGGGTGAACGCTCTCTGGCCGCCAACGAGTGAGCTTTGCCCCCCCCCCCCACCAGCTCTAGTGCTTATGGAGGCTACAAGATTGGTTAACACACAGGTCGATCTATTGCATGATGTTGGACTAGTGCCCTGTACAGGCTGCTGACGCTGGGCCAATACCCGTTCAATATGTGATTGAGGCAGCTGCCTGCATTCCCCTGGAGTCACCACTCATCAAAGGTGGACAGAGGTTTCGACGAGCTCGCACACCAGCCTCGGTACAGACCCTGCGTAGGAGTGGCAGGCTTGTTGCACGGCCACAGGCGGTCAACGCCACCGTGCAGGCTCAACATCTGCTGCTGAAGAAGCTAGGAACACCGATGCTAGAGGACACGACTGATGCTGACATTGACAAGAAATTCTGACAGGTCTTCAGTAGAAACATGTCTAGTGCCAAACAAGAACGGTTGGAGCTGCTGCTGGCCGGGGGTTTCGATGTTACAACCCTTGATGTAGATCTCTTACGGCTCACGGCCGACTAGCCAGCGGCCAACAGGATCTTATCCACGTGGGTGGAAGTGTTGTGGCAAACTGGTTATTCAATGACAAGAAGCTTCTGCTGTCTGGTTTGGAATGCTCGGGGCCTTAATGACTGAGCTCATAGAACTATGCTCAGGTGGCTAATCTTGCTGCATAAACTCGAAATTGTCTATATCCAGGAGACTAAACTCTCTGCAATCTGTAACTCCCTAGCAATTGAATGCCTAGGTTCTGATTATGAGTATGACTTCATTCCAGCGGCCAGGGTGGTGGGTGGTGTCCTACTCACTTGGAGCAAGAACGCGTGGTCGGCGCTAGAGTTACATAAAGGGGCATTTTTTATTTCAGCCCGCTTCACCCCCATCGGCACCACTAGGGGACCATGGTTGTTCATCGGAGTCTACGGACCGCAACAGGACGTAGATAAGGTTCATTTCCTCAGTGAACTCACCCAGTTTAGAGATGTCGCTCCTAGCGAATTGTTTCTTTGCGGGGATTTCAATATGATATACAGGGCACAAGATAAGAACAACGACCGACGAGATCGGCGTTGCATGCACCGCTTTAGGACCTTCCTGGATAGGGTACAATTGTGGGAGATTCACATGATTGGGCGCAAATTCACATGGTCCAACGAGAGGGATAACCAGACGTTGGTGCTGTTGGATCAGATGTTTGCATCTGTGGAATGGTTTGGAAGCTTTGCCGACCATGTTCTGAAGCCACTCTCAACCGATTGTTCCGATCACTGCCCGCTACTGCTGCAGCTTCAAGTGTTTGATGGGGTGCACAGCAGATTTCCGTTTGAAGCTTTCTGGCCCAAGATCCTAGGTTTCATGCAGGTCGTCTAGGAGGCCTAGGTCTCGATACTACTGCCAGATTCAGACCCATTCAGAGTGTTGGACCAGAAGCTATGGGCTACTGCTCTTGCATTGCGTCGTTGGAGCGTAGTAAAGATTGGCAGCATTGCAATGCAGCTCGCGATGTCCAGGGAGGTGTTATGGAAACCATGCAGGAATCATGGTCTCTGGCGGATTGCAAACTCAATCTGCATAAAACTCTAAAGATCAGAGTGCTTGGCCTATCATCACTCTCGTGAACGATCGTACATCAGCGAGCCAAGATCCGCTTCCTAGCTAAGGGGGATGCAAATACTAAGTTCTACCACCTCCAGGCTTGCCACAAGAGAAGACAAAATAGAATTGAAAATTTGCATGTACATGGCGCACAGGTTGTAACCGAGGTGGGCATGAGCGAAGCATTGTTTGAATTTTATAATGGGGTCCTAGGCACTAGCTTCGCATGTTCAAGGCGTGTTAATCTCTAGGCCATGGGAGTCCCCTCCCTAGAGTTGGGGCATCTAGAACACCTTTTCACCGAGGAAGAAGTCTGGGCAGTGATCCAAATGATACCGTGTGATAAGGCACTAGGTCCCGACGGCTTCACAGGTCTATTCTACAAGCTGGCTTGGGAGTGCATCAAAACAGATATCGTGCATGCCTTCAATGCTTTCTGGTCACGGGACTCTAGAAGCCTTTACCACCTTAATAATGCCCTAATGATACTGTTAAGGAAGAAGGACCACCCATAGGAGATCAGGGACTTCAGACTAATTAGCTTGGTCCATAGCTTTGCTAAGCTAATCACCAAATGTCTAGCTAATAGGTTGGCATTGGAACTTGACAAGTTAGTAATGCATAATCAAAGTGCTTTCATTAAAGAGAGAAGCCTACATGACAACTTCAGAGAAGTACAACTCACTTGCAAAACAATCCATCGCCTTAAGCATAGTTGTGTGCTACTAAAGATTGATATTGCAAAAGCATTTGGCTCGATCTCCCTTGAGTTACTTCAGCACATGGGTTTTGGAAGCAGATGGAGAGATTGGATTGTAGCGGTCCTGTCCACAGCAAGCACCAAAATCATGTTGAATTGAAAGCCGGGAAGGAGAATTTGCCATGCTCGTGGACTAAGGCAAGGAGATCCTTTATCGCCACTGCTATTTGTTCTGGTAATGGAAGTTCTAAACCACCTCCTTGCTTTCATTGAGAGGGATGGCTTCCTTTCACCTGTACGTGGGATCGGCTCGGCACGGGTGTCCTTGTATGCGGACGACTTGGTCCTCTTCGTAGCACCGCTGGAACGTGACCTGCAGGCAGTGAAGGCTGCCCTCTCTATCTTTGGCCAAGCATCGAGGCTCTTCTTCAACCTTTAAAAAAGCGTGGCCACACCCAGCAACTGCTCTGCCGACCAGCTCCTACTTGTCCAACAGCTATGGTCCTGCAAGATCGAGGAATTCCCCTGCCGCTACTTAGGGATCCCATTTTCGGTGTGCAATTTCAAGAGATCAGACGAGCAGCCAATCATTGATAAAGTTGCTTCAAGAATTCTATGTTGGAAAGGCTGATTACTCAATGATGTAGGCAGAACGGCTCTGATGAAATTGACTCTATCAGCTGTACCCATTCACACGTCCATTGCCCTAGGACTGTCGCCATGGGCATTGCACTCCATTGATCGACTGCGCCGTGCTTTTATTTGGGTAGGTGCAGACACTGTTGCCGCTGGAAAATGCAAGGTGGCCTAGACAAAAGTCAGTAGACCTAAGGAACTGGGTGGTCTAGGCATCTCTGACCTCTGACGTTCAGGGATAGCTCTCAGGGTGAGATGGGTCTAGAAGGATAGGTAGCGTGGACAACAAACATCATGCAGGGAGCAATGAGTGTTTGCCCTTTTTCGTGCGGCCACAGTTCTACAGATTGGCAATGGCGAATCCACGTTCTTCTGGACCGATTAATGGCTAGATGGAAAGTGCGTCGAGGAGGTCACCCCGTTGGTCTTTGCTGCGGTGTCTGCTAGAAGACAGGCTACGACGATCGTGGCAGCATGTCTTCTCAACAATACTTGGGTCAACCATATCCGAATAGCGCCCACTCTCCAGCTTATGGTACAATTTGCACACTTATGCGACATGATCGAACAAGTGCAGCTTAAGTGCAGCTTACAGATCATGCAGACACTTTTCTGTGGAACCTCATGACAAATCAAACCTACTCTGTTGCATCTACTTATGGAGCTATGTTCTTCGGCTCCTCGCCAGTGCTTGGTGCCAAATAGCTGTGGAAAACGGCTACCCCGCCACGGGTCCGTTTCTTCTTCTAGCTGGTTCTCCATCGACGTTGTTGGACTGGAGATCGTCGCTTCCGTCATGGCCTCCAGACGGCAAACGACTGTGTCATGTGCCTACAAGAACCGGAGACAATGAATCACATCTTACTTGGCTGCAGCTTTAGTCGCCAAGTATGGCAAATCTGTTTGGACAGGGTCCATGTTTCGTTGCAGGTACGCCAGGAGATGGTTTTTGAGTGGTGGCTGCGGTCAAGGAAGTTGATCCCCAAGCTCCTTTGACGGGGGTTCGACTCCTTGTCAATGCTGCTCGGTTGGATGCTGTGGAAAGAAAGGAATGCACGGACTTTTGACAGGACGACCAGAACGCCCCTCCAACTAGCTGATGCCACCTTCGATGAAGCTCAGACATGGTGCATGCCCAGGAATAAGCACCTCTCGGTGCTCCTGGCGAGACGTTAGCCCGCTATTCCTAGTTTTCTGTACTAGGCTGCTTGTGGTCAATTAGGCCTTGTTCAGTTCATGAAAATTTTTGGTTTTTGCTATTGTAGCACTTTCGTTTGTATGTGACAAATATTATCCAATCACAGAGTAACTAGGCTTAAAAGATTCGTCTCGCAAATTACAGACAAACTGTGCAATTAATTTTTATTTTTGTCTATATTTAATGCTCTATACATGTGTACAAAGATTTGATGTGATTGGGAATCTTGAAAATTTGTGGGAACTTAAACATGGCCTTAGTTTCAATGTAAGTCTGGGCTGCGAGATCCAGTAGTGATAGGCTGTCTTCAAGGCTGGCAACGGTTGTTGCCGTAATCCCTGTAAAACTATTGCTTCCTGCTTAATAAAATACGTGCCTCGGCGTGGTCTAAAAAAAAAGCTAATTTAATTAGTTAGCCGAACTAAACTCATACTCTCATACATGGCTCCTTGAATCAAGTTGAATAGAAAAAAAGTCACTGAATACAACTCTCGAAGTGATTAGCAAGGCATCCTAGTATTAGTTTAGAGCAAGTATTATAGTGGGTTGTAAGCTGGTTAAATGCTGAGGTGGAGAAGAGAGGAGAGAAGAAGCAGGTTGTAAGCTTACAACCAGCTTAGGCACAGGAACCAAGAAACTTTGTGAGAGATAAGTAGGTCATGCATTAATAATGAATAGCTAATATGGGTGGGCTGGAAGAAGGCTGTAAGAAACCTTACAGCCAGCAAGTGGTCTGTATTATTAAACTTGCTCTAACTACCACAAGCTTAGACCAGTCTCAATAGAGTTTTATTAAAGTTTCATACACATTAAATATGTTGATGTGGCAATGTATTAATAAAGAGAGATGATAAAAGTTTTATAAGAATAGAGAGAGTTTCATCTCCATAAAACTTTTCTACACGTGTTGGATGCGTTACAAACTGAATCATGATACTTCTACCGAGGTGGTCTTAGTTTTAGGCAGACCACGGCGCCATGACGGTGAAACCGAGAAGCAGACAATTAATTTCTCACTAGACAATCGATATCCGTGACCACTGCCTTTTTTTTTCCCTTGCCAATGGCCGCTTCCTCCCCCTCCCCGCACATGACATCCTCGCTAGCTCGATCCTGTTACCTCCTCGTACATCTACGGCGCATGCATGTGCATACTCCTACATGGCTTGTTCCCTGCAGGAGCACTATCTTTATATCTATAAATAAAGTCGTTTTAAACAAAATTTAAATTAAACATTAGAAATATATATTATAAATAACTTTTAAGTTATTGAGTTTGAAAATGTGAAAACCATATAAATAAATTTGTCTTAAAAAATACTTTTATAAAAATATACATATACCATTTTTTATTAATATTTTTATATAAAAATAAGAAGCCAAAGTTACTCTACGACTTGGGAGTAGTAATTTGAACGGGGCATGGGGCCTCGAGTAAAGAAATTGAAGGAGATTGACGGAACCAAGACAGAAAACTAGGACTAGTACTCCTACATAAGATATGTCCTGCAAGTCTAAAGTTATTTATTTCCTCGACAACTAATTACATATTGTTTATAGTATTTTACTGATGTGGCAGCATATTTATTGAAGAAAGAGGTAGAAAGAATAAGACTCTAAGTCTTATTTAGACTCTAAATCCACATTATTTGAGGTAATAAATAATTTTAGACTCTATAATAAAATCTGCATTGTGATTGCCCTAAACCGGCTAGCTTTGACCCGTTCAAACTCTCCGTACAACCATGACTGGTTGCGCGATTTACAAAGCGCGACATGAGTCTGAGTGGTTGCGGATAACATGTGCGAGCCACGTGGTCGCGGAAAAAAATAACAGCGCCATGCCAACTTTGGTTCGTCTATCAACAGAACCATGGTTAATTGGACGAGATTTAATTTGATGTAGAATATATAGGCAGTATCACCCTCCCCCCCTGGCTTCCTGCATGCTTCGTTTCTCATCATCACCTTTAATTTGGTTTCTGCCGCGGAAGCGGAGGAAGAGGAACAACCAGAGCCGTGTGCCACCCGCCGCCTTCTTCCTTGCTCATCGCCTGCTCGACTTCTAACTAGGCTCGGTGAGTCTCGCGACGTCGTGTACATACTCTCTGAAGTCTGAACTTCGCTCATATTATTTCGCACAATGCATCTCCCTCAGCTTTGCAGTGTAGAAAAGGCCACCACCGGATCGGAATATATCAAATCGAGCTCACACATATTCTTGCCGCCCGTCTACCTCGCAGTCCCACGACAGACCAGCTAGCAAAAACTAAACTAGCCCTGCCTGGGTTATCTGGTCCGGTACTTATTCCAAGCTCCATCAGCTGAAAGTATCTATCTGACTTCCCATCTTGCTGATCGAATTTGAACAGAGGCCCCCATCGTTATCTCTCTACGCAATTAATTCCTGCAGGTTAGCGAAATCTGCGCTTTTAATTTAGTTTCACTCAAGGTTTTTCTTTTGTTTCTTTTCCTTTGCAAAATTGGTATAAATTTAATTGCCATGCATCATAACCGTCTGCTATATATATATATATATATATATATATAAATTGAAATTTCGAGCTTTAGTCATCCAATCACGAGGATTACATCAGGCTAAATTGTTACATGACCTACGTCTGAAACAAAACTGATAAAAAAGTTACATCTCCAATAAGGAACTTTGACGGTTAGATATTTAGGCAATTTCCATATTATTTTAATTTTATAAATCAACATTATGATGATAACATATATAATATAATTAATCATAGAAATCATGATATTAAACATGTTCATAGGAATATAGAACATGTGATCCATGAATATGTAGAACATGTGATTATTTAAAATATTAAAAGCATAATATATGAAATATAATAACAAGACAAGACATATATCTTAAAATAGTAATAAACAAGAGACTGCATGTTAAACGACGAAATAGAACTACTGAAACATATGAGAAACAGTATATCAAACGACGTGACTGAACCACTAGTGAAACATAGAGACAGCAGCATATGAAACGTTTTAACTTAACCAGCGAAACAAGCAGACATGACATAGATCTTATACCAGAAACATATATAAGATAAAAACAGAAAAGACATGGTAGAACATATAAAACATAACCAGGATAGTATGCGCAACAAACTAAATACACTACTGCAACATGTACGAACAAGAAGACGAAACACAGCAGGAAGATGAACGGATCATACCCTCCCATGCGCTCCGATGATCCTGATCCTTGACCAATTTCTATGATGTAGAGGATGAAGACGATCTTTCCACTAGGAAGAAGAAATCCGCCCGAACCGGCTTGAGGGAGATGAACAGCGGCGGTGGATTGGGCAGTCGCGTAGTCGCTCCCCAAAAACCTAATTGTCGATCCCTCGTGCAAGGTCTCGAATGGCAAGGGCTTCGGAGGCACCTGCCCTCTCGCTCCTCCGTACGCGCGGAGTTACGAGATGAGGATTCCTTCTTTGCAACAGGATTGTGTTCTGAGTTGTGTGATGTGTGTGTACAAGAGCAAAGACTCATGTCCTCTTTATAGCCTTGCGGCAGGAGAGGGAGGAGAGGAAGGGATGGCAGCCGAAGAGACAACAATTGGTGAGTTAAACACGGAGTTGAAACTCCTGTAATTAGTGAGTGCTTAACACACCACATCACTACAGCAAATGGTGAGTTAAACACGAAGTTGAAACTCCTGTAATTAGTGAGTGCTTAACACACCACATCACTACACCGCATGCCTGTCTGCTTGGCTCCCCTCGCCTTGCCATGTCTGGTACAACTCGTATTATTCACAATTACATACCATAGAGTTTATTTGATTTATTTAATCTAATTGAGCTTAGCCCAAAATAAATCCAACAATCCCCACCAAACTCTAGGGTTTGTAATAATGAAGTATCAGAACCACAATTCTTCGATATACCAGTGTTTCGATGGAGACTATTAAGTTGAACATCCATCTAGAACAAGAGTTTCACTCACTCACAACTGAATAATGGACTAAGCCTTGAATTGATAGTTTTGTGTGAGATGAGATCTGCTCCAGTCCTTAGCTGATACTAGGCTGCACAAGGCATCCCCGCTGTTTTGAAGCATATAAGTCACACTTCAGTGCCTTTCATGAGTATTTAGGGATTACCCAAGTCCCATAGACTGTGACCAGCAGTCTGACTCATATAGGTGTACTCCTCAAAAGATGTTCTGTAGGACAACATCTCACCTTTAAAAGAATCTTGGAATACATTAAGGTAAATACCATCCTGCCTTACAGATAGGAAAGATGTGCATCAAAAATGAGTCAAGAAAGGGATCTTTCCTCTCAATCTACTACTAGCTTGTTTCACCACTCTACTTCATGAGATCTCTGATCACATAGAGCAGGTTACCACTACAGTAGATTTCACGTGGGTCTCATACCCATTTCTCTCAATGCACTTTCTATCACATTCTGTGACAGACCCTTAGTGAATTGATCTGCCAGATTATTCGACGTGTGGACATAATCCACCGTTATAACTCCGGAGGTTTTTAGCTTTCTGACATATTTTAATCTTCTTTTCACATGCCTTGTAGACTTCATGTTATTCCTGGAACTGTTGACCTTTGTTATCACAGTCTGGTTGTCACAGTTCATGGAGATAGCCGGTATCGGTTCTTCAACTACCGGTAAATCCATCAGGAGTTCACGAAGCCACTCGGCCTGAGCCCCAGCAGTGTCTAATGCTACGAGTTCTGCTTCCATTGTAGACTTCGTTATGATAGTCTGCTTGCAAGACTTCCAGGAAACAGCGCCACCTCCAAGCAAGAACACATATCCGCTCGTGGCATACAACTCATCAGCATCAGAAATCCAGTTGGCATCACAAAAGCCTTCTAACACTCTAGGGTTCCCAGTATAATGAATACCATATGTCATAGTACCTTTCAGATAGCGCAACACTCTCTCAAGAGCACGCTAGCGATCATCTCTTGGTTTTGAAACAAACCGACTCAGCTTGCACACAGCATATGAGATGTCAGGCCTTGTTGCACTCGCAAGATACATGAGTGAACCAATGATCTGGGAGTTTGTCAATTGATCCCTTGCAATTCTCCTATTTTTCCTCAATAGCATGCTAGGGTCATAAGGTGTAGGAGCAGGATCACAGTCACTAAAACCAAAGCGACTCAATACCTTTTCCACGTAATGGGATTGTAACAAAGTTACCCCACCATCACCTTCTCTGATAAGCTTGATGTTAAGAATGACATCAGCTTCTCCTAAATCTTTTATATCGAAATTACTCAATAAAAGTTTCTTTACTTCCTTAATCACATTGAGATTTGATCCAAAGATCAATATGTCATCAACATAAAGGCACAGCATAATAACGTCACCCCCACCATGTCGATAATACACACATGTGTCAGCTTCATTCACAACAAAGCCAGCAGCAGTGAGAGTATTATCAAACTTTTCATGCCATTTCTTAGGTGCTTGTTTTAGGCCATACAATGATTTTAACAACCTACACACCTTGTTCTGACCATCCGCAATGAATCCCTCTGGCTGATCCATATAGATCTCCTCATCCAACTCTCCGTTAAGGAAAGCTGTCTTAACATTCATCTGATGAATGATAAGACCATAAGAGGCTGCCATAGCTATTAATGTGCGAATTGTAGTCAATCGAGCCACTGGTGAATAGGTGTCAAAGAAATCTTCACCCTTCTTTTGGGTATATCCTTTGGCCACAAGTCTTGCCTTGTACCTCTTAATTATACCATCAGGCCTAAGCTTTTTCTTAAAGATCCACTTGCACCCTATAGGTTGACAACCATAAGGACGGTCAACGACCGCCCAAGTTCCATTAGACATAATAGAATCCATCTCACTCCTTATTGCTTCCTTCCATAAGTCAGCATCAGGAGAGGATTATGCCTCTCTAATGGTGGTTGGTGTGTCTTCCACAAGGTACACTATAAAGTCATCACCAAAGGATTTTGCAATCCTCTGTCTCTTACTCTTTCGAGTGACTATAGTGTCATCTTCCTCAGGGATGTGCATGTGAGTCTCCTCAGCATGATCTATAGGAATAGACAATTCTTGCTCATGGGGTATTATAGTCTCATGACTTGTTTTACTAGGTGTATTTTTCATGGGAAACTCATTCTCAAAAAATGTAGCGTCTCTTGACTCCATGATAGTATCAACATACATATCAGGCACATCAGATTTTATAATTAAGAACCTATATCCAGTGCTATGAAAAGAATAGCCTAGGAAAACACAATCAATAGTTTTAGGCCCAAGTTTACGCTTTTTGTTGATTGGCACATTCACCTTAGCCAAACAACCCCATGTGCGCAAATATGAGAGGTTTAACCTTCTCTTTTCTCATTCCTCAAATGGTGTAATCTCTTTGTTCTTTGCTGGAACTCTATTCAGGACATGACACGCTGTCAAAATTGCCTCACCCCACCATTCCTTGGATAATCCCGCTGTACTCGACATGGCATTCACCAACTCAGTTAGAGTGCGGTTTTTCCTTTCAGCAATCCCATTGGATTGTGGTGAGAATGGAGGTGTCCTCTCATGAACAATTCCATGTTCCACGCAGAACTCATAAAAAACATTAGAGAAATATTCTCCACCTCGATCAAACCTTAACCGTTTTATTTTCCTCTCAAGTTGGTTCTCAACTTCAGCTTTATAGGTCTTAAAATAATTAAGCGCTTCATCTTTTGTTTTCAAGAGATACACATAGCAAAGCGTGTGGAGTCATCTATAAAAGTGAGAAAGTATCTTTTACTGCCTTTTGTCAAAATTCCATTCATCTCGCACAGATCAGAATGAACAAGTTCTAGAGATGCCAAACTCCTCGCCTCAGCAGCCTTGTGAGGCTTGTGGGGTTGTTTTGATTCAACACATACATGGCACTTAGACTTTTTGAAAAATTTGAATTTAGGAATTAAATTCAGATTTGCGAGCCGCATAAGACAACCAAAACTTGCATGACAAAAACGTGAATGCCATAAATCTAACTCATCAAAAATTAACAGAATTCACCATTTTATTACACTCATCATGCAAAGATAAGCGGAACAAGCCTCTGCAATCATTTCCTTTACCAACAAAAGTACCATGTTTCAACACAACACATTTATTTGACTCAAGAACAACTTTGTAGCCATCTCTACATAACATAGATGCGCTAACAAGTTCTTCTTTATGGAGGGCACATGCTGCACGCTCTTCAATGGCACTGTCTTCCCCGAAGTAAACTTCAGAATGATCGTACCAACACCAAGAACATGAGCACGCGACCCATTTCCCATCAACAAGGCGCTAGATCTCCCGACCTGATAGGAAGAAAACAAAGACACATCAGCACACACATGAATATTTGCACCACTGTCCATCCACCACTCAGGTGAATTACAAACTGAAAGAACAAATGGTAAAGAATTACCATACCCGGATGTTCCATCTTCAGTTTGAGTAGTTACAACATTAGCTAATTTCTTGTCCTGTGTGACCTTGAGATCAGGGCACTCTCTAGCCCAGTGTTGATCACTGCCACAGACAAAGCATCCTCCCTTTCCCTTATTGTTGTTGCTCTTCTTTTTAAACTATGTTGTTTGAACAGGCTTAGGTGTATTCTCTTGCTTGTTCTGGTTTTTCTTCTTGATAAACTTGCGGAATTTCCTCTGCACCACATTAGCAGAAGATGTCTCAACACTTTTCCCAATATCCTTTGCTCTAGCCTTCTCCTCAACATCAATAGTACCAATGAGCTCTTCCACATTGAACTCTTGTCTCTTATGTTTGAGAGAGGTGACAAAGTCCTTCCAAGAAGGTGGTAACTTGGCGATTATACCGCCACCCAAACTTGTCAGGCAAAGGACAAGGAAAAAGTTCAAGTTCCTTAGCTAATGACTAAAACTCATGAGTCTGTTCCACCACAGATCGGTTCTCAACCATCTTGTAGTCATACAGCTGCTCCATGAGATATAGCTCGCTGTCAGCATCAGTAACTCCAAACTTTCCAACAAATGCATCCCACAGCTCTTTCCCTGTAGGGAGAATGATATAGCTTTTCTGGAACTTGTGTCAAGTGCGCTAATCACTATACCTCGAAAGAGGTTGTCATCAGCCTTAAACTTAGCCTCATTCTCAGGAGACAAGTTAGCAGGCGAGCCCTCAGCGGCATGATAACATGACATAGCAGTTAGCCACAATTCCATCTTAGCTTTCCATATCAAGAAGTTTTTACCATCAAAAGGATCAGGTTTCAACACGGCAGCAAAACCTCTGATAGAAAAATGCCTATTATACTTAGGTTTTTGGATTGTTAGATATTTAGGCAATTTCCATATTATTTTAATTTCATAAATCAACATTATGATGATAACATATATAATATAATTAATCATAGAAATCATGATATTAAACATTTTCATAGGAATATAGAACATGTGATCTATGAACATGTAGAACATGTGATTATTTAAAATATAAAAGCATAATATATGAAATATAATAACAAGGCAAGACATATATCTTAAAATAGCAATAAACAAGAGACTGCATGTTAAACGACGAAATAGAACTACTGAAACATATGAGAAACAGTATATCAAACGACGTGACTGAACCACTAGTGAAACATAGAGACAGCAGCATATGAAACGTTTTAACTTAACCAGCGAAACAAGCAGACATGACATAGATCTTATACCAGAAACATATATAAGATAAAAACAGAAAAGACATGGTAGAACATATAAAACATAACCAGGATAGTATGCGCAACAAACTAAATACACTACTGCAACATGTACGAACAAGAAGACGAAACACAGCAGGAAGATGAACGGATCATACCCTCCCATGCGCTCCGATGATCCTGATCCTTGACCAATTTCCATGATGTAGAGGATGAAGACGATCTTTTCACTAGGAAGAAGAAATCCGCCCGAACCGGTTTGAGGGAGATGAACAGCGGCGGTGGATTGGGCAGTCGCGTAGTCGCTCCCCAAAAACCGAATTGCCAATCCCTCGTGCAAGGTCTCGAACGGCAAGGGCTTCGGAGGCACCTGCCCTCTCGCTCCTCCGTGCGCGCGGAGTTACGAGATGAGGATTCCTTCTTTGCAACAGGATTGTGTTCTGAGTTGTGTGATGTGTGTGTACAAGAGAAAAGACTCATGTCCTCTTTATAGCCTTGCGGTAGGAGAGGGAGGAGAGGAAGGAATGGCAGCCGAAGAGATAGCAATTGGTGAGTTAAACACGGAGTAGAAACTCCTATAATTAGTGAGTGCTTAACACACCACATCACTATAGGAACTGGTGAGTTAAACACGAAGTTGAAACTCCTGTCATTAGTGAGTGCTTAATGTTGATATTTGGGAACGCAATAAGGAATTGATCCGCAAGCGTACGGATATCGGTGAGCACTTCACCCGGGAAATTATCCAGAGTATCGTATTTATTTTTTTACCACTAGGAGAAAGAGTGCATCTGACTAACCGGTCTATTACTACTAACTCTTTAGGCAACAAAGAATGTCTCTCGATGTGAGTGATAAATAGAGAAGACTGCAACCGTAGTCTTCTTCTAACCTTGGTAAGGATGATCTATTGTTCTATTGGGGAGGCTAACGGAATCTAGAAATCACAAAGGATGTTCAACCCGCACCTATAAACCCTATCCTTCCTGCTAACGAGATATGGTCTGCAAAGGTAACCCAGAATTGTCACGTTCCTCACTACTACTACGGTCTAGCTAGTCAGGGAATATCTATGAGTACCCCAGCCTAAACACCACGTTTATGCAAGCAATGATTACTCTAAACTCTACGCGAAGAGATTAAAGTAAACTCATAAACCAGAAGAACAATAAAACAAGAACTTACTAGAATTGAGAAGTCGAAATAGTGAAGAATCCTAGGAGCAAGCTTCGGGTTAGGAGAACTTGATCCCGCAGGTACAAGCTTGGAATAGACACCGACAGGCCGGGCTTCCTCCAATCTACACCTCCACTCTATCTCTCTCAATCTAGTAGAAACTAGAAGATCTATTTCTACTTTACATTGGTTGCTAAGCCTAAAAAGAAATATTAATTAGAGAAGAGGTTTTCCTTCGAGGGCACCCCTCAATCTCTATGATAATTTCTTGTCTCCTCCAGGGGCCAGGGGGGTCTCCTTATATAGTCCTCCTCCTCTATGCATTTTTGGATCGGTAGGCGAGGTGGTACTACATTATTCTTGATCCAATAGGTCGGTGGAACATCGTGTGCGAAGAGAGTCCCGAACGGAATCCAGCAGGGGGCGGGCGCCCAGGTCACCAGGGCGGGCGCCCTGGGCCTGGCCCCTTTCGGCCTCTGCTTCGTTCTCGTGGCTTCTGGAGTCTTCTAGATGGTAGAAAATCGCGCGGTGCGTTGATATCTCTATGTAATCCTGACATGTGGGCCTTTCTTCCTTATTTCCTGATAACCCCCTGCAGAAACAGATAAACAACAAAACTCGTGGAATTCTGTTAGATCAAACCCTAATTCTAGGTGTTGGTTGCATATTGGTCCTTTCTTTTGTTTATTTGATAATTAAAATTGATACTTAAGAACTGTCAACAAATACCCCTATACTTAGGCTTTTACTCGTCCTCGAGCAAAGGATGGTTTAGAACAATACTTGGGGTAAAACATTCTAAAACATTCTTTATATTTGCAGGGTATTAAAATTCACTGTGTATTGTAGTCAGGGAAGTATATGATTAAGAATAAAGATCCTTTTCTTCCCAATCCTGTTACTTGGAGTTTTTGTATAGTTTTGAAAGAAATCTAGCATACCTTTTTATCCTCATAGGTTCTCTCAAATCACTCATTATCTTTTATATATCTCACTGAGGTTGTTTTAATTTGCAAAAAATTCTCAAGCATACTTACTTTGTATTTATTGCCTGATCAAAACGGGGTCTGAGGAGGGGAATGTCATACTCTTAGATCAAAGACTTTGGAAATTAAAATCTTTGTCAACTCTTGCTGGCATATTGCTTATTAGAGGGACCATGGGCTATCATTTTCTTCTTTCTTTCTCTCTTCTTCTTTTTTTTAAGTGGATACCGAGGTATCCCTAATTCTACTGCCGGACACTTGTCTATTTTTCCTGCGAGGTTTGTCGAGCACTTGCTCCTTTTTATTTCCTCGAAATATCTTTATTTTTGCATAGCCCATGCCTCTAATGCAATAATACTTCGGAAGAGTGAATCTTTCTGAATAAATGTCTTGATCTTAGGAGCATGATAAATCTCTCAACCAGGGTCTAACTCATTTTGAACAAACTCAATACATAGTAGATAGCTTTTATAATTATAATTAATATTTTTAGTTTTTATCAGGCATATAAAACACTGAGGATGGCAGCTAGAATTTTAAAGATTTTGAAATAAATTCTCCAAGCAACAATGATATCAAGAATAAGAAACTCTACCATCTCACATTTCACACTGTCTTAAGTAACACAGGGTTTTAAAATGATTTTATAATAATTGCAAGTTTCAGGAAATATAACAGATTGAGATTAATCATGATTAGAAATATTTTAATCTTTTTAATTTTTTATGTCGGAAACAGTATTCTGCATAATCCAAGATATGTGTATGTGTAAAGTAAAGTGTGCAGAGTGTGTACCTGAATCGTGGAGTGGTGTAGTTGAAGTGTGTTTGGCATGTTGAAGGATCTCCCCCATACTTGTTTTCTGCTTTCTTGCACAAAAAATAAAGTAGAGACACACGAGACATAATAATAATAATAATAATAATAATAATAATAATAATAATAATAATAATAATAATAATAATAATAATAATAATAATAATAATAATAATAATAATAATAATAATAATAATAATAATAATAATAATAATAATAATAATAATAATAATAATAATAATAATAATAATAATAATAATAATAATTTTTATTAATCTTGAGGCATTTATTACAAATAACTAGTAGCAAACTGACGATAGTGGTAAACTGATAATAATAGTAAACCTAAACCGAATTTAAAGATAGATGACTAAGATGCATTGCCTCGAGGTCTAATCTAGATAACTTAGCGGCGCTCTAATTCCTTGATCTTCTTGTTGGCACTAGCAAGATCCTACCTAAGGCCTAGTATGATGGTGTTGTGGTTAGAGAGCTACCTAGTGAGGGAATTAATCGAGGACTGGAGGTCTATGATAACTCTGTCTAGTCTGCGAACGTCCTCATCAATATCCATTATAGTCTTGCGACGCTTGGGAGGTGTCTCAAAAGCATTGAGAGCGTGCTTCGGGGCTGCCCTTGGAGGGATGAAACGGACTTTGGCTGCTCTAATCCCTTCGAAGTAAGGCCTTTCCTCCTCCGTAGTGTAGCGTACGCTGCTGATCTCGCCGCTCCGGTTGGTCTTGACTCCAACGACTCTCTCATTGGGTCTAGGTGGAAGGATCCTTGTGTCGGTTGGCACCTTGATGGTGGTCTTCGTCTTGGATGATGATCCCTTAAGGAGTAGGGGTTGTGGCGGTGTGGTGAGAACTGGTTGAGCATGGTAGGATTGGGCGGAGCTGCGTTGGTGTAATGGCATGGCTTCTAGTTGTCGCTCTGTGTTGGCCGGGACGAGAGCACGAGCATCGGGGTCTTCCACCGGCTCCATGTTGAGGTTGAAGGGGACGACTTCCCAATCATCGTGGTACTTCTCGTCCATTGGAGCAGCAAGGAACTAATCAAGCTCTAATTGAAGAAGAAGAGAAGGCTTGGTGGCTTGGTGTTTGAAAACTAAGGTCAGGGGTCTGTTTATATAGGGGTCAAAAAGTGCCTCTATGGGTTGTTCGGGTTGCTCCCGTCGATGTGCTTGCGAAACTTTCCATCTGAGGGATTATTCGGATTACCATAAGTGCATTTTCCATAACAGAGAAAGTCGGGACCGAGGGGGAACAGGAGCTGGGCGCCCACCCACCTGATCTGGGCGCCCGCCCTCTCTCTGGCCCCTGTGTGGGCCCACTTTCTCGAGCGCGTTTCTAGATGCAAAACTATTTAGAAAAATATATATATGACCCAAAAACATTAGACTAGAAAGGTCGGGCTCTAGTTCTCCATGGGAAGGTAAAAATGGACTACGTCTATTTCTTCTAATTCTTTATTTGGCTCTAAAAATAATTTAAGACGTTGACCATTTACCTTGAATAACGTACCTTCGTCGTTTTGAAGTGTGATAGCTCCGTGGGATGATGAATTAATTACCTTGAATGGTCCTTCCCATTTGCTCCGGAGTTTTCCATGCCCGAAAAGCTTCACCCTAGAATTAAAAAGTAATACCTTATCTCCGGGTGTGAACTCCTTCTTCTTGATTCTCTTGTCATGCCACCTTTTGACTCTTTCTTTGTAGATCTTCGAATTGTGATATGCTTTCTCTCGCCATTCTTCCAATTCTGATAGTTGCATTCCTCTATAATCTCCAGCAACATCTAGGTCCATATTCCATCTCTTTATGGCCCAGTGTGCTTTGAACTCTAGTTCAACGGGTAGATGGCAAGTCTTCCCGTACACCAATTGGTATGGAGACATTCCAATTGGGGTCTTGTATGCTGTCCGGTATGTCCAGAGTGCATCGGGTAACTTGTCTTTCCACGCCGTTTCCATTTCATTTACTGTCTTCTAAAGAATATTCTTGATTTGTTTGTTGGAAGTTTCTGCTTGGCCACTTGTCTGAGGATGATAGGGGGTAGCGACGTTGTGACGGATTCCATGTTTTGATAGATATTGCTTGAAGCGTTTGTCGATGAAGTGTGCTCCTCTATCACTTATCACTACTCTGGGGACTCCAAATCTTGGAAATATAATTTCTTCAAACATCCTCTTTGAACTGATGTTGTCGGCATGCTTGCAAGGTAATGCCTCTACCCACTTGGAGACATAGTCAACTGCCACCAAGATGTACTCGCACTTCTTTGATGGAGGAAATGGACCCATGTAGTCTATTCCGCATACATCAAAGAGCTCAACCTGAAGGTTGTTGGTGAGTGGCATTGCATCCCTTATATTTATGTTTCCGTGCCTTTGACACGGCCCACATCTTCTAATATATTGCTTCGTATCTTCATACATTGTAGGCCAGTAGAATCCACATTGCCAGATCTTTGAATGTGTACGGAATGCTCCATAGTGACCTCCATATGGTGATGAATGGCATCTGTTGATGATCTTTCATCCTTCCACAGTGGTCACACACCTCCTGAGTAAGCCATCAGAGCATACTCGGAAGAGGTATGGCTCATCCCATATATGTGAACGACTTTCTTGAATAAGCTTCTTCTTGTTTGCTCCTGGTGGTACATACCCTGAAACCATAAAATTAACAATATCTGCATACCAAGGGTCAGACCTGTTAATCCCGTAGAGCATGTCGTCCCGGAGTGAATCATTGATGGGGGTTTCCTGTGGACTCTTAAAATACATTCTAGACAAGTGATCAGCAACAGAATTTTCTACTCCCTTTTTATCTTTTATTTCTAAGTCAAATTCTTGGAGTAATAAGATCCATCTAATCAGACGAGGTTTAGCATCTTTTTTAGTGAGCAAATACTTTAGTGCAGCATGATCAGTGTAAACAATTATTTTAGCTCCAATTAAATAAGATCTAAATTTATCAATGGCAAAGACAACAGCCAGAAGCTCTTTTTCAGTGGTTGCATAATTAAGTTGAGCTCCTGTCAAAGTTTTACTGGCATAAGCAATTGCATGATGCTTCTTATTTTTAGTTTGTCCCAAAACTGCCCCCACAGCATAATCACTGGCATCACACATAATTTCAAAAGGCAACGACCAATCAGGGGGTTGAATGATTGGTGCAGAGATGAGTGCTTTCTTTAATAAATTAAAAGATGTTAGACATGCATCATCAAATTCGAAAGGAGCATCCTTGGCTAGCAAAAGAGTAAGTGGTCTAGCAATGAATGAAAAATCATTTATGAATCTACAATAAAAACCAGCATGGCCAAGAAAGCTTCGAATTCCTTTTATATTCACAGGTGGAGGTAGTTGTTCAATTACTTCAATTTTAGCTTTATCTACCTCAATACCTCTTTCAGACACTAAGTGTCCCAGCACTATTCCTTCTCTAACCATAAAATGACATTTTTCCCAATTAAGGACTAAGTGCTTTTCTTCACATCTTTGCAAAACCTTGTCTAAGTTTTCAAGACAACTATCAAAAGTTTTTCCATAAATAGAGAAATCATCCATGAAAACTTCCATAATCTCTTCAATCATATCATAAAATATAGACATCATGCATCTTTGAAAAGAAGCTGGTGCATTACATAACCCGAAAGACATTCTACGGTAAGCATAAGTTCCATATGGGCATGTAAAAGTGGTTTTGCTTTGATCATCGGGATGGATCGGGATCTGATGATACCCTGAATATCCATCTAAAAAACAGAAGAACGAATGGTTCGCTAACCGCTCTAGCATCTCATCTATGAAAGGTAAAGGAAAGTGATCCTTTCTCGTGGCTTTGTTTAGTTTTCTATAGTCTATGCACATCCGCCATCCTGTGACGGAGCGTTGCGGAATTAGCTCATTCTTTTCATTCATAATAACAGTCATGCCTCCCTTTTTAGGCACAACTTGTACTGGGCTTACCCACTCACTGTGCGGCACAGGATATATAATCCCTGCATGCAGCAACTTTATAACTTCCTTTTTAACTACCTCTCTCATAGTGTTATTAAGTCTACGTTGGGGTTCTCGAGAGGGTGAAACAGAAGGATCTGTTGGAATACGATGGGTACAAATCATAGTACTGATTCCTGTAAGATCTTGGAGTGAGTAGCCGAAAACTGAGTGATGTTTCTCAAGAATAGTCATTAATCGCAGAGTTTGGTCCTGAGTGAGTTTATTGCTAATGATCACAGGAAACTCTGGATTATTGTTTAGGAAAGCATAGGTAAGACTGGGTGGTAAAGTTTTAAGCTCTATGGGGGGTCTAGGTGTTTCTGCAAACTCATCTAAGGGTTCAGGTTCAGAAGGTTCGGCTTCTTCTATGAAGAACGGAGTTTCGTCTTCTAAGTCTGATTCTTTTAGAAGCTCTAGAGATGCAGCCTTTACCTCCTCCATAGGATCAGGCAAAAGATATGATTCGGCCTTATTATTTAAGGAGTGTGAAATTGTTATTGGGAATTTAAAGGTTTTTCCAAAAGAAATGTGTAGCTTTCCAGTATGACCTTCATAAAGGAGTCTTCTAAAAGGTTGTCCTATCAACAGGTCAAAGTCCCATGTATCAAAGATATAGAAGTTCAAATGAACCATGGAGCCTTCTACCGTAAGAGGTAGGACATTAATAATTCCAAGACTGGGGACTAATCATCCCGAAGATTCCTTTATGACCTTTGTTGTGGGGGTTAAGACAAGATTTTTAAATAGTTTAAGTGCAAAAGATTCAGACATGATGTTGATCCCCACAACAGGATTATAAAGAGCATTAAATCGATCAGAATTATAAGCACAGCGTATAGTTATAGAGGGTGTGTCCAAACGGATCACATCAGAGGAAAGTTCTGATTCCTCCAACCACTCGCTACTCATGACTGAGATAAGCTCTCTCAATTGGTATTCACTTGGCAAATAAATGCTAAACTGGCCGTTTTGGGGTTTGTCAATAGAATGGTAGTTTGAAATGTTTCCAAAATCGGCAAAAAAATCGGATTCTATATCCAGCATGAAGTCCGGTGGTGGAATTTCTTCCTCTTGTGGCTCAGAACTTGGGATAGCTAAAGTAGATGAAGAATTTGGCAGAGTGTCTACATCAGCTTCGTAGGTTTCATCATGAAGGCTATTATCCATCTCAGCTTCTAGGATTCTATCTAGGATCACTCTAGCTTCATCAGTAGGGATGCGAAAGAAAGAACCTCTAGACATTGTGTGTAGCATTTGTTTGTGATTTTTCTGAAGACCTCGAAAAAAGTGAAATAAAAGAACAGGGTCTTCAAGATTAAGGTTTGGACCAGATTCTAAAAGATTAGAAAAATGTTTCTAGGTTTTTTCCAAAGTTTCATTATCTTTTTGTTTAAAAGATAGGACTTCGAGTCTAAGGTCGGCTATACGGTCGAGGGAATAGAAATCTAGACAAAAGTTGACTCGTAAAACTCCCCATTCACCTCGTTGTTGACTTACCTTCTGACTGTACCATTGTCTAGCTTCTCCCCTTAAAGAAAAAGGAAAAAGCTTCCAACGTAAAGTTTTATCAGAAATGCCTTCAATGCGAAGACAATCACATATTTGCTCAAAATCTCTAATATGAAGGTAAGGGTTTTCGTCTTCCTTTCCCGAAAAAGATAGGTTTTGAATCATGGCAATCAACCTAGAACTTAACTTATACTGGGATGTTTGGATAGGCTGTGATGATTCCCAAGGTAAAAGGTCAGTTACTGAAGGGATTGCAGATTCATGGATCGATTTAGAATTTTGGTTTTCCATAAGGTAAGAGTAAAGAAAATAAATAAAGAATATAAAAGATAAAATTATAGATACAAGCTAGTAGTAAGACTCAAGGTTATCTCAGCAAACCGCCTTTCTCCCCGGCAACGGCACCCGAAATGCTTGTTGATATTTGGGAACGCAATAAGGAATTGATCCGCAAGCGCACGGATATCGGTGAGCACTTCACCCGGGAAATTATCCAGAGTATCGTATTTATTTTTTTACCACTAGGAGAAAGAGTGCATCTGACTAACCGGTCTATTACTACTAACCCTTTAGGCAACAAAGAATGTCTCTCGATGTGAGTGATAAATAGAGAAGACTGCAACCGTAGTCTTCTTCTAACCTTGGTAAGGATGATCTACTGTTCTATTGGGGAGGCTAACGGAATCTAGACACCACAAAGGATGTTCAACCCGCACCTATAAACCCTATCCTTCCTGCTAACGAGATATGGTCTGCAAAGGTAACTCGGAATTGTCACGTTCCTCACTACTACCACGGTCTAGCTAGTCAGGGAATATCTATGAGTACCCCAGCCTAAACACCACGTTTATGCTAGCAATGATTACTCTAAACTCTACGTGAAGAGATTAAAGTAAACTCATAAACCAGAAGAACAATAAAACAAGAACTTACTAGAATTTAGAAGTCGAAATACTGAAGAATCCTAGGAGCAAGCTTCGGGTTAGGAGAACTTGATCCCGCAGGTACAAGCTTGGAGTAGACACCGACAGGCCAGGCTTCCTCCAATCTACACCTCCACTCTATCTCTCTCAATCTAGTAGAAACTAGAAGATCTATTTCTACTTTACATTGGTTGCTAAGCCTAAAAAGAAATATTAATTAGAGAAGAGGTTTTCCTTCGAGGGCACCCCTCAATCTCTATGATAATTTCTTGTCTCCTCTAGAGGCCAGGGGGGTCTCCTTATATAGTCCTCCTCCTCTATGCATTTTTGGGTCGGTAGGCGAGGTGGTACTACATTATTCTTGATCCAATAGATCGGTGGAACATCGTGTGCGAAGAGAGTCCCGAACGGAATCCAGCAGGGGGCGGGCGCCCAGGTCACCAGGGCGGGCGCCCTGGGCCTGGCCCCTTTCGGCCTCTGCTTCGTTCTCGTGGCTTCTGGAGTCTTCTAGATGGTAGAAAATCGCGCGGTGTGTTGATATCTCTATGTAATCCCGACATGTGGGCTTTTCTTCCTTATTTCCTGATAACCCCCTGCAGAAACAGATAAACAACAAAACTCGTAGAATTCTGTTAGATCAAACCCTAATTCTAGGTGTTGGTTGCATATTGGTCCTTTCTTTTGTTTATTTGATAATTAAAATTGATACTTAAGAACCGTCAACACTTAACACACCACATCACTACACCGCATGCCTGTCTGCTTGGCTCCCCTCGCCTTGCCATGTCTGGTACAACTCGTATTATTCACAATTACATACCATAGAGTTTATTTGATTTATTTAATCTAATTGAGCCTAGCCAAAAATAAATCCAACAATGACTTGCACTGGTAAGACCACCAAGTCACTAATCGACATCAAGACACGTCTAGCAGATCTAGAGGATACTGAAAGAATGTAGGACGTCGGGAGATTCCGGATACTGTAACCTGGCAACGGAACAAAGCTCCTGGTGCACATGCAAGGGACATACCAATACCAATTCAGCACCAAAGCCGACACTCCATATGACATCCAAAGACGCCATCATCACCCACCAGAAACACCAGTGTTGGGTTTTCACTCGGGAGATCCTCATGTAAGATCCGACGATGCCTCCAGCGAGGAAAGTGATGCCCACGGGCGTCACCGCCGTCTAAACATGGTGGCACTGCCACTGCCTCCATGAGCCATTCTGTTACGCCAAACACCAGCGACATAAGCATCACTGGATCAATCCATCAAATCCGAAGAGCCGAGTTCCACCAACTAGATGCCCATTGCGGACGACAAAGCCATCTCCAATATGGAAGCCTTCCCCTGCCCTTGACCGCCGCTGTAGCCGCCTAGGCCGTTTGCCGCCAACGTGATGGTAAAGTCATGTGGGAGGGGCAGGTAACACCCCCCTCTCGCCTGCACGAACCACCGCCGCCATTGTTGCAACCGCCGTCAGCAGCCACTAGCATTGGCTGCCACCAACTCTGGCATCCTAGGCACGATGACGGTGGATCAGCGACCACATCGCTCACTGCCGCCGCCGCACCCAGATCCGCCCATCGCCGCCGCTGCACCCACATCCGTCCACGACGATGGTGGAACGGTGACCAAGACGCTCACCGCCGCCGCCGCATCCAGATCCACCCATCGCCGCCGTCGCACCAACATCCATCCACGACGATGGTGGATCGGCGACCAAGTCACCCACCACCGCCATCGCACACGGATCCTCCCAACCTCCTACGCTCCACCCATCACCGCATCGTCCGCCCCGCCTCCAAGCCATGGCCAGGCGCCGCACTGCTGCGCCTTCCCAGGCTCCTGGCCGGCGCCGCCGCAAACACAAGCGGCACCCTCGCCGTGCCCCGTGCAGCATCGGCGAGGCGCCCCCCGAATCATGACTAACCAGCGCCGCCACTCCACCAGACAGGGCCCCGTCACCACCATCATGGCCAGCAGCGCGGGCCTTGCCGGCTGCCGGCTCCGGCGGCGGCGAAGCGGAGGGGGCGTGGAGGGGAAGTGGCGGCGCGTTAGGGTTTCGGGTGCACAACTATATGTGTATCATTAATTTGTTAGAATAGCCTATCACGTAGCACACAAGCCAAGCATAGGCCAGTCTCAATTGGTACATTATATAACTAGCTGCCACATCAAAAAGAGCACACCTTTTGCATGAAACTAAGAGGATAGAGAATGGAAAAGTTTCACCATGGTGAAATGATAAAACGTTGTTTCCAAAGCATTGAAAAATGGTGTGAAACCCACACTGAGAGCCACCACGTTTCATCCCATCGGTCTTCCTCGACACCAGCCCCGCGGACTCCGCCTCCGACGCGAGCTGCCATCCTCAGTCACGGTCCGTCGGCCTGCAGTCGCTGCCTCCTCCACGACGAGGCATTGGTGGTGCTCCTTCCGGCCTCGACCCAAACGACGATGCGCCGCCGAAGCCTAGCTCCTTGATGATGTACGGGGCGCACCGCAGGTGCTCCTCGTCACGGCGACTCATACCTCCTTGACAACGTGCGGGGCGGACAATCATCGTGCAGAATGTTGGGTATTTTAAATGCAAACAGAAAAAATCCGCAAGCGCACGGATACCGATGTAGCTTTCACCTGGGAGTATTCCAAAGTATCAATTTTCCACAGAGAACGTGAGTGTACTAATTAAGATCCAAAATCGCCCAAGGATAACTATATAATTATTTTTGGTGGGAAGAGAGGAAGTTTCCTGAGAGTTCTCTAGTTGATCTAAGAACCAAGAATTACTTCAAGATTATCTATATCGGGACATCAGAGCACTAACCACAGAAAGAGATGCGAAGGGGGCTAGGAAGGTCTGACTACGGTCCTACAAACACCGATCCGAACGTGGTGGAATACGTCGACCGTTAGGGCTGTCACTACCCTAAGGCTACCACAACAATCCGTAGGATTGGGTGCAATTTCAGGTAATCGCAAGACTAAACACCACGTCTAATCTATTAATTACTACTCTCGCGTTATAAAGACTAGATCACTTGATGCAAGCGGGAATCCAATAAATAACTTGAATGTAAATAAAAGTAATTAAAGAACTCAGGAATTATGAATTGAAGAACCTGGAGAACGATGAAGAACGAACCAGTTTATAATGTTGAGGAAGATCCGACAGATCCGGCTCCTCCTCCGCTCTCCTCTTCTCTCTCCCTATTTTCTAGATTACAACTAGAACTAACTAGAACTAGAACTAGATGAACTAGAACTAGATCTAGATGAACTAGAGGTAGAACTAGAAGAACTAGAGGGATCCTCTCTACTTGGATGAAGAATTGAAACCCTAGCTTTGATTCTGTAGAAGAGGTATGATCTCTAGGGGCCAGGGGGCCTTGCTTATATAGTCTTTTTAGGTGAATCTGGGCCGTTGGATCAAACCGACATTAATCGCACGGTTTTTCTTGATCTTTTAGGTCGGTGGAGCGTAATACGCGAAACGGTCCGGATTGGACACTGTAGCTGGGCGGGCGCCCTAAGGACTTGGGCGGGCGCCCTGTCCTTGAGCCCTCTCGGCCTCCGCTTCGTTCCCGTGGCTTCTGGAGTCTTCTAGATGATAGAAAATTACGCGGCACGTTAATATCTCTATGTAAACCCGACGTGTGGGCCTTTCCTCTGTATTTCCTAATAACCCCCTGCAGAAATAGACAAACACCAAAACTCGTGGAATTCTGTCAGATAAAACCCTAAGTCTAGGTGTTGGTTGCATTTGGATCCTTTTCCATGATTAATTGATGGTTAAATATTAGCATTAAGGACCGTCAACAAGCTCCCCCAAGCTTAACCTTTGCTCGTCCTAGAGCAAAGATGAACTTAAGAGTTACTGCAGTGGTTTCATGCCTTAAAGATATACATGCGTTCAAACAAGATCTCATCTCTGGGTTAGGGTAAACTGTTAAGATTTAAACTTACTCATATTACCTTTCACCATGGGGCTTGCAACCGTCACTTGTGTCTTGAGCAGTTAAAAGATAGACCGGTCTAGTCAAGCGCCATGTCTCTTGTTCTTGATCACCTATAGCTCTGGAGTTTTTGCAGATTTTCAAATAAAACTCAGAGATTCCTTGTATGACTCTCTCTCTAGTCTCTCTTTTGTGGTATTTCTGGATCCTTACCAAGGCAGTAATGGTGTATGCCTTCTCTCAAAGTATGTGGTATTTTTAGTATGAGGCATAGTGGCATTGCCTTCTCTCTCACCCTACTCTAATAAGGTTTTGATATCTGGAGCTCATAGGTGGGAGACAGCTAATACATACTTACAAGACATTTATTGCATAGTCAAACCATGGATCTAGAAGAACAAGTCAATAAGTCAAATCAAGATGTGCATGTGTGGCGAATGAATGGTGATAATGGTGATGATGGTGATAACAATTGTGAAAGTCTAATTCTGCTTGTGCTCTTCTGAGGGGATACATACCTTTCTTGCTCTTTTGAAACTTTTTGAGGATAATGAGATGCTCTATATTTTCTTTTTTCTTTTCTCTCAGGTGGGTATCTTGTACCCCTAATTCTACTGTCGGACACTTGTCCATTTTACCTCTCGTCTCACTTTTTTTTTCTTTCGAGGTTCCGGGCACTTGCCCCTTTTTATTTCCTCGTATTCTTTCTTTTTTTTAGAGCACTCATCTCCTAAAATAATATAGAAAGTGGTAGTAACCAAGATAACTTGAGCATTTATTTTATAGGGAAAAACAAAAATAGGAGAATGTTTTTGGCTATTCTCTTCTGGATTAGGAGTAGAATATTTTTGGGTGGTTCTGGAGATGGAAATGGGTGGATGTATGTGGATGCGTACTTCCAGAGTAGAAGCAGCATGTATGAGTGAACGTGCAAGTGAATCTTGATTTTAACCACATGACAAGCTCCTAAGGGTCTACACAGCTTGACCACACTCAATGCTCATAAGCAGTAAAAAGTAAATGTGTGGCTCAAAGTCTAGCAAGCATGTATATATGGCTGTGGTAGGAATTTAAACTCTCATCATACAGGAACTCATCATGCAACATTTTAAAGATTTTCAAAGATAAAATTCTCCAGAATTCTAGCATCTCTAGGAACAGATAAACAGCAGCTCAACCTTCCCATATCGTATCCGTTAACGACTTAGACTTTAGATCAAGTACTCTTCCCACAAGCTCAGGTTTAGAGCAAATCTTAATTAATAATAGTCATACCTAAACTTGAGAGAGAGATTTCAATTTTGAGATCTAGTCATGGCAAAGCAACTATTCATCATTTCCATGTGAGAGCTTATCATGAGGGTTCATAGCAAACTTTATTTTTTTATTTATTTAGCAAACTAAGCAAAGATATATATATAAGCACAAAATCTTTATTTGGGTTTTTATGATTATGCATCTTTTTATTATTTGAGTAAAGTATAAATATGAGTAGAACACTTAGCTGGATAAATGGGGGTGCTCTCCCACAAGCTGGATTTCGACATAATTTCTTCTAATGTAGCTAGCAGGTGGCGGAGGTGTATTTAAATGTCGGCAGCACCCTGGCAGCGATTAGGATGTCCTCTGTCTGCTAGTCTTCTTTGATCCTTGAATTCTGTGGAGCTCAAATAGACAACAAAGCTTTGTGGAACTGGTTAAGTGTTAGCATAAATATCTAGCCTTTATCATGTTGAGCCTCCTCAATAAATGTTACTCTCTTTAGTAGGATCACAATCTTATTTTTATATTTTCATTTTTATAGGACAGGAATATATTTATTTCATTTTTATGCCACCACAGTGAATGTACTTATGGGTTTTATGCCATGAGCATACTCACATGGGGCTTACTATTTTCAATATTTTTATTTTCTTTTCAAGATGATACGAACCTGATTAACTAAGCAAACTATTTTAAATAATTGAAAGGAAAAGGATAACTACCAAGTTTACCTCTTGGCAAGGCGTTCGGTGTTTTGAAGTCCTCCGAACGGGACTCTCCGTATTCTCAGTCGTCCTGGGATTCGATGGATGGCGTAGTCGGTGGTTCCGGCGGCGTCTGCTCTTCATGTATAACTATCTTCTCTCTACACACCTGACTCGGTGCTACGGTCTCCTCAGGACAGTTCTGTTCAAGCTGTATGTCTTTAGACCTCACTACTTCTCCTTCGTAGTCTGCCCATCCATCCTTGATGATTTGCCTCCTCCGGTTGCGATTGTGTCGTCTTCTTGTCCTGACCTGCTTAGAGTCTTCAACTATATAGTTTGGGTCAGTAAAATAGCGGTGTACCTTCTCAGAGGGGAAGTGCATGTGGACTTCTCTGGTTGCAATGTAGATGATTGTTTTAACGGTGCTGAGGAACGGTCTTCCAAGGATGACGGGTGGATCGTATTCGTCTTCTCTCATGTCAATAACCTTCAATCTTTCAGAATGTCTGATGTGCCATCTGGAGCTAGGTCGTCCTTTTTGGTCAGGAATGGTGACTTAAGTCGATGATCTTGTCCTCCAAGAACTGCAGTGACCATCTTAGCTGACTTGGTCCATATTTGCTTGTTCATGTTCCTCCTGTTGGTCCTCTTCCTTGGTTCATGTCGGGATTGCTCTGAGATTTGTGTAGTCTTGCTCGTGAAGGAAAACGTCTCCTTCCTCCCCTTGATGTAGAAACTGATCTTGGCAGCACTAGCGTAGATGACAGCTCCTGAGGTGTTTAGGAATGGCCTCCCTAAGATGATGGGTGCCCTCTCATCAGTACCAGTCTCTATCACTACGAAGTCTGCTGGGACGTACAAGGTACCAGCTCGGACGTAGAGGTTCTTCAATATTCTCTTTGGGAAACTTAGCGTACGATCTGCAAGCTGCAAACACATGGCTGTTTCTAGTAAAGGATGTGTAAAGAATTTTTCATAGAGTACCCTGGGCATAATGTTGACGCTGGAGCCAAAGTCGCAGAGTGCTTCTGGGAAGTCCACCATGCCGATGGAGATCGGGATGACGGGGCGTCCTGGGTTGTTCTCTTGACCGGCAGAAGGTCAGTAATTACTCCCACAACGGGGTCACTCTAGTAGTTACGTCCTCAAGCATCTTAGGGCAGTGGTTGCCTGAGTGTCCAGTATCTCCAGTGTGTTTGTGCTCGTAGATCTAGGTTCTTCACTTGGTGGAGTCTGGGAGTTGTAAAAGTCCTTCATATTTTGCTCAAAGTGTACCTGCTCATAGAGACAAGGCAGAGATCAAGTGCATGGGCCCTGTTGGTGGAAAACACCAGCAGAACCAAAAGTGTATTTGTTATTCTCTAACCTTAAGCATAGCGAGCAAGACAAAGTTGATGGATAATAAGACCATGAGTGTAACATTTAAAACATTTGTCAGATCAGATCGCTCAACCTAATGGAAAGATAATCTATCTATATTTATGTTGTTTTTTTATAAAATATATCCTCCAAAGATTGAGTGTGCAACATTTTAGCTCATAAGATTAGGAGTGTGGGATCACAAAGGTGGAAGGACTAAACATGTTGAATCGATTGGGTTGGTTAATCTAGAGTTGTAAATCATACATGTTTGTCTCTTTTATTCATGTGAACGCCAGAAATAAAGAGAAGCTTATAAAAGTGATAGTCAAGTACCTTAAGATGTTACCTTACTTGAAGAGTGATGGTACAGTATTACCTTGTGGAAGCTTTCCTTTCTTAGCGGTTATGCATCGTGTTTGTGGCACCCTCCATGGATCATCTCTTGTGAGCTATGCCTTCCTTGTGTAAATTGTTAAACTTCATGTGCCTCTCTCTTTGTCTCCAATGTGAGTGTATCTCAGGACTTCCCAGGTTGATATTGAAAGTTTTCCTGCAGGGGTTAATCCAACAAAATATCCAATATCTACTATAGCATACTATTGGCTCAAAAATCAACCTAGACACCATGTCTAATTTGATTTAGGAGGGCATTTTAACCTAAGCACCATGCTTAATTTAAAACCCCTTGGTAGTAAGATCATCATTCCTAAACTAAGCACCAAGCTTAATTAAGAGATAAATGAAACTACTCCAAACCTAAACATATACTAAAGCAAATAAAGGTAGCATGAGAGCATTTATAGAGATCTACTTAAGTGGAGATGAAGTAGTGTGATTAGTATTTAACAAATTGAGCATGTCTCAAAGGTAGGGACAACCAACATAGCAACATGGCAAATGATGTTTTTATGTCAAGCACTCCCTCAAGCTTGAATTTTGCAAAATTCAAGTTTGGATGAATTTAATTCAATGTTGTATGATGATTGGTTGGACATACCTTGTGCTTGTCATTCATCCGATCTTCTTGCTCTAATCCTGGAAAGGTTAGTGACAAGAATACCCGAAGGAATTTTTTTTACAATTATCCTTATATGCTCAACACGCAAGGTAATGTTGCAAATAATTAAAAGCTCATGTTACAATATGATCAGTGCTTGTTTTTGGACACTAAGCTTGTCCTTAGGAAACCATCAATTTATGTCAGTGAAGTGGTTTCCCCTCCAACGCTGACCTATATCAAGATCAACTCAACGAAATCTGCAATATTTAATATAGACATATGCATCGACAATCGCCCTTTTAAAGTTTTTATAAATAGAAAGGAAGAGGGGGTTGGAGATCTCGAATGTGGTGATGTTGGAGAGACCAATGGATTGTGAAGATGTTGCATATGAGCATAGAGTAAATGAAGTGGCTATGAAATAAATTCCATGCTCATTAATGCTTAGAGTGAAATCCATATGGTATGGTGAAAATGATAAGGTGAGTGTGGTAAAAAAGGAAAAGAAAAAGGATACACGGACGACTTAGTTCGAAACTAGCACAGCTACCGTTCCCTGGCAACGGTGCCAGAAAGCTTGTTGGGTATTTTAAACGCAAACAGAAAAAATCCGCAAGCGCACGGATACCGATGTAGCTTTCACCCGGGAGTATTCCAGAGTATCGATTTTCCACAGAGAACGTGAGTGTACTAATTAAGATCCAAAATCGCCCAAGGATAACTATATAATTATTTTTGGTGGGAAGAGAGGAAGTTTCCTGAGAGTTCTCTAGTTGATCTAAGAACCAAGAATTACTTCAAAGATTATTTATATCGGGACATCAGAGCACTAACCACAGAAAGAGATGAGAAGGGGGCTAGGAAGGTCTGACTACGGTCCTACAAACACCGATCCGAACGTGGTGGAATACGTCGACCGTTAGGGCTGTCACTACCCTAAGGCTACCACAACAATCCGCAGGATTAGGTGCAATTCCAGGTAATCGCAAGACTAAACACCACGTCTAATCTATTAATTACTACTCTAGCGTTATAAAGACTATATCACTTGATGCAAGCGGGAATCCAATAAATAACTTGAATGTAAATAAAAGTAATTAAAGAACTCAGGAATTATGAATTGAAGAACCTGGAGAACGATGAAGAACGAACCAGTTTATAATGTTGAGGAAGATCCGACAGATCCGGCTCCTCCTCCGCTCTCCTCTTCTCTCTCCCTATTTTCTAGATTACAACTAGAACTAACTAGAACTAGAACTAGAGGAACTAGAACTAGAACTAGATGAACTAGAACTAGATCTAGATGAACTAGAGGTAGAACTAGAAGAACTAGAGGGATCCTCTCTACTTGGATGAAGAATTAAAACCCTAGCTTTGATTCTGTAGAAGAGAGGTATGATCTCTAGGGGCCAGGGGGCCTTGCTTATATAGTCTTTTTAGGTGAATCTGGGCCGTTGGATCAAACCGACATTAATCGCACGGTTTTCCTTGATCCTTTAGGTCGGTGGAGCGTAATACGCGAAACGGGTCCGAATTGGACACTGTAGCTGGGCGGGCGCCCTAAGGACTTGGGCGGGCGCCCTGTCCCTGAGCCCTCTCGGCCTCCGCTTCGTTCCCGTGGCTTCTGGAGTCTTCTAGATGATAGAAAATTACGCGGCACGTTAATATCTCTATGTAAACCCGACATGTGGGCCTTTCCTCCGTATTTCCTGATAACCCCCTGCAGAAATAGACAAACACCAAAACTCGTGGAATTCTGTCAGATAAAACCCTAAGTCTAGGTGTTGGTTGCATTTGGATCCTTTTCCATGATTAATTGATGGTTAAATATGAGCATTAAGGACCGTCAACACAGAAGAGGCAGCGTCCAACCACAGCGAGCGGGAAGGCCAAGTGCAGGCAAGGGCGTGCTGCTGTTGGGCGCCGGCGCGGGAGAGCTGTTGCCGGGAGCAGACGCGGGAGAGCCGCCTCCACTGCTGTCGGGCGCGGCCCCGCTGGCCGCGACGCGACGTAGCTCTTGTCCTTGATCTTATTCTTCACCGCCTTGTGCACTAGGTTCGTGTCCTGTTCAGCCGGATCCATCATCCAGAGGATCATCGCTTTCTGAACGAACAAATAAAGGAAGTGAAGGAAAAAAGGAAAAACACATCGGAAGTTCTTTCTGAATGAACAAATAAAGGAAGTGAAGGAAAAAAAAGAAAACACATCGGAAGTTCAGACAACTTGATCTGAATGTCGTTGTATGATGATGAACACTGAGCAGCGGCACCAGCACCAGGAAGCACGGGTCGGGCGGCGGCGAGTACAGCTCGGGAAGACTAGAAAAACCAGCCGCGACACGAGTGTCGCGCCGCCGTCCGCTGGTGGGCACGGCTCAGCTGGCCGCGAGAGGGGAAAAGAGAATGATGAGACCCACAAAAGTCTAGAATAATATATGAAACTGTGCCATAAAATTACACACTGTGGAGAAAGATCTATTTCAAGTTAATTTTCACATCTTGAAAACCAGGAAATGAAACTTTCTATTGAGACTGACCTAAAGAGTATAGACATCCATCCATTAGCTTGTTGGATGAATTACTGACGTATGAGACAGGAACCTAAGAATCCGTAACTTAGTTTCATGTAACAATAGTATGGTTTATTTCACATTGGACACTATACCACGCACTTTTTACAGCATCTACAAAAGTGTCGCTATAAGTCGTTATAGCAACCAATGTTGCATCTCTGTATAACTAGTTTTAGACGTCTAACGCTAATTTTGGTGTGTCGTATAGTGGGATATGTAGTTCCATTTCTCAGTTTTTGTATATACTATATATAAATATGAGTTTTATTGACATCTTCATCATAACAGCTCGTACTGGACCATTTGTTTAAGAAGGTTGGATAATTTTCCTGATTTCTCATTTCTGACACCGACTCCTCAAGACAAGAATATGGCCCGTCGAAAGAATTGGATTGATGTCAAGGGTTGGTACGAGGTTAACATAATCAACAGCTACGCAATATTCATGGGATACCTGTTGATGGGCGTGAGGGGGCTTGGTTTGCTGGTGCTTACATGGACCACAGTTGTTCTCCTCGGTGGCTTCGTCTCCATGCTACCGAAGAAGGATTTTTGGTGTCTCACAGCTATCACGCTAGCCCAAACTGCCGGGTTAGTTTCCTTACCTCCACCTGCTCCCTTTATCCTAAATTATCAGTCGTTTCGACTTTTTTGATGATCAAAGCATATTAACTTTGACTAAATTTATATATAAGAATAATAACATTTGTGATACCAAATAAATATCATTAAATTCTTCATTAAGTATATATCTTCACAGTATGATTATTTGATGTCATAGGTCTTTGTAATTATTCTCTTTATAATTTTGGTCAAACTTTAGATGTTTTGACTCTCCAAAACAGTTTAAATGACTTATAGTTAGGGTTGGAGAGAGTAGCAATTAAATCGTTCATTTTTTTCTTATTATTGAATTTTCAGATCATATTTCATATCATATTCATGGTGGGAAAATATTTCATATCGAATTAATCTAAACTGTATTGCGAGAAAACAACTGCATGATTTGAGAGAACTGAGCTTTTACGTAGAAAATTAGAAAACATCTCGTACCCTTTAGGTCGGGTGCCCTTTTATGAATATAACAAAGTAATACCATGCCAGTATTTAAGGAATTTAAACTTCATAGGATATACAACAACTATTAGATTTTGATCTTTTTTTTTACTTTCATGCAAATGAGCAGCAATGTCTAACAGATGGTGCAGAATAAGTAGATTAGTTGGATAGTAAACACCAGAAACAACTATGATTTCATAAAATATTTCTAGGAACTCCACTATGTTTTCAGCTATATACCAATGTCTTGCAGTCAACAATTTTGAGCCATAATTAGCATTAATGAACACAGAAAACACATCCTTATATAGAAGCGAGTGTTTAAGCATAAGGTATGTAGCAGTCTAACATCATATCCAAGTCAAACTTTTTAGGTCTAACACCCTGAGCATTACAGTAATTCTTAAACATAGCAATTCTTTGATTAGAAGAATTTAAAAAGTTAATAGCAGTTCTAAAATCTTTTGTGTAAGGTTTAAACTTCTTTAAACCAGATTTTACAATCAGAATGATGATATGACAAGCACAATGTTGATGCACAAAATTATACTCACACTTGTTAGGATCTAAAGGCTCACGTGAAGGATCAGGACCCAAATAACCAACAAACAAGGATTCAAAGTATCCATAATCTTGGCATTAGAAGAAGCATTGTCTAGAGTTTCAGAGAAAACTTTATCAATCAAACCAAATTCCTCAACCACACAAGAAATATTTTCAGTAATATTTTCACCAGTATGCTTCACCTCAATCAACCTTAGACCAATAAGCTTTTTCTATAATGTAGTCCTCCTTAGCATTACCGGACCAAATGTTTGATGCCAGAGCAACACAACATTGAATTTTTAAGCATATTATGACGTTCGGTAAATAGCTTACTAAGATCTCTAGTGGTGGTCTATTTTAAAAACCTTACTAAACCTAGGGTTATGAGCATGAACAATATATTCCTCCCATGTATCTATGTCACCAATACTCAATGGAAAATCAAGCCTAGCAATCAAGCGACATAGTTCAGATCTAGCAACATCAAGTTTATAGTCCCAGTTATGCAAAGAACCATCAGGATTGTAAGCACGCCTAGAGTGAACCCTAGTAGCTTGATCAGTTTTCTTCCTACATGAATTATGGTGCATCTTCAAGTGGACAGTGCCAGCATAGACAGAGGTTACTTACACATTTTACAAGTAGCTTTAGTGTAAATTTTCTTACCATTCAGTCTCATAGATCTCAACAAAATCAGCCCACATAGCAGATTTACGCTTTCGAACAAGAGAAGAGGTAGCAGAAATTAAAGGGAGTTAAGGTGTTGGAATTGGAACTGGCTGGGGTCCCAATCGCCGTTGCACCTTCACCACTACCGCCGTCCAGATCGATCGATTGGAACTGGCCGGGGTCCCAATCGCCGCTGCTACCGACATCGATCCCAAACAATGCAGCAACGTCCTTACTAGTGTCGTCATCGTTCTCACGGGGAGGCCAACCGTGATGAGGTAGTCGTTGCTAGTGACCGGTCAGACAATACCGTCTTCGTCGGCCTCAGCCATCTTGACCTCAACCGCGGAGGTCTCTCCAGCATCATTCCTCAACAATGCGCAGGGCTGCCTTGGTCGCTCTGTGCCATAGCCACAGCTAGAGCTAGAGGATCACACATCGGCTACTAACCTACAAAGAGAGGAAAAGAAGTGATCAAGTAAAGAATAGATCAGATCATATCAGAGAAGACAAGGAGGGTTAGGGTTAGCTATCTGTGCAACCGGAGCCCGGTGACAGATAAGACGAGGACCACCTAGAGAAGACGACAACTGGGTTAGAAAGGACAACGAGCGGTGGAGGAGGAACAGATGGTGACACAAACTCACATGTTCACCAAGATCGAGAGGGGAGATAGGGAGATGGAGAGGCTAAGGAGGGGATTAGGTAGGAGGAGTAGAGAGCTGCTAGCTGGCGGCAGGCGAATCGTTGAGGTCACCAGAGTTGGGGAGGGTAGAGCTGAGACGACGATGGCATGAGGCGAGAGTGCGCGATGAGAGCAACGCGACGAGTGGGAGACTAGGGTTTGGGTGTGAGGGAGAGGGTCGTGGCCTGCCGCTTATATATGAGGGGGGCGGCAGGGAGTTGTTGCCATCATGGGCCACTTCGCGCTAGGCCTGTGGTGGGAGGGGGACTGGGGTGGGGTGGGAGAGGGAGGCTAGGCTATTGTCGGGCTGGCTGTTGTAGGCCCATGCCATGCTAGTCCACGGGCCTGAGCAGCGGCCCAGGCATGGTCTGTAGCTACGCGTCGGGCCAGCCCAAGCCCGTTGACCATCGGACCTTGTCGTGCTTGGGCCAGGCCAAAATTGCATGCTTCGTGTCGGGTTGCCGTGCCTCGGGCTACATGGAGATTTATACTAGGTAGCGTACCCGTGTGTTGCCGATAGCTAACATTTTATATTTAAAACACATGGATCGCACAATAGATAATAATACTGTAAAAATTAAATACCAACGTTAAAATGATATCCAACATGAACAAAGTAAATAACACTACGAATAAAGCTAGAGTATGCACAATGGAAAAGATGGTCACGAATGGATCACCAAGACCAATAGGCCACATAGATTGCCATCATTGTATTCAAAGTGCACATATAAAAAATGAACCTTGATTTCAAACTGCATTCACAGTTATCCTTGCAAGATAGCATGCTCACATTTTCACAGTAGATGTCATGTATAAATTCAGAAAATGTGGAATAGCAAATTGCTAACAAAAGCATATTATCAGCCTGTGCATCCACCAATTTATTTACAATATATGATAAGCACTAAAAATAATAATAATAAAGTGCCTGCAACTGCAGGGCCAAGCTATTAAAAAACTATAAGGAGTTAAGGACCTACCAAGTGACTACTGAAACTTTCACTATGTTTCAGATTTTATACCCTAGTCTCTCATTCAGGTACCATCATAATATCACAATAACATCATAGTTTTCTTTCCAATTGTGTAACGTCAAATGAAATAATAAAATAGGCACGAAGTCATGGTTGCCTCTCTGAGAAAGGATCTGCAAGCCTTTCATGTCATCAAGCATTCTTAGATCAATATGTTCTTAAAATAAATGCGTTAACCCATCATTATGAAGCTTGAAATATATCAGGTCAACTGTGCAGGTACTCAATTTACTGATAAGATAATGAAATTAGGAAATAACGGTTACTTTAGCACAAATGCTGAGGTCAACCTAACCATCGACAAGAATTTAAATTACTCTACTACAAATGAACTGTATATTAACCTAACCATCGACATGAATTTAAATTACTCTGAGATTAACCTAACCATCGTTTTTGTGCAAGACAAATCATTGTATATTGATCAGTTGAGCATCCGAAGCTACCTGCAGCAATCAATGCTCTTCTGAACCTTGCAATCTCTGTTCGTGTGCTGTTTACCTGAAATTTGGAGATACCCAGACTTGTAATTAGTAATAAACAGTCATACGATTAAATGATTTGAATATGAAAATCAACTATCAAACCAATCCTGGTTACAACTGTCGGACCATGAACAGTAGACAGAAGTGAAAACAATATATTAATTAAATAAGTATTACAATTTGCCGGACCATGAATAGTTGGTGTTCAGATGTGACTCTGCAGTTCAGTGTGTGGTACATGAACTTCAGCCGGTCTCGCCCAAGTGTCTCCCTCTTAGGCTAGTCTCAGTGGAGAGTTTCATGGCGTTGTTTCCAAGACTGCCATGTCATATGAAATAAAATGAAACTTGAATGAAACACCCACTCTCAATGGAGAGTTTCATTTCATAGTTTCATAGGCATTTAATTCCAAGACTCATAGAGAGTTGGTAATCATGCCAAGAGAGTTTCATCTAGATGAAACCTATTTCTGCTCTCTCTTCTTAAATACACTGCCATGTCATCGAAACAGCCTATGTGGTAACCTATTTAATGCAAATGAAACTCTCATTGAGACTGGCTTTATCACTCAAACTGTCAATTAAATGCTATTCTCCCACTTATCTGACTCCAACTGTCAGCTACTCCCTCCGTCCACAAATAAATGCACATCTCGCTTCCCAAAAAGTCAAACTTTTTTAAATTTGACTAGAAATATATCAAATAATATCAATATTTGTATCTACAAATAAATATATTATAGAAATATATTTCATGCTCAATCTAGTAATATATATTATATATGATAAATATTAGTATATTTTTGTATATATTTAGTCAAACTTAAAAAGATTTGACCCGTCGGAAAACGAGACGTACACTTATTTGTGGACCGAGGGAGTATATGCTATTTATTTGTTTAGTTCAGATGTGACAGCTGTGGCAATTTTCCAGACCACTTTCAGTTAACTCAATTAGAAAGCCTTGCGTATTCGAGAAGAGCAAAAACTAATAGCAGATGCTACTTGTTCTCAAGCAAGACTGAAAACAGATGTTACTATTATATCTATTTTAAAACAGTAGCAATCCGACAATAGAAAAAACTAATAGCAGATGCTACTTGTTCTTAAGCAAGTATTTTAAAACAGTAGCAATCCGACAATAGAAAAAACTAATAGCAGATGCTACTTGTTCTCAAGCAAGACTGAAAACAGATGCTAGCAATCCGACACAAGCAAAAACTGATAGCATCTGCTACTTGTTCTCAAGCAAGATTGAAAACAGATGGTACTGCTATCTTTATTTTAAAACTGTAGCAATCCGACAATAGCAAAAACTGATAGCAGATGCTGCTTGTTCTCACGCAAGACTGAAAACATATGCTACTACAATTGAAAGTAGATGCTACTGCTACCCTTAATTTAATTTGATCCCTGAGCCATTATATGTATTTGGTAATATCAAGCACAAGACATATCCTGGTACAGATTAAATGATCAGTGCATTCACACCGCTTTATAGCCAACTGAATGAAATGCACAATTTCTCAAGTCAAGTATCCATCCAGAGTACAATGAAATTTAATTATCATACTGCAAATAGCAGTGAGTATACATAGGATGGTTAGTTTCTTAGAACAGTTGCACTGGAGAGCATCAACTGGATGTTTAGTCTCTAATAATGATTTAGAGACAATATTATTTATCCTGTCCCATGAAAGTTCTCACCAATCAAAATTCAGAACAAATATCATAAGAAGCAAAATGAATATTCAGACATGCAGCTAAACTCTGAACGAATTCCGACAACTATGATATACTATATTCAAAGATGTAGGTAATGCAATTTGGGTAAGCTTCAATATACTACTACTCGTACTATGACCTCAGATACACCTCTGAATTTTCTGAACTTTGATATATAGCACTGACTACCATATTATTCCTATTCCATAAAGATTTATGATTAGTTAATGAAGACAATATATTGATTCGCACAGGTTCCTAGTTGGCACACAAAATAACAACAATGATAGTGATAATTGGCCAATGCTAAAGGGAGGTCTCAATTGCACAGCCTGATAGCGAGAGGCACTAACAATGACGAGGCTGAGTTGAACATATAGGCAAGTAAGCAATCTCACCTGCACGATCAGCTAACGTTAGCGACAGGGTCGTACACGAGAGCTCTGCCGGTGATGACGAACTCCAAGCAAAACGGTGTCCAAATGCAGTTCAGCCTAATATGAGAGGCCATTACTTTGTAGTACTTTGTAAACACAAGCAGTTAACAATGAAGCATAAGCTTTACCTATATATATTGACAGGAAAGGCAGCTTAGTGCTTTTCTTCAGCAGGTTTTTCACATTTGTTTGCCACTTTGAAAGATCCTACGAAAGCAAATAAAGCTACAGATAGTAAGTTGAGATAACCAAATGCGCTAAAATCGATCTGCTCAAATAAAGGGCTAACAAATTTATTTAGCAGATCAAACAAAGCGGTAATAAATTTATTTTTTTTAAAATAAAGCAAAAGCAAGTGACAGATCTGAAAGGAGGCCACCAAACAGATCAGAAACCTGAAGCAAATTCAAGGATCATGAACAGTCAGGACCGCACCTGGATTGCCCCTAGGGTGGTCTCCAGCGATGTGGCAGCCTGATAAAATGAGCAAACTGGCAATTTGGCATTCAGATAGCAGTTCTGAGTGCACTGCCAAGGTTGACTAACAAAAGGTTGTAGTACCCTAAACTATGAAATAAAGGCTAAAATGGAATGGCGACTGGAATCTGAACAAGTACAGAAAAATAGGAAACAGGGAGGACAGCATCATCATGCAAGGAGAGGTTGCACACGACTGGAATCTGAGCAGTGGGGTTTATTGTATAGCATGAACATTGAAAGATCATGGAGGGGGCCGATGTCGTCCACGCGGATTGGATCGACACTCAAGTTGTCGGATCATGAACAGTAAGTGGGAGGGAAAAAAACCTGGAAGTATGTTGCAGTGCTGTGGGTGCCGTGGTGGGCGACGGCGTGCGCGTCGGCGGCAGTGAGGCTGCGTTGGGTGACGGCGGGAATGGCAGCGACGAGCGGACCAGCCGGCATTGGGCGACGGCGTGCATGGCGAGCCTGCTGCGTAGATTTGGCAATCACCGATTGATTGCTAGGTACACGTTACTAACTGCAATCGGAGACAGGAAGGGAAGAGAATGGATTCGCACACCTAGTGGTGCTCCTCGCAGGAGCTAGCAGAGTGGACCGACGAAAACACAACGGCGGCAGTCCGTTTTTTTTTTAATAAAGGCAGGAGCTCTGCCACTCAATTAAGAAGAAAACAGAGTTTTATGTACAACGGCGGCACGTTCAGTGCCCAATAGCACCAGTCATAGGGCCAAAACACAAACGCCACAGATCACGCACTTGTTTTACCCTACAATACATATGGCCCTACGCCTCTGAATAATATCCTCCTTTGCTAGATAAGCAACCTGTTCTGCAGTTTTGTGTTTATTTTCAAAAATCCTCATATTCCTTTCCTTCCATAGGTTCCACACAGTGTAGATGAGCACTTTAAACGTTCTGCGTTCTTGCTTCGGAATCATGCACGCCACATCCTCGTCTTACGGTCACGATGAAGGCGCACGATCGTAGGAGTCGGCGAGATTTCTCGTGAGGGTGTTCGCGGGGCGAGTGTGGAGAGCGGCAGATCGCGAGGGTGGGGGCAGGGATATGGGGGAGATCGATTATGTTATGCAGTAGGCCGCGAGGTTTCCTTCCTGACATGGCAAGGCATTTGCGCGAGGTTTCCATATGCGAGCGATCCATCGCGGTATCGCACCTCGGAGGTGGAGCGACGATATTATCACATAGATGAAGTACACATATGATTGATAAATATGTATGTTATGTTTTAGGTATCATAAAAAAATCTTTTAACAGATTACACACAAATGATAATAACAAGTTATTTAAAATTATAATAATACCTATGACATATAATTGTAGGCACTCTATTTTTTTATAATAAAGCAATACGCCAATACTACTACACTTATAATTCTATACAAGCAATCTCAACCGCTTGAGAGAGAGGTGGGGAGGTTGGTACATACCAATAATAGTAATGACTTTTCTAGTCTTTGAGAAGTTAGCACTATTACCCACATCTCAAGTGAACATCAACCATTACTACAATATACTAGGCCATCAAGATTCAAGTCCATGCTCTCGCACAGACCGGAGTCTTAATAGGCAACATTATTACTATTTACTAGTAATACCGTACCTCTAAATTATATCGTTTTATCTTTACACAATAGATACTACTCTATATATTATCTATCTAGTTGTTAAAAACTTGCCCAACTCATCACCATTATTGGGATTTGCATTGTCCTCTACAATTCATTTTGGTGGCATCCTTGGCCTGCTCACGCAGCTTGGCCTTTCTTCCTATATATAATAATCTCAGTTGCAAAATTTTGTTAACAGGGTCTTCGATTTCCTTCTAAAGGAAAAGGCAAGTGATGTTGCCAATTCTTTGGAAGGCTTGTCTTTTGCTGTAATTGCCGCGGTCTTTAATTCATCAAAACATAATAAACAAGACAAAGATCCATCGACTGCACGCTTGGCACTAACAGCTGTTTTATTTGTTGTCCAAGTGCTAGTGCTTGCTCTTGTCTTATGTCCTCTGGCGGTTCTGTATGTCCTTGGGCTGTATCTCACTACCGGAATTTCTCTATGGCGTTTGATACAACATGACTACGGTAACCCCGAAGGAGGCGCCAACCTGAAGCCAGCGCTCAATGTCTTATACTCCTTAGCCGTGGCTCAAGGTGCGGTTTACGGCTACAGGACCATCTATGATTTAACGGCAAGAACCAGACTAGTGGAAGATGTGGCCCAATTTTATTCACTAGAGAGAAACCTAGTTTCAGACTACCTAGAGGAAACTGTGGCAGGATGTATGAAGGATCCGTCGTTTGCAAGAGGAAGGAACCTCGTCACATACGCGGTGGACTTATTGATGGAATCTAAGTCAAGGTACGACTTCGTTTCTGGGATCCTGATTCTTGGCACAGTACTAATAACTCCCCAGAGTGAACGGTCACGTCTTCTAAAACAACTACTAACTGGATCAGCATCCTTCAGCCATGTGGTCCAGCGACTCCTAGAGGCATTTGGTTCGACAAGCCCATATAGCACAGAGATCAGGGCGCGAGCCGCCAGGATAGTGGCAGCTGTTGCTGGAAGCATCCGTTTAGACATGATGATTGACACCGAGTGCATCTCATCCGTGCTCGACGCATTTGAGGAATACAGTTGGCGACCCGAGGGATATGAAGAGGAGCTGTCTTGCAGTTACTACGGTGGTGTGGTCGACGTAGCAGTTCCAAGAGCAGCAGAGGGAAGTGACAGTCGTAGCTCGCTCCAGCGCTATAGAGATCTGTTGGTGGAAGGCCTGCGCGTCCTGCATAAGCAGCACTGAAGGCCTGCTATCCAAGGCGATGGCGCCCCTAATTTCAGACCAACTCCACAGGGACCATCATGATGAATGGTCCAGCGTAGCAGCGGGATCACTGGAATTCATGAACCGGTTCATGGCTACTCTAGGAGGACGGACTGATGATACAACAAAGATGAGAGGTGAGATCTCAAGCAACAGCCAAGCGATCATCTTCAGAACCCTAGAGTGCCACAAATGTGATGTGTTTCTGAAAAGACAGGCCGCACAGGTCCTCTTCCAATTGTCTCCCGATACACCGCCCTCGTCCATTATGCCCGGTGGGAGCAGAAGCAACCGCATAATATTCATCTGGATACTGCTGGACATTTTGCTTCTGCCAGATTATCGCTTTGCTGACAGGGTGCGCGGCTCCACTCGCTTGGGAAAGAAGAGCCGTGACATGGCAAGATTAGCAGGTGAAAAGTTGCAGGCCGTGATGAGGCCTTCGATAGCAGAGGCAATTGACATGAGTATGCTACAATCAGTTGTTGGTGAAGTTATTGGCAGCCTCGCCAGGACAGTTGCAGGTACCGAAAACAATGCATACAGAATACATGCAGCAATGGTCCTGGAGCATCTTTGTCAACATTACACCAAGAATGATGAAAATCTCGAGGAGCTAAGGAAAGCCATGGCTAATGTGACGCCAGAGGTAATTAACGTATAGACTACCGTTGTCATTCTATTCCATTCATTCGCATCATATTTGCGTATAGACTACCGTTGTCATTCTGAAGTCTGAACTACCATTATTGGTGCCTCATCATCAGGTGCTCAGAGAAATTGTCCATTGGCTCACGACAGAAGAAGAAATACAAGAATCAAAGAACGGCAGCAAGGTTCTCCTGGCAGAGGAGGGCCCTGACTTAGAACAAGGTGCTTCTTCCTATGATAATGATAATCGACAGGAAAGCAGCTCAAAGGGTGAGCAACACCAGGGAATCCAACTGCAGCAGGCCTTGATAGACTTGTGCTGGGTGGCATACAACAAATGGATTATTGATGAAGACGACCAAGATTTGACTCGACAGTTCAACGAGATCGCAGCCAAGATATGTTCGGGACAGGGGATGCCTCACAAGACTTTCGAATCACTTGTGGTAAAAGCACAAGATAGACTTTGGAAGGAGAAGGAGAGGGCTTCAAGCGAAACATGAGTAAAGACGACTGCGGTCGAAAACCTGAAGCGTGAAGCCTCCAACATCTGCAATGCACTTTGCTCCTTAAGGTTGAGGATTCTTAGTATAAATGTCGTAAGACTGAAATCATCAAACACAAATGGCACCTGTTTATCTTGTGTACTTTGTTAAGTTTCATTTTGCCTTGAGAACATTTTATTATGCCAGTTATCCTCTCTTTTCATGCGTCTATTCTTTTAAAATAAAAATGGGATATAGGATTGGCTCCTCAGTGCTGGTGCACGAATATTGTAAGAATCTTTTGTCATTGTGTGCGTTTATCATTTGTGGTATTTGTTTTCTTTTCTTCTATTTTTCTTATTACTACGGATGACAAGAATCCATGTCATTGTGTGAATTTATAGGACTGACACATATATATCAGCTAGCTAATTTCATTGTTGCTGGGTACTTGTCCACGACTACCTTATCTAGATGCATACATGTGAAGAACTGCACCAACAGTAGTGACCGCCTTTCTCTAAGCTGGACTTTAATACATGTTTTTTTCGGACATCATTGTATCTGAAATACAATACAATGCACTAGTTTTAAAACTATCTTGCCTTTATTTCATTCAAGACCTTACATGTAAATGTGAGAAGAAATTAGCTTCTCAACGAGAACTGATCAAAGGTTTCAGTTGCACAAATCATACTGAAACTCATACATTGCAAAAGGAACCTCCAGGTAAAGGGTACCGATAATTAGAGCCCTCATGAGCTAATTTTCTTAGCCGAACTAAACTCATACACTCATACATGGCTCCTTGAATCAAATTGAACGGACAAAAAAAACATTGAATACAACTCTCAAAGTGATGATTAGCAAGGGTTACTCTATAAGCCAAGGTGTTTGAACTGATTCCCACTGGCAGAGCTCGCCTTCTTTGAACCACAGAGCTGCAAATAGGAAAGCAGTTTGAGCTCGTCATCCCATATTGTTAAGAATAATAGCTGGCAGGACAAAACAAATTTAGGTCCAACCTAATATGCATTCCATATCACTAAGTACATATACATGACACTATATGTTTCATATTCTTAATCCTGCTCCTGATTGTCAGTCAACAAATCCGATCCTCAGTGCAGTTCTCAAAGTTTGAACAAAACATTATTATACCTTGTCATTCCAGTAGTGTGGCAATTGTTTAAAATGGTCATCGACTCAAGAAATCACCTAAAAGCGACATAGAATCATAATGAATTATTGCAGAACTTACCAATTTCACGCTTGCCGTTATCAGGACTATCACTTCCGTGGACAACATTCCTGAAACATTCAGTTCCATCATAATTTATTTGATATATGCAGGTAAAAGTGTAAGCACGTTCCAACTAAAGTTTAACAGGTGAGTTACATGATTAAATGTTATAATATATAGACATGGAAGAGGGTGGCTGCCAACCTTCCAGTTTGAACCGCAAGATCACCCCTTATGGTCCCTGGTTCAGCTTGAAGGGGATTAGTAGCTCCTATTAATTTGCGAGCTGATGCGACAACACCATCACCCTCCCAGGCCTTACAGGATAGAGAACAAGATTCTAGCTGTGAACTCCGCATTGGTGAAAGTGTGGAGTTGCGAAAAATATGTCTAGCTCATAAGAAAAATATATACCATGCAGACAACAGGACCAGAAGTTATGTAATCGATCAGTTTAGGAAAGAAAGGTTTATCCTTCAAATCCTTGTAATGCTCCTGAGAGAAAAGGAAGGGTGAACAAGACAATATATGAAATTATAAGTGAACTGATGCAACATAATGAAGTCATGGGTCTATTTTGATGTGAAAACAAATGTAACATTGTGTGCACCTGCGAAGTACAGAAAGAATTCAAGAAAGTTGACTAGATTCCATTCGCTTTTTAGTGAATGTTAAGAAAAAGATGAAAGTGTGAAGTTGATGAAGAAGAGAGATGTGGGCAATGTCTTTATCAATGATTTTGTACAAAAAAGAACATAAGAAAGAGCAGCCACTTGATGAAAAAGAATGATAGGTTCAGGCAGTAACTCATTAATTCATTATGTCACTTAATATAAGAAAAAATGGCAATCACGCGCTATTACAACACCAGATCAGTACTTAAAAATGCCAAAAATCAAAGATAAGCAGTAAAATTATGAAACTAACAGAAGATCAGGAACTTCCTTACGGGAATAACTGATGAATAACATAATAAAAGTTGGACAGTATTTCTATGTAGAAAGGATACACATAAGGATCCTAAGCCAAAATTTGTGGCACTGGGAGATATATTTGACAGCCAAAGATGTGATGAGTAACTTTGCACGAACCATGATAGTTGTGCAACATTGATGTGTTTTGGGAAGCAAACCTGAGCCAAGTCCTTGGGGCACTGGAAAAGTTTTAAGCCTTTCAACAAAAAACCTTTCTTCTCAAAGCGAGAAATAATCTCTCCAACCTATATGCATCAGATACAGTATTTTTATCTGAACTGAAACACAAAAGAAGGTAAGGAATAGCAACATACTGGGAAAAGTGTGGGTGTGGGGAATGCATACCAGACCACGCTGAACACCATCTGGTTTGATCATAATGTAGCTTTGCTCAACCTCCTACATACAGATTGTAAGTTCTTTTTAAGAAAGGTCTCATTACGGATAAGTAAGAAACTAGATGAAAGTACAGTGCTCAACTTCTCATAATTGAGGTCACAGGATATCAGCATCACCAAAAAAATTCAAACATTTCATGACTTCTAGACTTATTTGTAGAAAACAAAAAGGATGATAGGGTTTCACAGAACGAAAGAATAAGTGTGATGCCTTCAATCCTTAGGCAAAGTATGCAAAACAGATGGCAACAGAAATAAGACATTCTGTAAATTCATGATAAAACCGCTGAAAAACGACAACCAGTGGCGGAGGGAAGGGGGGGCTGAGGGGGGCCTGGCACCCCCCAACCTTCCCATAACTCCCTTAATACATCCCATAGATTAGATGTTGAATTGTCTAATTAAGTAGTTAATAATATTATCTGTACTAAGATTTTTATTCTTATTTCATATTAATCTATAATAGTTTCTTATACAAATAAAATCTAGATCTTTCTAATATTTTCTTCATATCTTTTATTTTTATTATTGTCTACCCTTAATACATCCCATAGATTAGATGATGAATTGTCTAATTAACTAGTTAATAATATTATCTGTACTAAGATTTTTATTCTTATTTCATATTAATCTCTAATAGTTTCTTATACAAATAAAATCTAGATCTTTCTAATATTTTCTTCATATCTTTTATTTTTATTATTGCCTATCAAACATTAGTTTGTCCCCTACTACATACTCTAATTAGCTAGTTAATTAAAAATCAGTGTTTTTCTTGTTTAATCCTTTTAAATTGATCCCCAATAATGGGATCTATATTATTTAGCATTAGTCTTCCTATTATCTTTCTTATCTCCTAAGTTTTTGTCATTATTTGTCTAAACTATAAACGGTTATTTAGCTCGTGTACTCAACTTTTAAACACTAACAATGGTATGGTGTTTCTGTTTAATCTTCTATTTAAATGACCATTTTACCCGTTTAAGTGATCGTCTTGGCTGAGGCTAAACGACATGCAACTGGTTGTGTTGTCATTCAATGTTAGGATCTAGTGCTAATTAATTTTGCCCCCGTTTAACTACTTGTTTTATTGTGATTCTTTTCGTGTCCAAAGAAATAGATTGATTAGGTGAAGGTTAGAGGCCTAAGACTAATTAATTTATCTTTATTTTTTTAGTTTTTCTTCTTTTTTTTGTATCGTAACGCAAACATTTATTTTGCTGCTATGTACACCTTTGTCATGTAATATTTTGATACACATGATTGTTCTTGGTTTGCACAGCCCCCCCTATGTTCACATTCTAGCTCCGCCCCTGACGACAACTATGACTGATTGTAGTGTAGGGATATGTTTGTATGAAGAGAAGCATGCTGCACCAAGTTTGTTTCCATGTGTGCACTCTATAACAAAAAAAGTGAAATTGCTTCCCTAAATGAATCATTGATGACCTGAATCTGGACATTCAAGGGCAGATGGATGAAACTACTAGCACTATTAACCCAATCACATGTGCATGGAACTTGTGTGCACAAAATGGTTTCCTATAACGTCAACAGGAATTGGTGGAAGGACTAGATTAGGCTTGACATCTAGTTGCCTTTGCTATGTTTTGAAGATCTGTTGACACAACAAAATTAACTAACTTGGAAGTATTTGGAATTCCACAATGTACCACTAACATGAGTAAAACCATTTAATTTAATTAGCACATATAATGTTCCGTTGAAAAATAGGTTGCCAGAGAAAACTTTGCTTCCATTGTAAAATTACTGTAAGTGTCCACTGTCCAATACATGGTGGGATAATTTCAGCAACCCTGCAGTCAGTCCACAGGTACCCTTGCATTCGTCAGAAGAAAGCAAAGCAAGGTAAAACTTTGGCTGGAAACAAGAACATTACACTGGGGTCACATAAGAAGTGGAAGATCAATCCACTCAAAAGTTGATATTAGTAACCTCATAACAGCAGACACGTTGTGACTACATATCAATAGCGACGAAAACCCAAGTCCTCTTGATAATTTACAAAACGGAGCATGTTTGAATGGTGCATTTTCAGCATTGACTGCGACAGGAAGCCCAAAATCTCAGCATCACCTCATTCCTAATTCCTGGCATGATAATCGTAGAGAATTCAAGAATCCATGCTAAAAGCCTAGGTGGAATAAAAAAAAATTGATCATTGCGCAGTGCATTTCCCCTTTAGTTCAGCTGCTCTGCATAACCTATCCACGAGGCACTAGACTATAATCCGAAAACGTAAGAGAAACTAAAAAAAAATGGAGAATTATGGGGTAGTTTGTACTTTGTAGGTACACTTACTTTATTGGGAAAAAATCCAAATTGAAGCTAATCCAATACATAAAAGATCATGTAAGCCTACGAAAACCATAAGAGCAACTACAGGGACCGTCATTGTCTTTTTCTTCTTCCTCTTTCTTCTTCCTTTGGACAGAGACACAATTAGAGCATCGAGGTGGTTATCTTAGTGTGTCATGCACATACAAGGGAAGAGAGAGAAGGAGCTGAGGGTGAAATATGGGTGCCCAGCTAAATATGGGGTCAGAAGTAGGGGCTGGGCTGGAGTAATGTTTTTAGCCAGCCCATATTCTGCTGGAGTTGCTCTTGCTCTGCTGGCCGGCCCTAATCCTCGAACACACGAGCAGAAAGAAAAGCAGCAGAAACCAAAATCAACCTCGTCACCATTTCTCCCGCCCTCGAGGTAATGCAAGTACCCAATCAGACCAAGTATGCAGGGGAGGGACCAACCGAGGAGGCGACGATGCGGCGCGGGACGGCGCGAGCCCTGGCCGCCCTCCCGCTCCCCGCCGACGCCGTGCTCAGCGCCAGCCCGAGCCGGCCACGGGGCGTCGTGGAAGCGGCGGCGAAGGAGAGGGATGCCGTCGGCCGCAGCGCGCAGGAGGGCCGGCGAGTGGACCCTGCAAGGGGCGGCGCCGTCCTCGCGAGCGCGGCCATGGTCTCCATCCCTTTCCAGCGAGCAGAGCACGCGATTTTTGGATTAGGAGAGACAGCTGACGACCAGTACAGCACAAGGCGCCGTTTCTTAAGTACAGCCAGGAAGCCGCTTCACCTGAACATTTACGTATATATAGTTTACGCTTTCAGAGCTCCAACCAAAGAGTGGTTGATTTGAATGCTGCAACTTAAGCCTTGTCACCCAAAATTCAAAAACTATTCAAGATAAGAAAAAAGTTTGCCTTTAAATGCATGGAATCTTACGATACATGCATGAAATATTAAATATAGATAAAAAATAACTAATTGCATGGTTTGTCTGCAATTTGCGAGACGGATATCTTAAACCTAGTTAGTCCATGGTTGAACAATAATTATCAAATATAAACAAAAGTGTTATAGTATTCAAAAAGAAATTTTTATATTAGAAGCACAATTCCATCCATACATTATCAAATCTATAGATCTGCTATTGTTTCAATATATCCATTATTCTTAAAAAAGTAAATAGTGTTCGATGCAATTGTAATTGCTCCCACAAATATCATTTTGTCAAATATATATAAATGGTATCAAATAATAGCTTGGAATTATTAATGGCCACGAAAGAGTTCTTCGATGAATATTATTTTTCTATCTCTAATCGCTGGTGGTGTTGGAGCTAACCATGTGTAATAGTGCAGCATTCCACGTACAACATAGACAAAGTTGAGTTAAAAATAAAAGTTTAAAGAATAGAATACACTTTGATAGCTTATAAATGAAATAGAGACCAAAATACAAAGTTCGAGGATTAAAATGATCATTTTTATAGTTTTAGGATGAAACTGAGTCTAAAAGTAGAGTTTGATGACTAAAACAGCCATTTTAAAAATTCAGAGACGAAATTGAACCTCGAGTAAGGTAATAGTTGAGGGACCAAAATGACTATTATACCTATAGGCACGTTTGGCTTCTTCGTCGGCTTTACTTGTCATCTCGCTTAATAAGGCAAGGTTTGCTAGCATAGGAGCCAATCCGGCTCTCCCCCACCAGCAAACAGAACTTGTGAGTCCAAAGGTACACTAAGAATCAAACCATAGATTTGTATCTTAGAACCACACACGCCTATGTTTGATAGACTTGTGACACTTTTGTGTGGCTTTGATCCACACATCTCCATTTCTACGTAAAAACACACACAGACACACCATCCATTTAATATGGTACATTTTGCCGTAGGTGTGGCAACCAACCAAATAGTTTAATTTGTCAAGATTTAGATATCTTATAACTAGGAGGATTTCCCGGTCCGTGCGTTACCGCGAGTATGAAGAAAAAATATAAATAAGTTAGAATGTATATTGTCTAGTTGAACAACTTGTATGTTTAGAGAATTAGGTAAATTGCTAATGTGGATACTACAATTGATGAGTTAGTGGATTTTAATTGTGTATAACAATGGATTGCCTAGTTGGATAGCTTGCATGTTGAGAAAAATAGATAGTGAGGTGTGGTAGTGGATTACATAGTTGAATAACTTGTTTATTGAGAGGAGAAATAGATAGTGACATTTTGCTTTCTAAAAGAATAAAGCCTTGTTCAGTTCGCAAAAAATTTTAGGTTTCGCTACTGTAGCACTTTCGTTTATATATGACAATTATTATCTAATTACAGAGTAACTAGGCTTAAAAGATTCATCTCGCAAATTACAACCAAACTGTGCAATTAGTTTTTATTTTCGTCTACATTTAATGTTCCATACATGCGTACAAAGATTCGATGTGATGGAGAATCTGGAAAATCTTTAGGAACTAAACAAGGCCTAAGATGAGATAAGATTTGTGCCACATGCCTGATTAGTCGGGCCTTGTTTAGTTCTCTACCCAAAATTTTTTTCATCTATTTCATAGATCATTAAATATAGACAAAAAGCCTAATTGTACAATTTGGTTATAAATCACGAGACGAACCTTTTAAGCATAGGTCTTTTTTAGTTCCTTTTCGAAACCCAAAAATTTTCAAGATTCACTGTGACATCGAATCTTTGACACATGCATGGAGCATTAAATATAGACGTAAACAAAAACTAATTACACAGTTTGCCTGTCATTTGCGAGACGAATCTTTTAAGCCTAATTAGTCTATAATTAGACAATATTTGTCACATACAAACGAAAGTGCTACAGTGTCCATATCAAAAAAAAAAAGAATTAAACAAGGCCTTAATTACTCCCCGATTAACCATAATTACTATAATAACTCACATGTGCTAATAGTAAATTAATTAGATTTAATAAATTTATCTCACAGTTTTTAGATGACTATATAGTTTATTTTATTAATATTCGAAAATTTCTCTCAATATCTTTCTAAGACATCGAATATAACAAAAAAAATTCATTTTGCGAAGTGAATAAGGCCTCGGTTCATTATCAACCAAACAAACACGATGAATTTACCCGTTTACCCTTTGGCTGGTTCGGCACCCCCGCAGCAGTCCGCGCACGAGCGAAGGGCGGACCGGGCCAGACTCAACTCAACTCGGCCGCCACCTCGGACCCCCCCCCAACACACACGCGCGCGCCCAGTACTGCCCCCAGAACACGGCACACCGCGTGGACCAACGGCATGGCACCACGTGTCCCATCCCGGCATGGTCCCACGCACCGGATCCCCCCACCGCGCTCGCGCGTATCGCCGACGACAGAGACGAGCGAGCGCTGTAGGCGCAGACGCGCAGTCGCCACTCGCCCACCGACGCCCTGCCCGAAAGTCCCCGCCCCGCTCCGGGTCACAAGGCACAGACACTCCGGACCCACCCGTTTGTCCCCCACCGTGTCAGTGACGCGCGCGCCGGTTTTGCTAGAGCTTTCCTCGTGACTCCTTTTCTCTGGGGCCCACAGGATAGATGATGGATGGAGACCCCACGAGGCAAGCAATGATATGATTTCACCTCGGGCCCGCTCGCCAGTCACCCGCGTCGTGTGAGAGAGAAGAGAGAGAGAGAGAGAGAGGGAGAGAGACGACCACCACCTCCCTCCGCTCCCTCTCTCTGACTCGACTCGCCCCGCTCCTGTTCGCCGCTCCGCCATCGCCGGCGGCGACCACTCCGGGTCTTCGGCGGCCCCACCGACGCCGGGCCCCGCGACGCCATTCCTCCGATCGCCGACTCACGCCTTGCGCTCCGCCCCCCCCGGCGAGGGTCCGAGCTCCTGCCCAGATCCGCCCTGCGCCTGCTCGCGGCCCCCGTCCGCGAGCGCCGATCGGCAGGCGGCGTAGGCGCTGCTGCGCGAGTGAGCGAGCGAGCGGGCGACGGATCCGTCGATCCGCGCGCCCGCCATGGACGACTTCCAGGGCCTGCTGGCCCGCGACTTCGGCCTCCGCCCGCAGGGGAAGGCCGCGCCCATGTCGGCTGCGCGCTCTTCGGGGCCCTCCGGATCCGCCTGGACCAATACCAGATCCGCCGCGGGGTCCGCCTCCGCCGCCGCCGCGCCCTCCTACGACGACCTCTTCGGGTCCGCCCCGCCGCCGCCCAAGGCCACGCCGTCGCCGTCGCTCGACAACATCTTCGACTCGTTCAAGGACCCCGCCGCTTCCACCACCGCGCCGCCGCCTCCCAAGCCTAAGCACTCGTCCATGCCGGTGTTCGACAAGCCCGTCTACGACGACGACATCTTCGTCGGGGTCCCTGGGGTTAAGAGCTCCTCGGCGCGCTACGACGATGTCTTCGGTGGAAGCCAGAGCCAGAGCCGCGAGGCGCCTCCGGCGTTCGATGACCTGCTTGGTGGATTTGGTAAGAGCTCGCAGGTAAGGGAAGAGGTGGATGACAAGAGGAAACAAGAGGCAGCTACGGCGGCGGCAGCGGCTACTGGGTTCGATTATTTGATCCCAGGCTTTGGCGGGAGAAGCTCCCCGCGCCAAAGGTGACTACTTTCTTTTATGCATTTCAGTTCAGTGTGCATGGGACTGATAGACGTTACGATGTCCATATGCGCGGTCTAGGATTGGATACACGTATAACTTTGTTAGTTTGATCAATTGAACCGGAAGAGTTTGTCGGTATTCGGTAACTATAGGATCACGTGGCTGTTGATTGAGTTGGGCCAATTATGCTGGCTCATTTGTTGGATGTTTTTACAATTAGATTCTGGCCTCCTGATGTCCTATGTTCGATTTGGTAATCCATACCAGTTAGGAAAGCATTTATTATATACGTTATACATAGAGCTTTACGCTGCGAAAATTATCAGTTTCCCTTGGTTACGGCATGCATTTAATTAATATTTATCATGTTTGGGAAATTAATAACCTATTATACTTTGATAGGCTTGACTTCATGTTTATCTAAATAACTTAGTGCTTTAGGCTTGCATTACAAATTTATCCACTGTTTTCCCAAGTCATTGCATAAAAGGATTATTCATATCGATGTCCATGCACCTTCTCAGAAAATCCTTTTGCGCTTTTGGTGTTGGTTCCTGGACCTCTACTGGTAGGTTTAATCTAGGTATTTTGTGTTGGTTCTAGTACATATGGTAGGTCATCCACAAATTTCATTGAGAATTGTACCATTCTTCTGTGATATTGTGTTTGTAGTGTGATAGATCTGCGTATTTTTTAGGTAGTGTGCCAAAAAGGTTTGCAGAATTTTGATTGACTTGAGATTGTAGTTGATGTTAGATTGTTGGTGGACCCTGATGAATTGATTCCATGGGTGTGTGCTTTTGTGTGGCAGTTGAAATGGATTAAGTAAAGAACTTATGTTTGTTAGTAGTAGATTAAAAGCTGAAATAAGGTCTACAAAGGCTCACTCAAAAGTTGAACTGTGAGTAGATTACTAGATTTAAATACTGCATTCTGGTTTGATAAATATTCACAGTGTTGCTGGAGTGCTGGATATCTGTAAGTTAAGACAATATGGGTATCATTATCAGCTTGTATACTTGGTTATACGATGAGGATTGGTACCAAATGTCAAGTTTGCTTTGAAATTAAGTGCATTTAGTTATACATTTCTGAGCCCTGTACAATATTCCTCGTTCCTCAAAGATTGCAATTACCAACCTTATTGAGGAAAACTATTGCTTACATGCTACCCATTAAAAATTTAAGATTAGACCGCATAAAACACTCGATGTATTTCCATGGAACAATGAGTTTTGTTATATACTGCTCATATAATGAAGTATTTTAGTTGTAATTTGCTTTGACGTTTCTGTTACAATCTATTTAGATTTCATCTTAATTATTAAGTCACACATCCAATTGAGGCATTGTGCTAGGCATCTATAGCCCCATATGTTCTTAAACAATTTGACTCTTTGTTTCTTAATCAACAATTTCTTGAAAAGATGTCAACCATTACAATAATAATATTGCAAGTGGAATGGGTTCGAGTGCTCCACAGCGCCCAAGTTCGCTTCGTGATGATGTATTTTGAGATTTGAGTCTCAAACATGCTTAGGAATTACTGATTTGAATTTATGGGTGAACAGGTTGTCCAGTGCATGTGTGGAAAATCATAATTTGTTGTGTTTATGACAGTGATTGCGCTTTTGTGCAGTTTCATGCACTTCTAAACTTGTCCACATATTAATGTGTATCTTTATTAACTTCAGGGATACTAGTGGTGCAAAACAAAAGAAGGTTCCCGTGTCAACAGCTAAGCAAACAGCTAGCTTAAACGACCCCTTTGTTGTTCTCGAAACAACTTCATCCTCAGCCCATCCGTTTGCAGATCCCTTGGATGAATTTGGTAAAGCTGCAAAATATCAAGGGAAAAGCCGTGAAAGTACTAGTGTTGAGAGCAGTCTGGATTCAAGCACTTTCAACCAGGCTCCAAAATCTGAACCTTTTTTTACCTCAGAAGTGGACAATGGCTCAAAAGGTAGGAATGAATCAAGCAGAGCCCGAGACTCAAATCCTGTACAGAGTTTTTCTAAAAGAAACTCCGCCCAGCAATCTTCTGTACAGGATTTTGAAAATATCTTTCCTAAATCGCAGTCTGCCAGATATTCTGATGTCCATGTTGACATTAGCTCAGAGAAATACAGTGGGAATGGTATAAATGACCAGTCACCTAGATCTGATGAATCTGAAGATGAGATATGGCTTACAGCTTCTGAGATTCCTCTCTTCACACAGCCAACTAGTGCCCCACCACCTTCAAGACCACCGCCACCTCTTGCAGTTAAGCAAAAACATGGATCAAAATCAAAAAGAAAAGATGATGAGTATCTACGACGGTCTAGGAAAAACAATGATCATCAAAGAGGTTCATCAAATCAGGCTGGTGTTTCTACAGTAGATGAACTAGAAGATTTTGCTATGGGTAGGTCTCAGAATGCGCATGCTTTTAATGAGGAAGAATTTGAGAGAAGTACAGCAGCAGCAGCATCTGCAGCTGCTATGAAAGAGGCCATGGATAAAGCAGAGGCAAAGTTCAAACATGCCAAGGAAGTACGAGAAAGAGAACGTGATGCGAAGCTTAGAAATAGAGAACAACAGGAACAAGATACTGTAACAAGGTCATATGGCCAGGATCGTGAGGAAAAAGACAGAAAGGAAAGACTAGAACAAGAAAGGGAGATGAGGCAGAAAGAGGAAAAGGAAAAAGAGCAAAGAAGACTTGAAGAGGAGAGAGAACTTGAGCGACATAGAGAAAGAGAAAGAGCTAGGCAAGCAGTGGAGAGGGCTACAAAGGAGGCACGGGAAAGAGCAGCTGCTGAAGCTCGTGCGAAAGCAGAGAGGGAGGCACGCCAACGTTCAGAACGTGCTGCTGTGCAAAGAGCCCAACAGGAAGCACGCGAGAGGGCAGCAGTGGAGGCTAAAGAACGAGCAGAGAGGGCTACTGCAGAAGCAAAGGAAAGGGCTGCTGCTGAAGCTAAGGAGAAAGCTGCTAGTCAAGCCAGGGATAGGGCTGTAGCAGAAAGAGCTGCTGTGGAGAGAGCTCAGCAAGAAGCGAGGAAGAGAGCTGAACGAGCAGCAGTGGAAAGGGCTGCTTCTGAGGCTCGGGAAAGACAGGCTGCTGCTGCTGCCGCTGCAGCTGCAAGAGAAAAAACGAGCAAACCAGATGATCTAGACTCCTTCTTTGGTATGGGTGCCCGAGCTAATAGCGCTCCGAGGCAAAGGGCTCCAACAGTGGTGATTACTCCACCAAAATTTTCATTCCAGATTTTTATTCGTTGCAATTTCCTCACTGTTGCTTTTCTAATTGTGGAATTATTAGGATTCTATGTTTGATTCTCAAACGCAAAATAGAGGGACTTCCACTTCGACATCAATGAAAAAGGCATCATCAACAGCAAATATTGCTGATGACTTGTCTGCAATATTTGGAGGAGGTACTGATCGTTTGAGAAGTATGGTACTGAATCAGTATCCGTCGACACATGCAAGTAACTGATTTATTTGTTATTTTAGTTCCTACATCATCCGACGAATTTCAAGAAGTTGATGGGGAGAGCGAAGAAAGAAGACGTGCTAGGTTGGAACGGCATCAAAGGACTCGTGAACGAGCGGTAATGTGCTACACTAATTAAAATAGTCATTTCTATGGATACATCTATGTTCCTGGATACTACCTGAACTTGACTGAGACTAAAATGTTTTGTTGTTGTTGATGATGTTGTGGATGCTTGTATGTTCCTGGTTAAATTTTGTTTTAAGCATTATTTTTAGGATAAAGAAATTGCAATGCTTGTTTTTTATTAGTTTCCTGTACTCACAGGCAAAGGCTTTGGCTGAGAAGAATGAACGAGACATGCAGCAACAAAGAGAGCAGGCTGAAAGACATGTAAGTACTCTGTTGTAACTCGTAAATACATCTTAAATTCATAATGCTGAACATCTACATTATCAACATATAATCTGTCCTTTTAAATGCACTTTATTGGCTGCTAGTGAGTAGTTCCTCACTTCATTGAGTTTGTTCAAATTGTTTTGTCTGATAATTCCAGAGGCTTGCGGAAACACTGGACTTTGAGATTAAGCGCTGGGCTGCTGGAAAAGAAGGCAATTTGCGTGCATTGTTATCAACTTTACAATATGTGAGTTGAAACTTCTAGATTGAAGCATTTCTCATTCATTTTTACCAATTCTGTTTGTTATGTGGGCATTACTCTTCTTTAATAGAAACTAGCATTTAGATATTTAGTTGTCTACTCAAACATATGATTTGTTTTCTTCCTGTTTGTGATTTTATACAAATACAATCCATTTCTTACTGTGGACGCATCATGATCACCATATTGCGCCTCTAGTCTAAGTTAGGCTATGAGACTCTTATATAAGCACTCGATCCACTGGTAGTATTTCCGGCTTCAGGTTTCAAGCAATTTTGTAGGGCATAGACAGAAGTAATGTTTGCCTCTCGAGACATACCATACCAACAAAATGATTGGTTGTGGACGATACTTGAAACAAGAATTGTACACAATGCCAATGCTTTTAGACATAACCTATTTTTAATTTGTAGAAATATTTTTAATTAGTTGAAATAAATGTTTGATGACTTTCTGTTTTAATTTGTTTATTTTTCCTGAACAGGTTCTTTGGCCAGAATGCGGATGGCAGCCTGTATCCCTCACTGATTTGATCACTGCTGCTGCTGTTAAAAAAGTGTACAGAAAAGCAACATTATGTATCCATCCTGACAAGGTGCAGCAAAAGGGTGCCAATCTCCAACAGAAATATATCGCTGAGAAGGTTTTTGATCTCCTCAAGGTGTGTATTGCCCTCAAAACATTTGCTGCAGCTTACTGTTTACACACCAACATGATACTATTCTTCATCCCTGTTTTTTCCTTGGCCCATGCACCATGGTTTGAAGACATTAAAAACTAGTTCTCTTTTTGTCACATCAAGAAAATATATGAGCTAGATAGGTATCACCTGTTTTGCTGAACACGGGGTTTTCACATTTACGGTTCAGATTCTCTTAATATTTCCAATTATTACATATGTGGTCCATGGAAAAAAAGTTGGGTTGGTGCATGGATAATGGATAATATACATGGAAAGTACTGAGCCTTTATAGTTTCATGTGATCTGTGGCACATGGCACACCAGAATGTTTATTGCAACAATGGTTGTGTCAGCCTGGACCACCATCTGGTGCCTGAGAAGTACCTGATGTGTACTTTTCTGTCTACAGCCAAATCAATGCTAATCCAAGTAATGACCTGTTAGCCTGATTCATACTCTAGTCATTGAATTTACGAGAAAAATAATAGTCTTAGAATTACAATACCTACAGGTTGGATAATTTTAGTGCACTGTGCTGATTACTGGAACTTATTCTGTGCACTGTTTATTTTATTTCCATTTAATGTATATGCTTAGCTAATGGTTGAAAGGGTGCTGGATAACATATACTATGTGTTGGGAGTTATTGTTTCTTTGGTTTTCCAGTTATAATTATGTTCATTTTACCAGATTGTTAGATAATAACTGAAAACTCTGGGATGCTAATTCTGTGTTTCTGTAGTTGACATATCCAACTAACTCCAGTAATTCTGTTCCATGCTTAAATAAAACAGGAGGCGTGGAACAAATTCAACTCTGAAGAGCTCTTCTAAACAGCCTCATGACTGAATATAGCATCACCCCTCAGGGTCTGCACAGGGTACTCTGAGAAGAAAGTCACAAGCTGGAGCAACTTGAGGTTGGTCCGGGGGGAAACCATGAAGCGACCAAGCGAAACCTGAGCACCGTTGTTTGTTTCATTCCCCCAATTTTCTTTTCCAATTGTATGTTGATTCAATGACAACTCACAGCGACATGTGGCAGCTGCCCAAGCTGGACCTCATCCAGTAGGTGTACATTAGTGCCCTGTTTTGTACTATTTATCCTGGGCTGTATGTACCATCAGAGCGGGTGCTTCTGAGGCCAGTGTTGTGATTTTGGATTAGGTACAGGGTTTATTTACATGGAGAGCCGGTTTACTTGATAATGATGAATGTTGCTTGTCTGATGCCATGGGCATCTTTCGGTTGTCTTGTTTATAGTCGATTTCTGGAACATCAGTTGACCTATACTCTGATCACTGTTTTATTTTTGTACAAAGTTGCTATTCAATTTTGATTGCTTGTATTGTAATCATATTTGGAGGTTTCCGGGTTCAAGGGGAATAAAATCAACATTTTCATTTCGTAGGATTACACAAGATCAAGCAACTGACCATATATTTGGGTTCCGTTATCAGGGTACACCCTTTTTTTTGGTATAAACACTGGTATAAATATCCTTGGTCTGGATGCACGTGTATCCATCTTAATCTAAATGTGTTGAAGTGAAATTAGACTAAGTTTTATTCTAATCTATTCCAACATGTGTAGATTAGAGTAGATACACATGCATCCAAACAAGACTTAAACCCTAACTCTACCCTACACTGGGCTTGTTTGGAACAGAGGAATTGAAAACACAGGAACATGAAATAGGATGACGATGAGAGGATAAAAAAGAGGATACGAAAAACATAGGAAACTTAGGGCCTGTTTGGAACGAAGGAATACAAAATAGAGGAATGGGGAAAAACACAGGAATAGGAAAGGAATACATGTGTATAACAGAGGAAAGAAAAACGTAGGAATTCTAGAGGATTTGGTGTTTGGAACAAAGAAATATAAACAACAGAGGAATGAGTGCTTGGCTGTGTATCTCCATAAAAGCCAAGAACAGAAAGTGAGTATTAGCGTGCATGAGCCTTGGACTTCGTGAAGGAATTGAAACCAAAAGCTAGAAGTGGATTCTTTCTTTCCTTCAAAATGTACATGCGCAGGAATTTTTCCTTTGGAAAGGAACTTGTGAATCCTTCATTCCAAACACTGCTACAGTGTTTTAAACTATAGGAATCTGGTTTCTTTAGAATTCCTTTGAAAATCCTGTAAACCAAACAGGCCCTTATATAAGATAGCATTTGGAACATAGGAATTACTCCCGCCATCCGAAGTTATAAGTCATTTCAAAAATGTCAAAGCATCTCAAGTTTGACCAAATTTATATAGTAGGATAATAACATTTATGATATCAACTAAGTGTTCTTCATTAATTATATTTTCATAGTATATCTATTTGATGCCACAAAGTTTTATAATTTTTTCTATAATTTTGGTCAAACTTGAGATGCTTTGACTTTCCAAAATTTTTTAAATGTCTTACAATTTGGAATAAAGAGAGAAAAATCATAGGAATCTTTGGTGGGCACCAATGAAAAAACAAAAACAATAGCAGCATGTAAATTCATTTGTTGTAGTTGGAACGTGCGTCACTGACATTCTGACAACTTGCGGTACCCTCCTTTTTCCTGTCTTCTTTACGAGCGCTGCAGAGGCATATGCAAAGAAAACAAAATCAAGAGATCCGAGTAGATGTTTTATTTTCTGTGAAATGTGCATCCGGCTACAGTAAAACAGAGGAAAGGAATTGATACTTTTCCGTGTTCCAAATGGTCCAATTTACTTCCTTTCCTTTGTTTTTAGATTCCTTCAATTCCTTCAAAAATCCTTTGTTCTAAACGCCTCCCTAATGTATCCTAGTGTCATTTTCCCTAACTTTCCTTTTCAACAGTTTGTTGTCGCCACCGATGCCTCCTACAATTAAGATGTTGATTGAATCATCTAGAGCTTAAGGTGTTGGTTGGAATCATCTCGAGCTCGTGGATTATGATCACTAATGCTCAAGTGAACCCAAATATGTCAATGTTTACAACAAGATGTATAATCTAACTACAACCTAACTACTAAGATTGTAACAATATCACATTCCAAGCATATTATCAGTCGTCGCCCTAGAAATCCTTAGTCATTTAGAACAAAAGGCCAACCTAGCAAAATAAATGACCACTTTTATATATTTGCCTCTTTCTTCACAAAGGTTGAGAATGTGATGTTTCATGTTTGAGAGCACGTGGGGAAGCAAAACACATTGCACGAAGAAGGATGAGGTACTTCTAAACATTTGGTAGAGACGTGATTTGATTGGACCTAAATTATTAGGTTGGAATAAACCTCTTCCCCGCATTGTTAATATCAGGCTTCCACAAGAGCACGACGCCTTTCATTGGAACTTAGACCATAGGTTCAGTGCTTGGTAAAATCACATCATTCGACTTTGATTCACTTAGAATTCCCAACTTAAACAAAATCATCTAAATTTTAAAGGATATTTGAAGACAAACTTTTTCATTTGGTATTTTCATAGAGGAGTCATTCTATCAAAGGATAACTTAGCCAAACACAATTGGTAAGGTAGTAAAATTGTGTTGTTTTTGCCACAAAAATGAGAACTAAACACCTCTTCTTTGAATGTCAGTGTTGTTTGGGGCCGCATATATGTTGCTTTAACCTTCCTTAATCACATAGTAGTTCTCATATGTTTGGGAGTTGGCTTTGGTTTGGTAGGGATTTTAAAATCTTTAGTTTTGCTAGGGCAGCAACTACTTGTTTGCCGCTTTAGTGTAGTTGCTTTGGTGTACATAAATGATTTGGAGCTCTCAAATAAATTACACTTTACCTTGATTTACCTTTGCACTACATATATCATCCATCCATCCATCCATCAAAAGCATTGTTCTGTTGATCCATTCATTAATCAATTCATTCATCTAGCATCGGATTGATGCATCCATCAATTCATCCAGTCCTTCATCTTGCATCGATCCATGCATCGATCGAGTAGGAGAAGCAGAAAACTTACCTTGGATTCAAAGAAAGCCACTAGCTTAGTGACGAGAGTGGGGAGACCGGCTATGGGTAGTAAATACTCCCTCCGTCCCTGAATAACTGTCGTTGTTGGTATACATGTCTCAAGTTTAACTCAATTTATAGAATATACGTGTAAATTTGTATCTCCAACTGTGGCAGTGCTAGGGAATGTGGTGTTGTTTTGGATAAGGTTCTAGACTTGGACAATCTCAAAATGAAAGAGATGAGTGGATAAGATTCCTTGATATAGGGCAAAGTCGTCAAAAAGTGACAACCGAATGCCAAAATCTATCATTTTGAGGTTGTAAAACATGTAGATATGATACTAGTATTTGTTGCTTTAAACTTGATCAAGAAGAACCGTCACTTTGACATAGGAAAAAACGACCACTTTCATTAGGAACCATATTAACTACTATCTGCCATGTCGAATAACATTAAAAAATTTCATATCTTCAGTGATAGCCATATAGACATCAAATGTGATGTATCTAGGACACAAAATCCCATTTCTTTTACCCAAATACTACTTTCCGAGCACGCGCACAGATGCGTTCCCACATACACACCGAATCCATCGTCCATCAACCATCATCTATGGTGGGAACACCTGTCTACAATAAAAAGTGCTTTTCGGTCCCACATGGTCACACCCCCACCTGCCCGCACCTCTCTCTCTCTCTCTCTCTCTCTCTCTCTCTCTCTTCTCTCTTCTCTCTTCTCTATTCTCTCTTCTCTATTCTCTCTCTCTCTCTCTGGCGACAACCTCATCGGCAAGCACCTCCCCGTGTGACCTCCTCCCCACGATCGTGCCCTACCGCCTCCCCCGCACGCGAGCATGGCAGGTGTGGCGGCAACGGATCTGCGCCAGGTAGGTCTCCTCCTCCTATTCTTCTTCTTCCTCCTCCTCCTCCTAGATCTGCTTTTTAGGGTTCCAACGAGCTCTCCCCTTTTATGCCCCAACTCCGATGGGAACATAAGGGATTGGGGGGGAGACCAGCTAGGCAGTGGGGGTGGCCGCCGGGTGGTTTATAGGAGCTAGCGGTGGCACCGACATCCGGGCCAGGTGAGGGCGGGGAGATCTGGCCATGGTGGCGATAGCGACCATGATGGTGGCGGGGAAGCGGGGAGGGAAAGAAGGTGGCGCTACGGGCGAGCTAGCTCTGGCGAAACCCTAGCTCGCTACGGCGGGGCGTCCGGGGCGAGGGCACCGGAGTTAGGGAAGAAAGAGCTGTTGTGTTCTTTTCTGCGACTAAAAACTGCTGTGGCGAGGAGGTATGCGCGCAAAATTCCAAATCCTGCACGCACACGCTCTAGTAGCGCCCTTCCTTTTGATGTGTTTTTAGCGAGGGCTTTATTTTCATGATTTTCATAACCTTCTATATTGTCATCATTGTCTAGTTGGCTTCTATTATTTAGGTTAGGATGTCTATCCCATGGCAGGCAAAGCTAAATTACTTTTTGTTTATACATATAGTTTTCTTCCTCGTCTTTGCATTTGTGGTTTCTTCTTTACGAACCACCTCGTCCACTTATCCCTCGGAAGTATTCCGTCCCCTCCAAAATACATCAACACCTGTAACTTCTATAAATATGGCCAGGGTTAGAGAAATTTGACTTTTGACAAAATCAAAACCTCCAGCATTTTGGAACGAAAACTTTGACTAAGTATATAGAAAAAAAAAACACAAACATCTATAGCTTATATAGACATGGTTAAAGTTACATAAGTTTGTCTTACAAAATCAAAATCTCTTGCGTTTTGAACACAGAGGTTTTAGTTAATTACTTTCTCAATCGCTAGATCTAAGCTAACCAATCAAGATATTATGGTTCTCATATAATCTTCAACCTCTAATTTCTCTTAATCCCTTATTTTTTAATCTCTTTTTTGGGTTAAAACAAATTACACCTAGTAGCATATATAGCATCAAACATGGTACTAGTAGAAATAAAGCGCAACGCAACATCCAAATCAGGAACTAGCAGCTGCCTAATTGTTGGGCCGCCCGAACCATGGAAGAACGGGTGAGAGTAGGCCCAATGGTAGCCCTAAAGCCCCCCTTCTTCTTTTTCAGTTCGGCTCTTCCTCTTGTACCCAAATCACCAAAATTCCGTTTCCCCACCGCAAATTTCAAAATTCCCACCCACCCACCAATCCATCCTTCATTCCTTCCCATATCCACTCTCTCCAGTACCCACCGCGATCTCGCCCCACCCCACCCATCCCATGGACGCCGACGAGATGGACGTCGACGACGACGGCGGCGCCGGCGGCCCACCCTCCGCCTCAGCCTCCCCCGCGTCCGCCTCCGGCTCTCTCCCCGCCGTCCTCTCCGAGCTCGCCGCGCTCCACCGCCGCGCGTCCTCCGCCGCCACCTCCCCGCCCCTGTCCCTGCCCGCCATCACGTTCCTCTCCTCCGGCCCCGCCGCCGTCGCGTCCATCTTCCCCCGCCTCGCTGAGGCCGGCATTCCCGCGTCCTCCTTGCTGCCCCCGCTCGAGGCCTCGCTCTCCGCGCACCCGCTCCCCGCCGCCCTCGCCTACCTCCGCCTCCTCCTCGCGCCGGCCTCCCCGCTCCTCACCCTCTTCTCCCCGCTCCCCTTCCTCTCCCTCCTCCTCGCCATCCGCAAGGCCGCCTCCGCCGCCGCATCCGGAGCCGGCAGCGCCGCCGCCTCCAACCCTACCTCCGGTTCCGGCGCCGCCGCCGTCAACCCCCGCAAGCGCAAGAACCAGCGCCAGAAGCCGCCGGCGGCACCGCGGGCGGCGCCGTCGCTGCTCCCGAAGGCGCTCTCCCTGCTCGCCGAAGCCGCGGGGAGGCTGCCGCTCGGGGCCCATCCGGACGCGCGGCGGTCGCTCGTCGACACCGCGGCCGAGCTCCCGGCGTTCGACGTCCTCGCCGCCGTCCTTGGATCCGACTACCACGCCGGGGCGGTGCAGGACGTGATACGCGCGCTGGCACCGGTGGTGCTCTCGGCCACGAAATCGGCCGCACGGGTGGCCGCGGTGCAGTTCCTCGTGAGGAGGTTGGTGCCTTTGGGTGGCGAGGAAGGGGAGGAGGCAGTTAGGAAGGCAGTGGGGTACCTTCCTAGGTACTTGGCCGTGAAGGCGCCGGACAAGGCGGAGGCCAGGGCACTCGCGGTGGAAGCCATAGTCGAGGTGGTGCGGGCATTGGACGCGGAGGGAAGGGAGGGATTTGCAGGGTATGTTGTGGCCATGGCAAGGGGCAAGGCAAAGGGACGACTGCTTGCCGTGGATTTGGTCCTTGCCTTGCTGCCAGTGCTGTTACCATCTGAAGGGGATGGCTGCGATACGGAGGAGGGCTCTTGGGGGCTCAAGTTTCTGCGGCTGTTGGTGGAGCGGTGCTCAGATAGCGTTGGAGGGGTTCGAGCTCGGGCGTTAACGAATGCAGCCCAGGTGCTTGATGTTCTGTCTGAGAGAGGTGTGGAGGTTGGCCGGTTGCAGGAGGTGATGAGGATTGGGGACATGGGGCTTGGGGAATTGCTGAGACGACGCTGCACTGATGATAAGGCTGCTGTGAGGAAGGCTGTGCTTGTGCTCATCACAAAGGCAATCGGTTTGATTGGGAGACCCATCGATGAGTCTCTGCTTTGTGCAATGGGCACTGCATGCTCTGATCCATTAGTCAGCATTCGCAAGGCTGCTCTTGCTGCCATCTCAGAGGTGTTTAGGAAATTTCCTGATGAGAAAGTGATGAAAGAGTGGCTTCAGGCTGTACCTCCGCTGGTGATTGATAGCGAGACAAGCATCCAGGAGGAATGTGAAAACCTGTTTCTTGAACTGGTGCTTAACAGGATCTGCCGAGCTGTCAATTCGAAACTAGATGACGATTCCATCGCCTTGGAGGAAGTTTTCCCTGAAGGGACACTGGATTTGCTGAAAAGCATCTGTGATGGAGAGGTTGCTCCATGCATAAAGAAGATATGTGCAAGCCTTGGGAAGAAGAAGAAGCTGAAACCACTACTTGCTAGCTCACTGCAGCACATCATAACACTCTCTGAATCCTTGTGGTTGAGAAATTGTAAGCCAATCGAAAATTGGACTGCACCTATTGGGTCCTGGTGGCTTCTTTCCGAGGTCTCTTCATTCGCGCCAAAATCAGTTGACTGGAAGTTCCTCTCCCACCACTGGAAACTCCTTGATAATGTTGTTCAAGACGACAGAGGTAAAGCTTGTTCTCAAGTGGAACCAAACTCAGCGCTCTGGGCAGTCAATCGTGTGTCACTCTTGCAAACCATTTCAAATGTCTCCATGGAGCTGCCTGTGAAACCTGCAGCAGAATTGGCACAGAGCTTGCTTACAAGGATTGAGGATTTTGATATGAACCTGAGTGAGGTAATCAGTTTGTCGATCCAAAACAATATTGAGTAGTACAATAATTTGTTTCTGCTACAGTTAAATTTTGAGTTAGCAACTTAGCATGGCATTATGTTTTTATAATACGAGATCATACTTAATCTGCCAATTAAAAACAATATTAAATCTACTAGACTTTATATAGCGTGCCCTAATCCTATCGCCCAATCTGCCGAAACCTGGCAACATGTACTGTTCTGAAGATTTTATGGGTAAGTTATAACATTTGGTATGGTAAATCTAGGCCAGCATTTCATAGTTATAAAATGAAAACTTCAGGTTCACTGTGCTTGCCAGTGTTGGTATTATAATGATCAGCAATATTTTCTGGCAGGGCGGTCCTTCTAGCTTATGGCATGTTTGGATCCAGCTTGCTAATAATTAGCAACTAAGAATTAGCAAGAGTGGATCCAAACAGACAAATACTAAAAGGTGTGATAGCTACTAGTAAAAACTAGTAAGGTTTTGGTTGCTAGCAAGTGCTAAGGATTAACATGCTAAAATTAACACATCCAAACAGAGCCTAGCTGAAACCTCACTGCAATCACAATATATTATTTTAAGGCCTGCTTGTTACCTGCTTGGAATCTAATGACAAGAATTCAAGATTATCCAGAAACTTTGCTGTTTAGATCATTGGTTATCCACATTTTCCCCTCCCCATAGGCCATAGTTCTGCAACAATGTTCATCATGCATTCATCTTATCTTTTTCCTTGATATAGGCTTCTGTGTGTTGTTGGTTTAACTATCTACAATTTTACCAAAATCGCTCTTAACAGAAGTAATTCATGTCCATATCTTGAACATAATTTTTATGCATGCATAAACAGGTTGACGCGCATGTAAAAGCACTGAAAACTTTATGTAAAAGGAAAGCAAAATCAGCTAATGAGGGTGAGGCACTGATCCTGAAGTGGGCACAGCAACTTATCCATAGTGCTTTTGACATCCTTGACCAGTACATAAAAGAGGCATCAGAATCAGCCAGGGGTCACAGTTTCGTTACTCCTATGACTGGCAAACGCAAGGGAACAAAACAGACATCTGCATTGAAGTCAACATCACAAGCAGTTGTTGCTGTGTTCACTGTTGGATCACTGATCCTAGCTTGTCCTACTGCTGATGTGAAGGACGTCACCCCTTTGCTACACACAATTGTAACTTCTGGAAGTTCTGAGCCAAGGCCAAAAAACCTTGTTGGCGGGACCATTTCTTTCAAAGAGTTAGCTCCATCATTATATATACAATCGTGGGATACATTAGCAAAAATATGCCTTGTAGATGACAAAGTGGCCAAACGGTACATTCCAATTTTTGTTCAGGTATGTACTCTGCACAGGTCTCATGGTTACTCTTAACAGATACAGTCAATGTTGCTTCTATGAATCAGGAGCTTGAGAGGAGTGATATGGCTACCCTTCGTAATAATATCATGATTGCGATGGCAGACTTCTATGTCCGTTATACTGCATTGGTTGACTGGTGAGCTTATGTTTCTTGATTCATATACACACTGATTAATATCACTATCCTTCCAGAATTTGTCACTGTTTCTTGCAAGCAGATGCATGTTCCTGTATATCAGAATGTGTTTTCCAGACTCTTTTTCCCTCAAGAAAAATGAATGTTGCTTATAGTCACACTTTACAAAATTTATAAGGTCAACTTTGCCCACCTTTGCAATGTTAAGACAATCGGCTGATTCTGACAACTCTTTGGTGAATGAAACATGGCTAATTTGTTTCCCTCTGTGTTCCTTTTTTTGTGTATCTGTCCATTTTCTAAGTTAATGGTCCCAATGAATGATCATATATATTAATCCATTTAATTCTGATTCTGTATGTTTCCCCAAAAGAAAGTTGAAAAGATATCTCATTTTTCTTTTCAAGATTCTAGCAACATCCTTGAATTCTTGTCAGATGGTATTGGAGAGGAAGCTATTAGTCTGTTGCTATATTGGCAATTAAGGTTAATGATGTAAAACTGTCCTCCCATATGCTAGTTGTTATGTGGCTTCCAGAAATAGTAAATAGATTTTCGTGAAGACTATTTTATCAGTTATGTTTCACAGATTTATGAAGAAGATATTTCATAAATTTATTTTTCCAATTAGTTAAAGTCTTATTTTGCACATGTGTTTAACTGATCTCTCCTTTACGATGTTTCTGCAGTTATATGTCAAAAATAACAAAATCCCTGCGTGATCCCTGTGAAGTAGTACGGAGACAAACATTTATCCTACTCTCTAAGTTGCTGCAGGTGCTAATCGCTTGTGTAATGCTTTATTATGAATATTGGGTCATGGTTACTGAAATTGATATTTTGTCCAGAGGGACTATGTAAAGTGGAGAGGGAGTCTCTTCCTTCGGTTTCTGCCATCTTTAGTTGATGAGTCTGAGAAGATTAGGCATTTGGCTGACTACCTTTTTGGGAACATCTTAAAAGGTATTTATTTTTGTAAGCTTTTCTTGTTTTATGAAGTCACTGGTTAACATCTGCTTAAATTTTGCAGCTAAAGCACCACTCCTTGCATACAATAGTTTTATTGAAGCTATATATGTTCTAAACGATTGCACTGGACATGGTGTATATAGTGACTCTCAGTCTCAAGGAAGTTCAGATAGAAGACCTGCCCTTTTTGCAATACGGTAAAACAATTCAAACTGTTCTCCTTAGTTCTTGCAAGGAAGATGCTTCATTCCTAGCTTAATTTTATCATCTTTTTTTTTTCAGTGGCACTGACGAAAGGTCGAGATCAAAACGAATGCACATTTATGTCTCTTTGCTGAAACAAATGGCACCAGAGCACCTTTTAGCCACATCAGCCAAGTTATGTGCTGAGATCTTGGCAGCTGTTTGTGATGGATTGCTCAGTGTTGATGATGCTGGTGGCAGGGCTGTACTTCAGGTGGGGATCAATATCTTCAGAACTCAGATGGTTTTATGCTAATATGAACTGAGAGAAGTATCTTGGATATCCAGTACCTAGATAGTAGATACAACCATTGGCATCGATTAGTGCTTATAGCCTGATTGTCACTTGACTGACCAGCAATGTGCACTGCATGCCTGGGTTGCTTATGGTACATGCTTAGTGATGATTAATTAGGAGAGCTAAATAGCCTTGTATGCTTCTATTTTTCCATAGTTTTGATGATTTAGTTTTTCTCAACAGGATGCTCTGCAGATACTGGCTTGCAAGGAGATGCGCATCCACCCCAACATCTTGTCAGAGAATACTGAGATGGACGAGGAAGGCGGCGAGGGCGGGGGAACGGCCAGCGCGCTCCTGGCAGCCAAAGGGAGGGCAGTGACCCAGGTGGCGAAAAAGAACCTGATCCAGATTGCGGTGCCCATCTTCATCGAGCTGAAGCGGCTGCTGGAGAGCAAGAACAGCCCACTGATCGGTTGCCTGATGGAGTGCCTGCGTGCCCTGCTCAAGGACTACAAGAACGAGATGGAGGAGATCCTGGTGGCGGACAAGCAGCTCCAGCGCGAGCTCCTCTACGACATGCAGAAGTACGAGGCAGGCAAGGGGAAGGGCAAGGCTGCCGAGCAGGCCGAGGCCGAGGCTGGTCCCAGCGGCACCGGCAGGTCCCCGGCTGCTGCTGGTGATGCGTCTGCGAGAGCCACTGTCAGGTCGGTGCTGAAGGAGGTGAACCTGAAGGCGCCGACGCCGCCGCTGCACTCGATGAGCGTGCCCAAGGTGAAGTCCATTCTGGGGAGCGCCGGGCCGGGCTCTCGCCGCCCCGGTGTCCTCGAGTCGGTCCGGCGGCTTCAGCCGTTTGAGTCGGACGATGAGGGTTAGCACGCGTCCACTTTGATGGCAGTTGATTTAGGCTGTTGGGCTGGTCTGGTCTGGTCTGTTCGTTTTAGTATGACGACGATGACCGAGTCGGAGATTAAGGCATTATTAAGCTCATTTTCTCAATGAAGCTTTCGCTGACTTGCACTGTATATATAATAATTACATATTTTTGTAACCCAACAACGTGAACTGTCCTTAAATATAAGAACTTTACTAGAGCGTGTGCGTGTAGAAAATCCAATTTCTGACTACAATTTAATTTGGGAAAAGAATTATTTTGGTTGTAAAAAAAGGAAAAAAAATGTCGGCCGTTGTCCTGCCGTGGGTGCTAGGGTCTTCAGAGCTCTGGTGAGCTAGGGCTAAAGATGTCAATAGGGATCCAATCCCTAATTCCCTATTAGGGGATGGGGGATGGGGATAGGATTAAAATTATCTTCACGGGAGGCTAAACGGGGAAAACCATTCCTTGTCGAGTTTGGTGGGAGTGGGTCTGGTAGCTTGTCTCCAATCTCTGTTTCCCTGCGTCCCTATTTCCTCATCACCTCGCAGCCTACAAACTCATTCCCTCGGCCCATCAAGCCAATAAAGCTTACATAAGAATGCCACATCTCTCTCTCTCTCTCTTTGCTCGGTTGCAAGCTAGACCCAATAAGGCAACGTCTCTCTCTACTCCCTTTCTCTTTGCTTGGTCTGCAAGGCAGCAGGAGTCAGGATGGCAGACTTGAGATTCCATCTAGGGAGTTGTGATTGTGAGCTGTGATTTATAAAATGCATCTGTGATTTATAACTGATTGTACGATTCTATTTGATGTTGCAAGCAACAGGGTGCACTTGTTTTTTTAAAGTATTTTCATTCTTTGGGATAATTGATTCAAGAACTTGCAGCGGGGACGGGTCCTCGTCAGGGATAGATTCCCCGTGTGGGGACAGGGATGGAAAGAAATCCTCCCTTGTGAGCCTTCGCGGGGATGCAGACATGGTATTTTTGCCCCACGGGGACGGGGATGGGGATGGGGAAGCAAGACCTAACGGGGAATTCCCCATTGCCATCTTTAGCTAGGGCCGTGGTGGCCACCCTCTTCCCCTTCCTCCACTACTGCCTCTTCTGTAGCTTTGGTGAGCTCGCCCTTCGCCATCTTCTCCAGCTCTGGTGAGCCTGCCATGACTTGGCCTGATCGTCCCTGCCACCGCCAGCTCCACTAAGCCCCCATCGACCATCCCGATCCCCTGGCCTACCTGTCCCCCCTGGTAGGCCATTCTATGTCTATTGGAGTTGGGAGAGAAGGGAGAGCTTGACAAAACCCAAGAGGAGACAAGAGAGAAAGGAGGAGGCCTACCTGGCGCTGCCGCCATCGGATCTAGCAGATCTGCCGTTGTCACCGCTGGATCCCCCATTGCTACTACGGTGAGCTAGGGTTTGTGGCGGCTACCGTTTTCCCCTTCCTCAAGTGCTGCCATCTTCTCCAGCTTTGGCGAGCTCGTCCTTTGCCATCTTCTCTAGCTCCGGTGAGCCTGCCATGACTTGGCCTTACCATACTTGCCACCGCTAGCTCCACTAAGCCGCCCCATCGACCATCCCCATCGCCTGGCCTACCTGTTCCCCCTAGCAGACCATTCTATAGTCCATTAGAGTTGGGGGCGGAAGGGAGAGCTCGCAGGAACCCAAGAGGAGAGAGGAGAGAAAGGAGGAGGAGGCCTACCTGGTGCCGCCGCCGCCGGATCTAGCAGATCCGCCGCCATCGCCGCTGGGATTGGTGGCGGCGCTGCCGCATCCGCCGTGGCCACGCGCGGGGGAGGCAGTGGGGCGCAGGCGCAGCCTGTAGGGAGCCGGTGGAGTACGAGCGTGGGGAGGATGCCACCAGTCGCTGTCGCCGGGAGAGAGAGAGAGAGAGAGGTCGTTTGGGGAAGAAATGTTGTGTTATGGGGAGAGGATATGGTGTGTTGGGGTCTGCAGGCGTTCGGAGTTGTAAACACATGCCCAAAAAGTAGCATTTTAGTAAATATAGAGGGTCTGGAGTTCAAAATTGTATTATGAGTCCTTATACTCCTCTGTTGTGTCTTTTTTAGCATAGAATACTTATATTTCTTTTTAAACATGACATTCATTCATTCAAATTAGTCAGCTGATGACTAAATAAAGTAACAACTAAACTATGTCCATTATAATTAGTGAGAGGTAAGATGACTTTTTTAGAATTTTTATTTCGTTTGAAAATCGCTTGCATACTTAAAGAGAGTACGTAATGCGCCAAAAGAGACTAACAAATGAAGGCCATGCAAAAGAAGGCTCCCTAACCTGGCAAAATAGGAAAAAAAAAGCACTTAACATCTTTTAGCAATAAGCGTCGATAACTGTACTTTTGCTCCGGCTATGATCCACAGTTCAATTTTGTTCATGATCTTGCGGATGAGTTGTGAGGATGACACTTCCACATGGTTGAAAATTTCGCATTTCCTTTGTTCTAAATCTTCCAAAAGACTAAGAGATGAGCAACGGGAGGAGGCCTTTTGAGGAGACGACAGCATTGGATGCTGCCGCGGCCATCCACCAATGGAATGGTGCAGAAAAACGTCTTGGGGCCAATTGCTCGGGTGCAAAACTTGGTTGGCAAGCCAAAGCCATATTGCCAAAGCCTCCCAAATGCGCGTAGTAGTAATGCATAATTTTATTATTGCTAATAGAAATCAATTTTAAAGAAAAAACACGGACGTGTTTGATTGCTAGCAACATTTTACATTAGCAAAGTATGACTAAATTCACAAGTGTTTGGTTGACTACTAAATTTAGTTAAGATTTTTTGGTTCTACTTATCGTAGAGTAAAAAGTTAGGGTAAGATTTCTCTAGACACGGCAAAGTATGACACCAAATTTACCAGCCATCCTCTTTGTGGCTTCCCACACTTGTATAAGGTTAGTTGTAGCAAAAAAATGACTGAAAACCACATAGCCCCTCCACCTTAAGTTGACAATTTCAGGTTACTTCACCCCTTTTTCCTAAGTCACATGATGAGGGCATCAACCAAACATAGCTAAGAGCTTAGAATTTGAGGTTAGGGGGTGTCTGGATGGAGGTGTTAAAGTTTAACAGGTAATGTAACATTTTTGTTTTATTTGATAATTAGTGTCCAAATCATGCACTAATTAGGCTTAAAAGATTTGTTTCGTAAATTATTCTATAGCTGTGTTTTTAGTTTTATAAATAGTTTATATTCAGTACTCCATATATGTGTCCAAACATTCGATGTGATAGGTGTTAAAAAAACAGGAGCAACCAAACAGGGCCTTAGTTATCTTAGAGGCATTCATGAAAGATTTGAGCTCATGATACATGGTCGCTTTATTTCTGCATTTTGTTGGTGCTTGATGTAGAGATAATACTAGCTAGTTGCTAACTTATTGTGTCTCTTGTTTATTACAATTCAACTTTGTCAACCGTAGATGTTGGAAATATTCAAGGACGTGTTTGGATGCATGCATCTGACCTGCAACTCACCAACCATATAATATAAACTATAGGAGAAGAATATTTGGTTGGCTGCCTCGCTCAACGCGCGTGGCGGGGGTGGGGTGTGGGGGGGGGGGGGTGGACATTGTTGGGGGGGGAGGTGGACATTGTTGAATATGCATTTCATGAAGGTAAGGTGAGAGCTTTCTTCTCTGACCTCTTGCTTAGCCTGGGCGTAATGCTCCAATGATCCTTTAACAACTACATTGCACTGAAAAGCACTCTGGTATTTATTTCTTCACATCTTTTTCATTCTGGCTTCTCTTTACTGGATGTTTTGAACTTCTTGCTTGTCTTATAGGATCTTAATGACAACTCATTGTCCTTCGCTTGTTGATTACTTGATCTTCATCATAGCCTTGTTCAAGTCTGTCATTGTATCCATCGAACTAAAATCTTGTAGACTAACAAATAACATTAGTCATATTGATCATGTTATTAATCACCAAAACCTCTAATGGCTAGGTGCCATTTTCCTTACACCGCGGTCAAGCTCTAGATGTCTTACTTTCGATCACTTTTCCTGTCCACTATTATCGATCATGTTGTCCTATCCACTATTATCGATCATGTTGTCATTTAATCCATTAAATTCCATTAAAAGGCTAGATGCATTTTCAGATACATCATACATATACTGTGTGAAGCGATATATATGCGCTCTGTGTCATATATTTTTTTTGAATGAACAGGCATGAAACTGTGTCAACTATTGAAATCGTTTTAATCTGTAATTGCATTGGTGGAGAGCGGCCATTAATTTTCTGCTAGGAGGAGAGGATTTAAATTCCACCCGGCCCACTAATCTGCTAATGATAATATGAATTTAATTATTACATCATCAGTAAAGATAAGTACGGCATCTATAGCTGTTGATGGGATGTCAATTATCCAATGCAAGCAATTAAGGACAGCATCCAATATTTTCCTAAATAATCATAATCATATCACGCTAGAGTAGTATATATATAGTATCCTTTCATTATCTCTTTCCTTGCTGCGCAATAAAATCAGGTAATCTTTAGTCATTCCGCACAAAAAAAAAAAAATTCTCTTCTGCCAACATAGTCTCATTATCGCATACTTCCTTTATTTCAAATTATATAAGATATTTTAACTTTTTAGATACATTTCTTTTACTATGTATCTAGACATGGTGTACATCCAAGTGCATAGCAAAAGCTGTTGTATCGGGACATTTCTTTTACTATGTATCTAGATATAATATAGATAGTGTACGTCAGGAGCCTGTTGCATATAAAACGCTGCTCACAAAGCCCTCATGGCACATAGTGATATCCAGGCCAAGAATAATGGCCAGGCAAAAGAGCACGATGAGTGCTTCTGCCATGGCGTCCCTTCTCCTTATTCTGCTGCTGCTGCTGCCCGTCGCACTCCCCGTGGTGACGGCGGTCCGTCCAATGCGTGAAGATCTACATGATCCTCAACCACAAGCCCAACAACTCGTGGGAATTTACCCTCCACTGAAGGGACATCTCCCTCCAAGAGAAGATGATCCAGTGCACACCTCCTTCAGCGACCCTAGGAGTGTTTGAGTGTTGTCATGCGCCGTCATGCGTTCATCTAAATAATAAGATTAGTTCTTTTTTTTCTTTTGAGGTTCTGGTTTATTTATTTTTATGGAATTCTATGTTTATGTTTGACAGCTCTATTGATTGAACTGTGGATGCCCGACTTAGGCCTTGTTTGGTTTCCCTTATTAAATTTTAACTAGCTAAAATTATTTTACTAGTCTTGGGTGATTAGTGGCACTAAACTATTTTAGCATTTTTTTAGTCAGTGTGTTTAGAAGTTTAGCTATTAAAATGACTAAAGTTTAGTTGGCTAAAATTTAGCAAGGGGAACCAAACAAGGCCTTAATTTGGGTAGTCCGCTCCTGATTTGAGACCTTTTAAGTCCATGTCGATTTACATCCTTTCTGGGCAGGACTCTCCAAATAGAGAGATTCTGCTCTAGCTCTAGCAGGACCCACACATAGCATGTATTTTAAAACTTTGGAAGCAATTCACTTTCGAATGATGTTCCTGCTTCACCGTGATGTAATTTGTAATTAATTCAATAAAACATGATCAAACATGGATATATTTTGAACATTTGAAGAAAACAACATTTTCTAATTTAAAATTAGAACATTGGGGGGTTTTCTTCCTTTTTCTTAGGGCATTTTTCCATGTTTCCATAACACCTTTTGTGCTAACACTTCCCTACACAAGTGGTGCAAATAGCAGAGCACACCCTGAAATATTATACACACACACACACACACACACCTCTTCAATTCATTCAGAAGATACAGGAGAAGCCATGCATTTTTGTCAAAAAAAAAATCAAAGAGTTTTAGCTCCACCAGAGAAGAGAAGTCACTTCTCTAAAGAATCCAAAACCGGAGCTGTTTAAATTGAATCTCAATTTTCAAGTAAGAAGGATTCCAAACAAAATATGCCATTGGGGGTGTGGGTGTTCGTGGTGTTGCACAAGTTGGGATGTCGTTTACAAGAGTTGGATGGGGAAGAAATGATCGAAATAGTGTTTAGTTCATTGGTTGGTAACGTAAACAGTAAACACAGAGTAGAACAGGGGAAATGAGGATGGCATGGCTGATTTGTCCAAGTTATTTTCCTTCCCTGCTAGTGCTAGATAGTAGATCCCCAATCCCCATTCACACTCGGTACCGTCACGGCCCACGTCCTTTTGTCGTGAGAACGGCTCACTTGCTTGGCCAGCCAAACAAGTAGATGTTGCCACCGGTTGCTGTCGCCGAGAGAGAGAGAGAGAGAGAGCCCGTTTGGGGAAGAAATGTTGTGTTATGGGGAGAGGATATGGTGTGTTGGGGTCTATAGGTGTTCGGGGTTGTAGACGCATGCCCAAAAAGTAGCATTTTCGTAAATATAGAGGTCTGGAGTTCAAAATTGTATTATGAGTCCTTATACTCCTCTGTTGTGTCTTTTTTAGCATAGAGTACTTATATTTCTTTTTAAACATGCCATTCATTCATTCAAATCAGTCAGCCGATGGCTAAATAAAGTAACAACTAAACTATGTCCATTCTAATTAGTGAGAGGTAAGATGACATTTTTAGAATTTTTATTTTGTTTGAAAATCGCTTGCATACTTAAAGAGAGTACGTAATGCGCCAAAAGAGACTAACAAATGAAGGCCATGCAAAACAAGGCTCCATAACCTGGCAAAACAGGGAAAAAAAAAGCACTTAACATCTTCTAGCAATAAGCGTCGATAACTGTACTTTTGCTCCGGCTATGATCCACAGTTCAATTTTGTTCATGATCTTGCGGATGACTTGTGAGGATGACACTTCCACATGGTTGAAAATTTCGCATTTCCTTTGTTCTAAATCTTCCTAAAGACTAAGAGATGAGCAACGGGAGGAGGCCTTTTGAGGAGACAACAGCATTGGATGCTGCCGCGGCCATCCACCAATGGAATGGTGCAGAAAAACGTCTTGGGGCCAATTGCTCGGGTGCAAAACTTGGTTGGCAAGCCAAAGCCATATTGCCAAAGCCTCCCAAATGAGCGTAGTAGTAATGCATTTGAGGTTAGGGGGAGTCTGGATGAAGGTGTTAAAGTTTAACAGGTAATGTAGCATTTTTGTTTTATTTGGTAATTAGTGTCCAATAATGCACTAATTAGGCTTAAAAGATTCGTCTCGTAAATTATTCTCTAGCTGTGTTTTTAGTTTCATAAATAGTCTATATTTAGTACTCTATACATGTGTCCAAACATTCGATGTCATAGGTGTTAAAAAAACAGAAGCAATCAAAGAGGACCTTAGTTATCTTGGAGACATTCATAAAACATTTGAGCTCATGATACATGGTCGCTTTATTTATGCATTTTGTTGGTGCTTGATGTAGAGATAAGACTAGCTAGTTGCTAACTTGTTGTGTCTCTTGTTTATTACAATTCAACTTTGTCAACCGTGGATGTTGAAAATATTCATTCGACAGAAAGGGCGTGTTTGGATGCATGTATCCGACCTGCACCTCGCCAACCATATAGACTATAGGAGAAGAATATTTGGTTGGCCGGCTCAGCGGGGGCGGGGGGGGGGGGGGGGGGGGGGGTTGGAGATTGTAGAGCTTTTCTTCTCTGACCTCTTGCTTAGCCTGGGCGTAAAGCTCCAATGATCCTTTAACAACTTCATTGCACTGAAAAGCACTCTGGTGACATCTGGTATTTATTTCTTCACATCTTTTTCATTTTGGCTTCTTTACTGGATTTTTTGAACTTCTTGCTTGTCTTATAGGATCTGAATGACAACTCATTGTCCTTGGCTTGTTGATTACTTGATCTTCATCATAGCCTTGCTCAAGTCTGTCATTGCATCCATCGAACTAAAACCTTATAGACTAACAAATAACATTAGTCATATTGATCATGTTGTTAATCACCAAAACCTCTAATGGCTAGGTGCCATTTTCCTTACACTGCGGTCAAGCTCTAGATGTCTTACTTTTGATCACTTTTCCTGTCCACTATTATCGATCATGCTGTAAATAGCAGAGCACACCCTGAAATATCATTCAGAAGATACAGGAGAAGCCATGCATTTTTGTCAAAAAAAAATTCAAAGAGTTTTAGCTCCACCAGAGAAGAAAAGTCACTTCTCTAAAGAATCCAAAACCGGAGCTGTTTAATTTGAACCTCAATTTCCAAGTAAGAAGGATTCCAAACAAAATATGAGTATCTAGTATGGGCGCAAACTGCACATGCCATTGGGGTGTGGGTGTGTCGTGGTGTTGCACAAGTTGGGATGTCGTTTACAAGAGTTGGATGGGGACGAAATGATCGAAATAGTGTTTTTGTTGATTGGTTGGCAACGTAAACAGTAAACGCAGAGTAGAACAGGGGAAAAATGAGGATGGCATCGCTGATTTGTCCAAGTTATTTTCCTTCCCTGCTAGTGCTAGATAGTAGATCCCCATTCACACTCGGTACCGTCACGGCCCACGTCCTTTTGTCGTGAGAACGGCTCACTTGCTTGGCCAGCCAAATGGTCGCAGGGCCAGGAAGCCAATTGTAGTCAAGGTGTGTGTGATTATAAGACAATGCTTGAGGTTGACTAGACTTTGTGATTCTGCAAATAAAACCCAAGAATGTGCCCGCTACCGTACATCCAACTTTGTGTTAACTATCATCATTTCAATCTCAACTTCCGAATCCATAGCTCAGCTACAGATGTTCTTGTTCATCTGGAGTACTCCATCCATAAGTCATTCTAAGAATCTCGGAGAGTCCAATTATCTCAAATTTGACCAAATTTATATGGTAGGATAATAATATTTATGATAACAATTAAGTATCATTGTAAATTTTTCTATAATTTTGGTCAAACTTGAGAAACTTTTACTCTCCAAGATTCTTGGAATGACTTATAATTTGGAATGGAGAGAGTAGGTTTGAACTTTGGCATCCATACCACGCTTACCCATATCAGAAATTACAGCTAATTTCGTAGGGCAAGCAGTAGCTCAGAGTAGTCAAGTACAACAAAACATTTTTATGAGATATTGCCATACATATAACCCCTGCAGCAATCAACCAGTCTGTTCTTTACATGTACAAGCCTATCCCGATTTGCAGAATACCAAGGGTGTAAGAAGATGGTATAGGGCAACGACTACAGATCTCAGTTACAACAGCAAAAAAATCATATGAATCCTCTGATTCCAGATACGGGTACTTCATTAGGCAATCTAACTAATTACAAGGGAGTGTGTGTCAGGCGATGGCAGCTGTATGTTAGAGCAGGAAAAAACCCTGATCTAGTAAGGATCAGGAATGGCTACTTGTGAGGACATGCCTGTTTGGCAAGTATAAAGCAACTGTAAAGATGCTGCTGTTTCTCTATTTTCAAGTTCAGCTACATGAAGTATGTGTGCGGTTGTGTCTTCTTTCTTGACCCGCCGCCGCTTCCAAACTCGTTATTCCACTTAGAAATTTGGGCCATGGTTTCTGAATCAGATGGAAAGCTAGCACACACCTACAGTGAAAAGCTCAACTGATTATCATGTGCTTATAACATGTGCTAAGGGAAAAGCTAATCTTAACAGCAGAAGTGCCCATAGCATGCCAGAAATAGGTAGGAATTAATTATTCCTTCACCTGTCCAAGCGCAAATTTCAAGTCATCCATTCCAAGTGGGCGAATGTCCTCCCTTCCATACAACGGAGGCTCAGGCCTACCTTCAGCTATTGCCAGACTCTTCTCCTGTATCAAACAAATGATATTTTAGCGCTACCAAGAGAGAGAGATGGTGTGAGAGGCATCAAAACGGCTAAACCATAGATGGAGGTTCTGCGCACACCTTCTTTTCCTTCTCAATAATTTCACGAATGGGACGATGTGCTGCAGTTACACATAGATTCTGCAGGGAAGGGATCATTATGATAAGTTTTGCAATCCCTTCTCATTTCTGAAGTCTTAAGGCACAGCAACATACCTTCAAGTCACTTCCTGAATATCCATCAGCCATTTTGGCAATTGATTCAAGATCCACATCTGGTTCTAATGTTTCTTTGGATAGTATTACTTTCAAAATCTTTTCTCTATTTGACTTGTCAGGAAGGCTCACCATTAATCTGCCAATAAGACTCAGTGCAAAGAGTTAAGGAATGGACACAAAACTAGTCTAGTTCAGGGGATCATAGAAGCTTACCTGTGAGGAAATCTTCGAACAACAGCATCATCAAGGTCAAATGGCCTATTTGTGGCTCCAAGAACGATTACACGTTCTTGCTCTTTAGTACACAAACCATCCCAATGTATCATAAATTCATTTTTCACCTTGCGTGTTGTCTCATGCTCTGTTGGTCTTCCCCTCCTTCCTAGCAAACTGTCAACCTGTTATTAAAGGAAAAGACACAGTTGTGAGTGCAAAACACAGAAAAAACAATGGACAAACCCATTTGATTGCACACCTCATCAACAAATATTACTGCAGGAGATAGTTTACTAGCTAGAGAGAAAATGGCCTTGACGTATTTCTCTCCATCTCCAATCCACTGAACGAAAAAAATAAAATTGTCATCAGATTTAATGGAACATCTTCTGACAAAAAAAAAGCACCCAGAACCGAGCTTCTGCCCCTCCTCCAATGTGAATACCAACTGTTTCTGTAGAATAGTACCTTTGAGGCAATGCTTGACATTGGTACATTGATAAAGTTTGCACCAACCTCAGTTGCTACTGCTTTTGCAACCATTGTTTTACCTGTTCCAGGAGGTCCAAAGAGCAGTATTCCCTTGACAGGCTGCCAGAAAGAAATGCATTGGTAGTACTTCCAAATGTAACTGATGGTTAGTAGGCAAATATGTCGGGCCACTTTGCTCTTTTAAAGTTAGGCGAGCACCTTTGTTAGCTGCCCTTTGCTGTACAGTTCAGATCTCTGCAGAGGGAGCATTATCAATTCCCTCAGTGTGTCTTTCAAATTGTCCAGGGCTCCAATGTCCTCAAAGGTAACTCCAGTGTCATTAGGTGCGATAACATTTGATAGAAGATTTTTCTCAAATTCATTCTCTGTGACCACATCCTGAAAAAACGACTTGCATGAATTTGAGTATCAGGGACTTGTAACCAGATACATATAGAGATGGAGTGTCACCATTAGTGCATTCTTTGACCTCTTAGCGCCACTGTGTGCATTCTGTAACATACTGAATCCATGCTTGAGCCTGTATCCACAATGCTACTTAGCATTCCACAGAAGGGATCAATTGATGTTTATATCAAGGTGTGATATAACATTAGCATTGTATTTTTACCTTTCGATTGGAAGTACCCATTTGCCATCATTTGGGGGTTCACTGTCATGAAGGTGATAACTAATAGCATATCCAACAATCTTTTCCAAATCTGAAGTATTCAAAACAATATGTATATATATTTTACAATAGTGTTATTATTGAAATGAAAAGGATAAAAGAATTGGTCCATGAGCAACAAAGATAGAAACACCTTACTTTCATTAGTTAGTAATTGATCTTTGATAGGTAATTCTTGAAGATCATTGCACTCAATTCCTCTACTAATCAGAAACTACAATGACAAAACATTGTAAGAGACATAACATTTGTTCAGGAGGTTCACACTTCAGATCATGGATGGAATGAACAGCTGAAAATGTGGCCATAAAAGGTATTGGCCTATCAGGGGCTAGCATTCTAGCAAGTAGTGCTTAAAATTTCAAGGCCATTTCCATGATGATATTATAGAAGAAGGATAATAATGAAATAAATTTCAAGTGCATATAACATTAAAAAAGGAATATTCAACTCAAATAAAATATGAAGTATCAATGTATCATAAAATTCTATTTCAGAATCAATTTAAGTGTGATGGTACACATAGTTTACATTCCAATAAAATGTTCCAGCCAAATGTTTAAGTGTATACCTTAATTGCAGCTTACCTTACGAATATTAAGAATATTGGCTTTAGCTCTAAGGGTTTCAGTATCACAATCTAATTGTTTCTTGAAATCAGATAGCTGTGCTTCATTCTGCCCAAAAAACGTATATAAAAATCTCCAGGTTAAACAAAGTACCATCAACATGCACAATGTGTAACATAAGTGCCTAAGGATGACAATACCTGGGGAAGTTTAATGCAAATTTTATTAGGGAAAAGATTATTTAGATGCTCCATTGACTTGGTAGGACATTTGCTTGGGGTTTCCTGCATTTTTTAAACATGCATTAAAAAATGGATCAAACATAATTGATATTGTGCCACTAAATGCAAAAAAACTATTAGCAGGCTTAAAAATATTAACTGTTGCATGTCAAGAAACTTTATAGACCCACAGAAAAATAATACAAACGGATGAAAATGTTACCTTAATAGTATTAAGTAGTGCCTGGATTTCACTAAGAAGCCAAAACAGTCCAGAGCACTCTGTTACTGTTAATATTTTTCACAGAAACAGGGAAGCAAGGGAATATAACTTCACACCGACTTGTTACTTAAACGATAATTCAAGGACAAATAACCTTTCAGGGACAGCCTATTAAGCATTTTGTCCAACTCTAACCCAAACATGCTTCATCCTTTATGTCTTGACAACTTGTAATCCAAATTTCATTTTGTTCCCTAATAGGTGCACAAGTATACCTGATCCTTGCGGTTCTCTGCATGAATCTGAGACCCAATTATCAGAACACCAGCAGGAAGTTCACTTAGTGATGCATGCGATTCTGTACATTCGGTAAATGATTTCTCTACATCCTTGAGTAAAACAATCAAATTACTGCTTTTGCTTTCTTCTGAAATGACCTGAAAGGCATTGAAAACCAAAACCATGTTACAGGCAGTAATAAGGGAAAAAAGTTTAGTGAGACTGATCGCCTACAACAGCCATTACCTCGATTAACTTTTCTAAAGCAATGCTATCAACTCCACCAGAAGAGTCTGTCCGAAGTTCCAAAGCTGAAGAAATGTTGAAAAAATATCTCACATAAGAGTACAAGAATATGGATTGCTTAAGAAGTTCAGAGTTCAGACTAACCATGACAAAAGAAGCCATGATTTTCCTCGCATAAACCTCCAAGATCATTACCATCAGTTACAGGATTGTTAAATCTAACTCCAACTTTGGAGGACCGGTTTTCTCCAAAAGCAAGCACCACTTTGCCTCGAGAACCACAAGAAGGGCCCCTGTGAATCAACCAAACGACTCATCAGAATGTGAAAGAAATGTATCTCAGTAACAAAATAATGACATGACCACCACAACAAAAAGATTAATTAGTGTCAACAAAAAGATTAATCAATATCTAACTACATCAAGTCCTCTCTGATTTCAATTCAAGTTCATGTAACTCAAATTTGGAAATCATACACTCAAAAAGATATTCAGTCAGAAGAAACACCATTTTGAGTCTGTCAAATGCTATTGCTGCATAAATATGTTCCTTCCACTGATACTAGAATAAGGTTGAAAGATATCCTCATTTCAAGTCTGTCAAGGCTCAAGAACACAAGGGGTTCCAACATTCACTGTCTGGGTCATACAAATTAACTCCACTTCAGAGCACATCTGGCAAAATGCAATCACAAAGAATACATAGAGATCTAAGACACACCATTGCTAAGTTAAAATGAAACACGAAAGCATAGCTCTCAACAAAAATACCTTGGTGCCAGATTTAATGAACTAGTACCAGTATACTCTACCCAATCACCTGCATAATAAAAAAGATGTAAAGATTCAATTAAAGACAGAGTTAATGTTAGTATAGAAAAATAAAGAAACGGGCAACAAAAACCTTCTTCGAAAGTGTGTCTGTTGGATGTCCCCACAATATCATCTCCTGAACTAGAAGGTGCAACATCCCTCCGGACATCCTTTATGGACTCTCGAAACTTAGAAGATGTCTGCTAGAATATTATCTCTTAATCAATAATATGTATGTTTCTGCAACATGTTGAGAAGTTGAAAACTTGAAAAGTTTGGTAAAATTTTGAACTGTGTGTATCAGTAAAGGGAGCTCATGTAGAACTTACACCAGACAGCATAAGAGCATCAAGTATTAGAAGTCTAGCGTCAAAACGCTTTGAAAGTGCCTTTATCAATCTTTCCTGGTAAATTTCAGACCCTAGAAGCAAGTTTTTGCCAAATAGTTAGAGACATACAGAAAAGCAAACACCAAGAAATTGCCAGCTAGGCATAACAGTGTGTGTAACACAGCTCCATGACATTATTTTGTCACAATAAAATAAAAAATTCATAAAAATTACCTGGTGGGCCAGATAACAGAATTCGCTGATCTAAAGGTGAAAGTTTTGGTAAGAATTTCCTAGACTTCTTTTTCATGTGTATGAACGCGGATGATAAGAGTATCTCCTTTGTGCTCTCGCTGCACGAAACGAGCACAGCTTAATAAAAAAGGTGGTATATAAGAAAAGAAAGACATAGGCTGAACTATTTAGGACCAAGCCACCAAAACTATAGCAAAGATAGATTGCTTTGGCCCAATTATTTTGGCAAAATACTGAAATTTGATCAACAAACAGAAAAAGAAAAAGTTCAGAGAAAAATTGGAAGATAACAGAGCTCTTAATGAAAATACACAAGACTGTATAATCTAGAACTAGCATATTACCTGAGATAATATGGGAAATTATCAAAGGTTACTTCAATATCCTTTGGGCTCAGAATCTCTTGCCATCCGCTCAGAGGCAAAGAAGCTGATGGACTAGACCTATCGCTCTGATTTTCAAGAGCTTCAAAAATCAAAATTCACCCAGTCAAGTCAACCTCAGTTAAAGTTGGTCCTACAATATCCGAACTGATCATACGCTATTAATGTAACCTTACCAGATCCAACTACCCTCTGGTTATTCTCTCCAGCCAATGCTGCAGTAACTGCATTACCCCTTAGAGGATGCTGAAAAATCTGCCAGCATGTTATGGATCACTCAAGATTGAAGTCAAACTAACAAATCCGACTCATTGTATCATTGAGAAAGTACCTATTAAGATCCAAATGAATAGAGAATGGACAGAAGAATGAAATGGACATGTATGATGTATGAACAAAATTTGATAATTTATGGATACATAGGCATGCTTGCCACATTGACCGAAAACAATTTCATCCCCTCCTATGAGGGGAAATTTGAAGCCACTTCTGAACTTTCTTCCATTTACTGCAACCTTACCATTTTTCCCTGTGACCTCTAACTTACATGGACCTCCTTGCTGGAAAATGAAAAAAAAAAGGCCTAGTTTATGCAAGAAGACAAAAAGCACAACAAAATAACTGCATTCTAACAAAGGAGAAGCATAAAGGACCTCAAGACGCCGCAGTATGCATAGTTCTTGACTAACAGTTTGGTCATCCAACCATATGTCACTGTTTTTATCGCTACCAACAGAAATTTGGTTGCCAAAGATAGGAACATGGGGGGTCTGCAAATCACAGATGGTTGTATCAGATAATATCAAATAAGCAATATGCCCTGATTAAGGTAAAAAACAAATGCACAAGTTACAAATAGAGTTAGAATGAATTTCAGCTGATTGATCACCAAAAAAAAAAAGAGGTAACTCAAGATTTATGAATCATGATGACAAACTTACAGGTTCACATTCGAGATGCAGAAAGAAAGACTGCATTCAGAGAGAGAGAGAGAGAGAGAGAGAGAGAGAGAGAGAGAGAGACCCCATGAAGATACTGTCTCCATTTTTTCCCCTAATTAAACAGAGATTTTCTTGCAGTCAGCCAATCACCACACCGAGAAGAATCTTTCAGAAGTTCACCTACATTTGACCCTCTACGAGTGTGTTATAATAAAATAAAATCAGAAATGGTGGTTTAATAATTCCATTAGATCATATCCTCGTCCCTAAAAACCGTTATGATCCTTACAAAAGAGAAACGACAACAGTACAACATTCGGAATCCTAATACTCCAATCAAGGAACTCCTCCCTCCGGACCAAGAAACTACTGATAACTAACGGATGCCAAGAACATTCAAGAAACTGCACAGAAATACAGAATGTGGACACCGTTGTGCACCAGCAACCAGAAGTCCAGCAGAAGACATGGACTTGACACAATGCGCCAAAAGCTAGATCCCCAAGCCCACGAACAAACAAATTGCGCAAATGCCGTACAGGTTCCCGAATCATCAAGAACCGATGCACAGAAGGCTCCGAAATGGCACGGCAAGAACCGTCAAGAAACCGCTGAGATGAAGAATCCAGGGAAGAACCACCAGCAAGACTCCGAAGAGCACAATACGGAATGTTGGCTGGCGCCGCCCAAGTAATAAATGTTGGGAGTCTCAAACCCCACACACACGCACCTGCGAGCACTGCGAAAGCAGCTTCGCCCACGGTTTGGGGCCCGAGCGCGTCCCTGCCGCCGCCGCCGCCCCCGCTTCGGGCGCGGAAGCCTCCGACGCCTTCTCCACCGCCTGCGCGCGATTCCAGTCCACGTCAGCTCCAACCCATACCGTATTCCCGCTTTGTGGAGGAGGAGGAGGAGGAGCTCGAGTTCACCTTGCCGCGCTTGGTCGGCGAGGGCAGCAGGGAGGACGATGCCGCCAGGCGCTTCCCTCCGCTGCGAGTCGTCACCATGGCGGCCGACCGGCGACGAGAAGCCCAAGCCTTTCCGCAAAAGGCAAAGGAAACGGAATGGAAGCCCAAGCCTCCGTGGATTTTTTTGATGGAGGAAAAATGGCGGAGCCTGTGGGGTTTTATTGAGATGGGTGGGCCCATATGTCAGCAGAGAGCAGTGGGGCCCACCTGTTCGTGTTCGTGACCCTTTTGTGGTAGTATATAACCAATGAAAAAAATTTCATCTTTTTTAATTACGGAATAAACATCTCTACCTTCACGCTCACAAGTAAACATTTATGGCATAACCTTACAAAAGGGTACTTAGACCAGAGTTCCGCTACACGGAGGCAAGAGGGAGCCCTATTACAGCCCACCAATGCAAGTGTCAACCAATGCATACAAAACAACAATGAGCCCACTGCTCTACAGGTAAAAAAAAAAATTCATCTATCACATCGAATCTTAGGACACATAAATGAAACATTAAATATAGATAAAAAAATAAACTAATTACACAGTTTGGTTGAAAATCGCGAGACGAATCTTTTAAGCCTAGTTAGTCTATGATTAGCCTTAAGCACTACAGTAACCCACATGTGCTAATGACAGATTAATTATACTTAATAGATTTGTCTTGCAGTTTCCAAGCGAGCTATGTAATTTGTTTTTTTATTAGTTTCTAAAACCTTTCCCGATATCCTTCCGACATATCTGATGTGACACTCAAAAATTTTTTATTTCCAATCTAAACAGGGCCTAATTCTTTTTTTTTTTGAAACTTTTGTGGTACTTTGTACTACTGTACTTTCCCATGTTTATTTATCAATTTGAGCCCGGTGTTTGACCAATTTGAGTCTTTTGGCCATGTGCACATTTAGGCCTTATTTAGATCTGAAAAAGATTTTGAATTTTGACACTGTAGCACTTTCGTTTTTATTTGACAAACATTGTTCAATTATGGACTAATTAACTTAAAAAATTCGTTTCGTGATTTACAGGCAAACTATGCAATTAGTTTTTGTTTTCATCTATATTTAATGCTCCATACATATGCCGCAAAATTCGATGTGATAGAGAATCTTGAAAAGTTTTCAGTTTTTAGGGTGAACTAAACAAGGCCTTAACACCTTATTTGGAAACATTTTCCCTTTCCCAAGTGAACCTTGCTCACACTTGAAATTTAACCACACGACTTTATGAGATCTAGCTAATTTTAAAGAAGTATTGACAAGTAAACAACTTATATTATTTAAGTTTACCATTTTATCTCTATTTTTCCAAAACGAAGGCGGACTCCATCCATGTGTTAGTTTAGCTAAAAAGACTTAGTTTTTCTTGTGAACTTTTCTTAAGTTTTTGGTGCCATGTAGTTTTGGTATCTGAACAACATTTCTAAAGAACTTTTACAGTAAAATTTATAATTATTAATTCCAAATCTAAGCAAAGTTTCGTAAGTTGTACATGCTTAATCAACCATCAACGAAAGCTAGGAGTTAGTATGAAGTAAGGGTTAGTATCTTCTTCTTTTTTATTTTTTTCTTTAATTCATTTATTCAACCTTTGAATTAATAATGTCTAGAACATGGACGAATAGTGGCTTTAGATTCAAAAAACAAGAAAAAAATCATAATAAAGTTAAAAAATGAAGATAAAATCATAATTATCCTTAAAAGCAGGAGCAGCAACACCAAACTTCTTTTCTTTAGTCAGTTGTGAATTTAAAATTGTATTGACAATAATAAGCCCCATGATAAGGTTTACTCACTCCATTCTCTTTTATATGACACAACTTAACATGACACATTCTCCCAACTTTTACCATATATTTATTTTTTAATATTGTTTACACTTATAAACTTATGATAATTGGATAGTAGATTTAATTACAAATCCAATTATATCAAGTTTGTGTTATAATAATTAAAAATTGATATTCAAATTATTGGTCAAAGATCTTGAAGTTTGGATCTTCACATGCCTTAGCATCTCCAACAGTTTGACGTATTTTCTTTGCCATTTGTTGTAGTTTGCCAATTCCCAAAACGAAATGGGGAGGAGAAAAACAAGTCATCTTCAAGAGTTTTGCAAAATTGACTTAACATTTACCAAATTGTAGACCCAATTTGACTTGCCGCGAATTTTTTGTATGAGGGAGTAGCGCGGATTCGCGGCGATCGCGTTTGCCAAGTGCTTCGCCGGTTTGCATATATGCACAGCTTGACCAGCTAAATGACAACTTGCCCAAAATGCCAATCCAAGATCCAAAACAGTTGGATACGTGTTTTTAAGATTTTTGGCAAAAAACAAGAATGTCAAACACAAATGCCTAACTGTTAGAGATGCTCAGCATCTCTAACGATTTGGCAAATAACTTCCCATCTATAATTTTTTTTAGTAAAATGAGGAAAAACCCTCTCCAACAGTTTGACATTTCAATTCCCTATCTTTTCCAACTTGGCATATCTTCCTATCTAACGCGCAAATATACGCGCAGACTCCGCGCTTGACATCGATCTTTCTCCTCATGCTTAGCGGGACTCTTCGTATCGTTAGCAGATTTTTGTGTTTTCGGAAACAAAAATTGCCAAACTATTGGAGATGAGATCTTTTTTTCCTCTCTATATTATTTTGGAAGTTGGCAAACAACAAGATTTAGGAAACAAATTTTACCAAACAGTTGGAGATGCTCTTATAAAAGAGAACAGAGGTAGTAATAAACATGGATCACATAGTCTAGTAATAATGTTGCAGTTAATTGACTTTTCATGTCACAACAAATTGTTTAGGCCCTGTTTTGGTAAGGGTTTAGTTGGTTTCTTTAAGAAATGTTTTCTAGAGTGAGAAAAATGTTTTCTTGTTTCTATTGTTGGTTCTAACTTTAAATCTTTTGGTAGAGAATCAGTATCTGTTTGGTAAGGAATTGTATTATCTCTAGAGCAAAATAATTAAGAAAAAACATACAGGGCCTTAAATGGGCTTGAATTCCTTAGAATATATTTTGAATTTGAAGCAGATCCGCTGTGGTTTGCTGCCGCTGCCGCCGGCCCGCCGCTCACATGTGCATATTTTGCGATCCGATCGAGCATATTTTGCAACATCTATGACTTCACACTAGCTGTTACATAATAAACAGTATGATGCAGTGATGTTGTAATGCATCAATTCAATTCAAAATATACTGTGGTGCCGTGATGTTGTAATGTGTAGATGTTTGGAGAATTTTCTGGAGTCACCCTCTATCTCTTGAGTCTGAGTACATATACATATACATATATGGGCCTCTTGGGCCAAATCCAATAACTTACAAATCATATACAGCCCAACACTCCCCCTCAAGATGGGCGATAGATATCAATCATCCCCATCTTGTTACATGCTAACATACATTCATTAACTCCTAAACCTTTTGTTAAACAATCAGCTACTTGCTCACTTGAAGCTACATGACTCAGTTTAAGTGTTCCATCATCTAGCCGCTCCTTGATAAAGAAGCGATCAATCTCCACATGCTTAGTTCTATCATGTTGAACTGGGTTATTAGCAATGTTGATCGCTGCCTTGTTATCACACCAGAGCTTTAGATAAACTCCCCCTAGTTTCAACTCAGATAATAAATTCTTTAACCATAACATCTCACTTAAACACACGGACATGGCTCTATATTCTGCCTCCGCAGTTGAGCGAGACACTACTGGTTGTTTTTTGCTCCTCCATGATACTAAATTTCCTCCAACAAATGCACAATAGCCAGATGTTGACCTTCTATCATCCAAACAGCTTGCCCAATCCGCATCACAGTAACCTTCAATATTTAGGTGATCATTTCTCTTGAACCATAGTCCTTTTCCAGGATTACTCTTCAGATATCGCAAGATTCTGCAGACTGCATCCATATGCCCACTCCTAGGATCATGCATGTATCGACTCACCACACTTACGGCATATGTTATATCAGGCCTTGTATGACATAAATAAATCAAACGTCCTACAAGTCTTTGATATTTCTCTTTATCCACCGGATCTCCAGACTGAGCACATAATTTGTGGTTCTGCTCGATAGGTGTAGAAGCTGTGCGACATCCAAGCATACCTGTCTCATTTAGCAAATCCAATACATACTTCCGTTGTGAAAGAACAATCCCTTTAGGAGATCTTGCTATTTCGATACCCAAAAAATATCTAAGTTGTCCAAGATCCTTGACTTCAAACTCTTTGCTTAGATTCTTTTTCAGCCGAGCTATTTCTAAAGTGTCATCTCCAGTAATAATTATATCATCCACATAGACTGCAAGAATAGTTACTCGATTATTACAGTGATGATAAAATACAGTGTGGTCCCCATTGCATTGCCTGTATCCCATCTTACACATCGCCCGCCTAAAGCGATCAAACCATGCCCTTGGCGATTGCTTTAGACCATACAAAGATTTCTTTAGTTTCAATGCCTTTCCCTTAGTTTGAGCGGTATCAAATCCAGGTGGAATTTCCATATAAACTTCTTCCTGAAGATCTCCATGCAAGAATGCATTCTTAACATCCAACTGATATAGTGGCCATTCAAAGTTAGCAGCACAGGAGATCAATGTTCTAACAGTGCTCATCTTTGCAACAGGGGCAAATGTCTCATCATAATCAATGCCATATGTTTGACTATATCCTTTTGCTACCAATCTTGCTTTGTATCTCTCTATCTTACCATTGGGATTTTGCTTTACTGTATATACCCATTTGCAACTAACCACCTTCTTTCCCACCGGAAAAGGTACAAGATCCCAAGTTTTGTTCTTTTCAAGTGCTGCTAGCTCCTCTAGCATGGCTTCCTTCCACTTAGGATCTCGCTTTGCCTCTTTCCAGTCTCTTGGAATTGCCACAGATTGCAATGATGCTACAAAAGCTTTGTAGGTAGAAGATAGGGATTCATATGAGACATAATTAGCTATATCATTCTTGTCCTCAATGCCATCTTCAAAGCCATATCTCTCTGGAGGTTTTCCTGCTGTACTTCTCATTCCTTTTCTTGTAGCAATAGGGAGATCGATAGAAGAGTTGATATTTTCACTTGAAGGTGCTGATGGATTATCAACCTCATTATCAATTGGAAGTTGTTCTTGCTGCACCAACTGTGGTTGCTCCACCTGGGTACCATCTTCATCATTAACAGGTGAAGGTTGTACAGAAGGATTTCTCCTCCTTCTCGTGTACACCTGCAGATTTCTTTCCGTGTGTGATGTTCTCTCCTTCTCCACATTTGTTGCTTCACTTACAACCACTGGACATGGGATTAGACCAGTAATCACTTTACTCCTCCTCGATTCCTCAACATCCTTAGTCACTAATGGTCCATTCTCCTCATCACCAACCTCACACGTATTAGAAGAATCAAGATCAAGAAAAAGATCACTCAAATCTGTTTTCTCCCCATAGAAAGGAATAGTTTCCCTAAAAGTAACATCCATACTCACAAATGTACGATGTTCTGATGGGCTCCAACATTTGTACCCCTTTTGCCCAGATGAGTAGCCAATAAAAATGCACTTAACAGCTTGAGGATCTAATTTCCCAACAGATGGTCTATGATCCCTAACAAAGCATGTGCATCCAAACACCTTTGGTGGAACAATAAACTCATTTTTTCCAAAAATCATTTCACATGGAGTTTTCATACCAAGCACTCTCGATGGCATACGATTAATAAGATGAGTAGCGGTCATAACTGCCTCACTCCAAAAGAACTTAGGCACGTTCATAGTATACATGAGTGAACGAGCCACCTCCAAGAGATGTCTATTCTTCCTTTCTGCCACTCCATTTTGTGCAGGTGTATCAGGACAAGAGGTTTGATGTAATATTCCCTCAGTAGATAGATAACTTCTAAATTCATTGTTCACATACTCTGACCCATTATCAGTTCTAATAATATGAACATGAGCATTGAATTGGTTTCTTATGCATGCACAAAAGTCCTTAAAGCAGTTAAGCACCTCACTTTTATGTTTCATGAGATATAACCATGTCATTCGAGAGTAACAATCAATGAAGGTCACAAAATATTTCATTCCACTCAGAGAAACAACTGGAGAAGTCCACACATCAGAGTGAATTAATATAAAAGGTGACACACTTCGCAATCCCCTACTCACATATGAAGTTCTTGTGTGTTTCCCAAACTCACATGCATCACATAGTAACTTACTTTTGTCTACCTTACACATTTGTTCAGGAAATATCCTACTCATAATATCAAAAGATATATGTCCCAACCGACAATGCAAAAGCATTACCTTAGCCTCATCTTCATTTGCAATGGCTGATAAAGCAAGACATATCGCTTTATTTGTCTTCCTTCTGTCAAGATACCATAGCCCATTATGACGAACCCCAGTCCCAAGACGCTTTCCAGTCTTCCTTTCCTGAATTAAACAATTTTCACGATCAAGGAAAACTTGACAGTCCATCTGATCAACCAACGAGCTTATTGAAACCAAATTAACTGGAAATGATGGAACATATAATACTGATGACAATGTTATAGATGGAGTGCATTGCACTGTACCAACACCTCTAATTGGTCGAGATGTTCCATCAGCAGTCTGGATTGTGTCTTTATGAGAGTATGAATATGGCGTATATGATGTAAACTCACTTGACATGCCTGTGACATGTCTGGATGCACCAGAATCTAATATCCAACTTGAATTAGAATTTTCTATGGACAATAAAGCTTGTTTTTTCATACCTGCGTCACAATGGATAAAATTGGCAACATTATCTGTTGAAGTTGACACTACTCCCTGATCATCTGATTTTGAGTTGTTCTTATTTTCCTTCAGCTTTCTCAACTCTTCTAATTCTGTAGCTGAAATTGTGACTAAGTCTGAAGCACCTTCCTCAGACATAGCAAAATTGGCTCTAAGGCCTCTTCTTCCACCATGACCTCTACCTCCTCTCGGTGCACCCCTATCATTGCCTCTTCCTCTTCCGCGATAAGTCTTTTGTGGTTGACTGCAGTCCCGACTCAGATGACCCTTATCACCACAATTATAGCATATTCTAGTCTCTTGAGATCTTGTTACAACATATGCTGGACGGGATGGGGCTGGAACATTTCCTTTCATTACCTTTAGCCTAGTTTCCTCTTGTGCCATAGCAGCAATAGCTTCTTCTATACTAGGCAGGCTGGATTGATGAAACAGAGAGGCACGCCTTCCCTCAAATTCTGAATTGAGGCCTCTCAAGAATTGGAGAACTCGTTTTTTCTCAACCCATTTCTTCACCCACGCCACACAATCAGGGTGTGGCAACTCAATTGGATCATAGTGGTCCAAATCAGCCCATAACCGCTTTAGCTCTGCAACATACTCCATCAGAGATAGCTCCCCCTGTTTCAGATGATAGAGCCTATCATCTGTATCAACAAACAACATCACATTCCCTACACCAGAGTATGTCTTCGATAGTGATTCCCAAATACCATATGCAGTCATAATTGTATCTACTGATCCAGCAATAGGTGGCACCATTGAGCTCAACAACCAGGCAACTATCAAAGAGTTAGTAGCATCCCAGGCTTTCCATTCATCACTTGATTTATCCTTGGGTTCAGTTACCTTTCCATTAACGAAACTTTCAAGTTTCTTTGCCTTTAACAACAATAATGCCCTCCTGGACCAAGCTAAATAATTCTTTACGCCTTCCAGTTTGATATCATTCGGTGTGAGTTCCAATTTCTGAACTGCATCTGTATATAATGGCACACCCACTTTGCTCGAAGATGGAGCCTCATTCTTCTTCTCAGTAAGCAAATCGACTAGCTTGCCCAATATCTGCTCAATCCCCTGATTATCTCCCATTTCTGCTGAAATCTACAGCCTGCCGTAGATACTTCCACAAATACTGTTGTGTACCAACTAGTAGTCTAAACAACCCAAATAACCAGCACCTCTTAGCTCCCTTTCACTAACACGTACAAGCCTCCAGCAGCAAGCAGCACCAAATCCTCCCTATTTTGCAGCTTCTGATTGTAGATCAGCTCCTCACCTTTTCCTTGACGTCTGCAGTTCCCGTCAGAGGTCCTGCCAGCCTTTGTGCTGCCACTGCGTTGCAGGCCAGCAACACACGATGTTGACCTGCTTCTACCTGCCACCACAAGCTCCTCTGATGCGGCTTCAGGAGCTCTATTCTCCAATCCACGCACCACCACAAGCTCCTAAGTTGCTTCCTCTGCACACCCAGCCACAAATCCTCTCCTACGAACTGGGTGCCTCCGTTGTCCTTTCCGCTGCAGCTAGATGCCTCCAGAGCGAACCTCTCCTCCTGCAGCTCTCGAGATGGCCTCACCACCGGCAGCTGCCACAGGTCGCCGCCGCCATCGCCACAGTCGGCTCTGACACCATGTAGATGTTTGGAGAATTTTCTGGAGTCACCCTCTATCTCTTGAGTCTGAGTACATATACATATACATATATGGGCCTCTTGGGCCAAATCCAATAACTTACAAATCATATACAGCCCAACATAATGCATCAATTCAGAAATGAATAGTGAAAAAGAAAAAAACAACTATCCAACAAGAGTCAACAGAGTATGTCATTCATAATTTCAGTTCCAAATTTGGCATCCGTACCACTACAGAACTTGGTGGCAAACAAGTTGTGTGCGTCATGCATAAGTTCAGCCATTCCAACTTCCGCAATTATGCAGGGGTTACAGAGTTTCCAAATTACACAAAAATTATATGCAACCCGACAGTGAAAGTGTAATGTAGAACCTGTACAGTTTGCACTGTGATCGATACTGATCATTACATATACACAAATCAGTCAAGCTTGGCATCCATACAGGGAGTACAGAAAAACCGGTTGGAAGCAAGCTTTGTTCCCTCCCATACTGCAATCTAGAGAAAACATTGTATGCAATCTACAGCTAAAAAAAATACAGTAAAAACCTGTACAGTTGGGCTTGTGGTTGATACTGATCAATCAAATCGGCGCTGACTCTTGTTGATTTTGTTATTCCCATGTCACTGTACAAGGTCTTTACCAATTGTCAGAATTAGTGGGAGAACCTAATGGAGAAAGAATAGGACAATGGCTATCGATCATGTCAATCCTCACTAAAACTGTATCACAGTTCAGTGAATAGTCTTGCTAATTACCGCACTGACTGGGGCACACTGACTTGCGAGGACATGCCCAGGGTATAGCAACTGTACAAATGCTGTTGTTTCTCTATGTTCAACTACATGAAGTAGCTCAAAGTTTGCTTCAGTTTTGAACTCCCGCCTCCAAACTTCTTGTTCCACTCTATAAACTCATCCATTGTACTTGAATCAGGCGAAAAGCTGGCATGCACCTACAGTAAATTGTTCAGCTGATTATTCGGTACTTGATATATAGGAAGCTAAGAGGAAAAACCTCTTCTTAAATCATGATGCCAATTCATTAGCATGCCTCAAAATAAGTCATGATTCCCTCACCTGGCCAAGCGCAAATTTGAAGTCATCCATTTCAAGTGGTCGAATGTCCTTGGTTCCATACAATGGAGGCTCAGGCCTACCTTCAGCAATCGCCAAACTCTTCTCCTGTATGATGAAAAAGGGGACTTAAGAGCCACTAGAAGGGATGAAGGGGAAGAGATGCATTGAAAAATCGTTAACCAAAGAAAGAGATTCTGTGCACACCTTTTTCTCCTTCTCCATGATTTCATCGAGGGGGCGAAAGGCTGCAGTTACACACAGATTCTGTAGGGAAGGGAAACAAAATGGTAAATATCCAATTCTGCCTCCCAGCTGAAGAGTATAAAGCACACCGACGTCAGCATACCTTCAAGTCAGTCCATAAATATCCACCAGCCATACTGGCAACTAATTTGAGGTCCACATCTGGTGCCAACATTTCTTTGGATAGTATTACTTTTAAAATCTTCTCTCTACTTGACGCATCAGGAATGCTCACCATTAATCTGCAAATAATAATCAGTGGCCTGAGCTAAGGGGTGGACATAAATTTGTCTAGTTCAGGGGATCATAGAAGCCTGCCTGCAAGGAAACCTTCGAATAACAGCATCACCAAGGTCAAATGGCCTATTTGTGGCTCCAAGAACGGTTACATGTTCTTGCTCTTTAGTATGCAAACCATCCCAGTTTATCAGGAATTCATTTTTGAACTCGCTCATTGCTTCGTGCTCTCCTGGCCTTTCTGGCTTTCCTAGGAAACTGTCAACCTGTTAAAGAAAAAGTAACAACTGTAAGAGCAAGTGCACAACACACTCAAACAGAATAAAAAAATGAATAACCCATTTGGGTGCACACCTCATCAACAAATATTATAGCAGGAGATAATTTACTTGCCAAAGAGAAAATTGCCTTAACATATTTCTCTGCTTCTCCCAACCACTGAAAACAAAATGAAAAATGCACCAGATTTACTAGTAGAACAGACTAAATTAGCATGCAAAAGAACAGTTGTTCTTGTTTAACAGTACCTTTGATGTAATGCTTGATATTGACAAGTTGATAATGTTTGCACCTGCCTCAGTAGCTACCGCTTTTGCAAGCATTGTTTTACCTGTTCCAGGAGGTCCAAAGAGCAGTATTCCCTTCACAGGCTGCCAGAAAGCAATGTGTTAGCAGTACTTCCATATATGTAAATGATAGCTACCAGGCAAATATGCTAGGCTCAATTTTCCATTTTGAAACTAGGCAAGCACCTTTCTTAGCTGCCCTTCGTTGAACAATTCAGGTCTATGTAGAGGGAGCATCAACAATTTCTTCAGTGTCTCTTTCACATCGTCCAGGACTCCGGTATCCACAAAGGTTACTCCAGGATCATTAGGTGAGATAACATTTAGCAGAATATTTTCCTCGAACACATTCTCTGTGAGCACACCCTGACAAAAGAAACTTGCATGAATTTTTGTGCCTCAGACTTTTAACATATACAGAGAGAGATGGAGGGGTCACCTTTAGCACATGCTGTGGTCTCTTACTTTCGCTGTGTGTTCTCTGTACCACACTGAGTCCATACTTGAGGCTGTAGTAACAACGCTAACATAGCATTCCCCAGAACTCATCGAAGCTTATATGAAGGTCTGATACAACATTAACATTGCATTTTTACCTTTCAATTGGAAGTGCCATTTTGTCACATTTTGGACGGCCAAACTTCTGAAGGTGATGACTAATAGCATATCCAACAATCTTATCCACATCTGAAATTATTCAGAGCTATATAAATGTTCAATAAATTTATTATTGCAAGGGGCAAAAATAAAAAGTTGGTCCATGAGCAACAATGGAAAGAACAGCTTACCTTCATTAGTCAGTAATCGATCATTGATGGATAATTCTTCAAGACCAATGCATTCAATTTCTCTGCTAGACAGAAACTGCAATGAAAAAACAGAGTGTCATGGGCATACTATAGATGGCATTAATCCGAGCAGCACAACCATGCCGATGCCTGGTGGCCGCAGCACAGGGCAGGGACAAACAGAGGAGATAGGAACTCTTGATCCATTTCTTTATTGCTTTATCAAAACGGATACAATCCCCATATATATGTACATATATAGATGAGAAAATTTGACTGTTAAGAAACATAAAACTTAGGAAATAGATAACAACTCAATGTTATCTATAATCTTGTGTGTTCAGGTTCATTGTGTCTTTAGTAGTACCAGATTTTTAGCTAGTAGTTAAGGAGAATAATGAGGGGATAAATCCCACTTGTTGAGAATAGGGCCTTGACTGTGTTTTGTTTGCCCAGGAGGGCTATTTCCCTTGTACATAAAACTCTCTTTTCTCTATCTTAATTGAAGGGCAGAGCTCCTGCCGCTAAAAAAAAGGTTAAGGAGAATAATATGCAATTATAGGACTTATTACTGCAGTAATTAGGAGGATATCATGGTGAGGGCTGAGAGAGACGCATCAATCAAAAGGAGGGAGAGAAGGAGTGATTCCCTAGTGTGTGTTAAAACTGAGGCAGTGATTTCCTAGTGTGTTTGTGATAAACACTGAAGAGAGAGGGAGTGATTTCACCATCGCAGCCTGGCAGATTTGGAAGCAAAGAAATGACTTCATCTTTGATAGAGGTCGTCCCTCCTTTAGTTCTTGGAAGAGGCTTTCATGGAGGAAGCTAAACTCCAGGCTTTGAGATTCACTGATGCTAAACGACCAGCTTTCTCTCTTTGTATAGACTCCCTAGCCTAGCTTCTTCTTCTCCTTCTGTTTTGGTGGCTGTTGTATAGTTGTACAGACTTTTTTTAATTTATTTAATAATAATAATAAAATCTTACAGTGGGGGCTTCCCCTGCTGTATTCTCACTCAAAAAAATGTGTGTGTGTGATAAACACTGAAAAGAGAGGGAGTGATTTCCCAGTGTGTTTGTGATAAAAAACAAAGAAAGAGAGGAGTACGTTCAACCAAAAAAGAAAGAAAAAAGAAGAAAGAGTGAGAGATTTCCAACTCAAGGTTGGTACTCCAATAAATGTTGATATGTTTAAAGAAACGGTCTAATCATATCTTACCATACGAATATTACTAATGTTGGCCTTTAAGTGTTTCAGTATCTTGTTCTAATTGTTTCTTCAAATTTGATATCTGTGCTCCATTCTGCCAAAAAAACAATAAATGAAAATCTCCAGGTTAGATAAAGTACTACCTACAAACACAGTGCCTAACAGAAGTGCTTATGGATGACACTACCTGTGGAAGATCAATGGAAATTTTATTAGGGAAAAGATTATTTAGATGCTTTGTTGACTCTGTTGCAGTTCTGCTTCCTTCAGGGTTACTTCCAATGGCTTCCTGCATGTTTAAACCAAACTTTCGAGAGATATAAAGTGATATTAACAGTACTGACACATAAGATTACAACAGCCCTAAAAGTGTCCACTGTTGCATGTCATTACACTTTATAAGCCCACAAAAAATAATGTAAAAGGATGACAATGTTACTGGGTAAAATCTAAGTGGGGACTCATTGCCAGTAGGAACTAGGAAGCCACACAACATCAACAAATCGAGGATATAATAACAAAACAGTCCAGAGCACTCAATTAACATCTTTTACACAAAGTGGGAAAACATGGAAACATGACTCCATGCCAACTAGTAAATTCAAGAATCGTCCAAGTCCAAATAAGCTTTTTAGAGAACAACCTGTATTTTCTCTGACTCTACCTTGAGCATTCTTTTATCTTAAAAACTTGTGCTTCCTCAAAGGTGTGCAAGTATACCTGATCCTTGTAGCTCTGTGTCTGAGTGTGAGACCCAATTATCAGAACACCAGGTGGAAGGTCATTGATCAGCGATTCTGTACATTTGGTGAATGACTTCTCTACATCCTTGAGTAACACAAACAAATTACTGCTTTTGCTTTCTTCTGAAATGACCTGAAAGGCAATTAAACTGAAACTGTATTGTTGGAGGCAGTAAGAGAATACATTTTAGTGATGCTGATCACCTATAACAGCCAATACCTCAATGAACTTTCCTAAAGCAAGGCTATTGACTTCACCACCAGAAGAGTCTAGCCGAAGTTCAGCAGCTGCAGAAATATCAAACAACAAATCGCTCATAAGACCAAAAGAATATCAATAGGTAACTAAATCCACATTGCTTTAGAAGTTCAGACTAACCATAACAAAATAAGCCACGATTTCGGTCACATAAACCTCCAAGATCATTTCCGGCATCGATAGGGTCGTCAAATAGAACTCCAACTTTAGAGGACCCATTTTTTTCAAAAGCAAGTACCACTTCACCCCGATAAACATAAGAGCTGTAAAAATAAATCAAACAATTCATCAGAATGAACCAAATGTATCTCAGTAGTAATATAATCAAATGACCACCATGACATGATCTATCAATGTGTTGTAAGGGTAGAGTATAATTATACACAGCTCTCCTGCGTGTTCAAGAAAACAAAAAATGATTTATAAATATCTAAAGCAAATCAAATCCACTATGGTATTGATTTAAGTTCATGCATTGAAACCATATACTCTTTCAAAAATATTTATTAACTGAAATTCTATTTATGGTGAATTTCCAAATGCTATTGCTATATTATGTATATTTTTCTTCACTTATATTACAAAAAATCTCAATTGTGTTCTTGTTTAGACTTTATCAAAACACAAGAACACGAGCTTCCAGCATCAATTTTCCAAATTAAGTCCTTCTTTAATATAATGATACACAGCTCTCCTGCATGTTCAAGAAAAAAAACATTAATTATACGTGATACAAATTAATCCTTCTTCAGAACACATAGAAAAAAAATACAAAAGAATCAGCAAAGTTGGACCAGCAGTACTAGGTTCAAATGAAACAAGAACAGATAGCTTTCACTTTTCAGCAATAATACCTGGGTGTTAACTTTAAGGAACCATCACCAATATACTCCACCCTATCTCCTGCATAACACAAAATATGTAAAGGTTTGATTACAGTGCGAGTAAAATTTTGATGAATAAAAGAAAGGGAGCACAAAAAAACCTTCTCTGAAAGTGCTTTTTCTGGATGTTCCCACAATGTCAGCTCCTGAACTAAAAGTTGGTGCATCATCACTCCTGACATCCTTTAGGGACTCTTGTAGCTTTGAAGACATCTGCATGGAATTATTTCAATAAATAATACTTCTGTTGACATATTGGGCAGCTAAAGGGTACAGTAAAAACTCTGATTGTCCATATAAATAAGGGAACCTATGTTGAACTTACACCACACAGAATAAGAGAATCAAGTATGAGAAGTCTAGCATTGAAGTGCTTTGCAAGCGCCTTTATCAATGTTTCCTGGTACAGTTCGGACCCTAGAAGCATGATTGTGCAAAACAGTTAGAGATGTACAGAAAAGCAAACACCAAGAAAATTGTGAGGCAGCCATAACAATGTAACACGACTCCAGGGCATTAGTTTCTCACCAGCATTGTAACTAAAATAAAAAACTGATAAGAAATACCTGTCGGACCAGATAATAGAATTCGCTGATTTAGAGATGAAACTTTTTGTGTACATTTGTTGAGCTCCTTGTCCATGTGTACGAATGCAGACAACAAGAGTATCTCCTTTGTACTATCACTGCAAGAAATGAACAAAGATTAATTAGAAAGAAGGTGCTAAAATACAGATTGCTTGCTCCTAGTATTTTGGGAAAATTACTGAGATCTGATCAACAGTGTGAATAGGAAAAATATCCAAATGTAAATATAAAGACTAGAAGATAACAGATAACTCTTAAAGCGAATCCAAAAACATTAATCTAGATTTCTAGAACTAGCAATGACCTGAGATAATACGGGAAATTATCAAGGGTTACATGGATATCCTTTGGGCTAAGAATTCCTTGTTTCAGCTCATCCTTAAAGGCTTGCCATCCACTCGGACATAAAGTGGCTGATGGATTAGGACTCCTGAAATTGCTCTGATTTTCTAGAGCTTCAAAATTCATCAGTTAAGTTAGATGTCAGATAAAATTAGTCCTGCAATATCAGAGCTGGTTACCTTAGTTGTAAACTTACCAGATTTTTCTATTCTTTGGTCTCTAGATGCAGTAGGGACTGCCAATGGGCCCACCAAATTGTTATGCCCAGATACTAATATGTTGGGCCCAGTCAGAGGATGCTGAAAAATCTGCCAGCAGGTTATGGATCACTCCAGGATAGCAAGTCAAACTAACAAATCTGACTCATTCTACCATTGCTGAAGTACCTATTAGTACCAAATATATGGAGAAAGGACAGAGGAATGAAACAGACATGTATGGTGCCAAATCTGGTAATAAGGATACATAGCCATGCACCCCACTTCGACCAAAAAATATCTCATCCCCTCCACTGAGGGGAACTTTGGCACCTCGGATGATTTGTGTTCCATTTACTACAACCGAACCAACCATGCCTGTAACCTCTAACTCCCATGGACCTCCTTGCTGGAATAAGAAGCAACAAACTGTCTACAAGAAGCCAAAGAAACATAACAATTTAACTGCATTCTAACCGTGCAGAAACATTAAAGGACCTCAAGATGCCGCAACAGGCATAGATTTCTGTCAACAGTTTGGTCATCCAAAACTATGTGACATTTGTGACCTCTGCCAACAGAAATTTCGCTGACAGAGAGTAGAACATGAGGAGTCTGCAATCACAGATGGTTGATATTCAGTATGAGTTCATAGATTGGCAAAAATCAGTTAAGCAATTTGAGCATTATGACCTGATGAATATAAGGAACAAGTGCACTAGTTACCAACAGTGGGAGAAAGTTTTAATGAGCAGATCTTGTCTGATTAACCACAAGAATGGAAGGTCAAGATCTCTTAATCATGATGATGAACTTACAGGCTCATTCACACCAAATGCAGATATTTTGTCATAACCTTTTTAAGAAAAACAGGCAATTGCTTGCGACGCTAAAACAGTTCTTTCAAAAACAATTTAACCAACACAACACTTGACTTCTACGGATACTTTTACTTTCAGCATCCTGCAAATCCTTGAGTGATGCATTGAGAGAAACTATCAGTGAACAGTTGACAAGCCCACAGAAGGAACCAAATGACACTGCAGAAATGAACATAGTGACAAATAGGCCAGCCAAATTCCCCAAAAGATAAAAAAAAAGAGAAATCCCTACTATAATAACTGAAAGCCAAGAACGTTCAAGAATCTGCACCAGAACTTCACACCCTTCTTCCCAATGACCAAAAATCAAGAACACTTGCAGTTGACCGCAAGAAAGCCGTGACCTGTAACGTGGTACAAGAACTGCAAATAGCGAAACCCCAAGAACCGACAAGAAATTGCAGGCGAGCTCCAAAATGCAAGAACACGCGAACCATCGTGCGGCAAGAACCATCGAGAGACGAGAAGTTCAAGAAGAACCAGGAAGAGGTCCCGACGATCACCTGCGAGTACAGCGACAGCAGCTTCGCCCACAGTGCCGGCTCCAGCTCCTTCACCTCCGCCTGCGAATCCAGTCGACATTATTAGCCCCAACAGAGACGCGGTCCCGGCCTGCCCGGCCCGGCTGTGGAGTTCACCTTGCTTCTCTTGTTTCCAGGAAGGGCGGAGGCCGACGGCGCCGGTCGCCTGCCTTTGTCGGTGTCGTCCTTCCCTCCTCCGGCACTTCCATTGCCTCCGGGGGCCGCCGCCGCTGGGGCGGCGCTCCGGTGAGTGTCCCCCATGGGGTTCGTTACACTTTCCGAAAATGGAAGCCGAAGCCTCGGTGGACCTTTTTTTTTGTTTTTTTTTTTTGCGAGAGGGATATAGAATGCCGGAGTCGGAAAGGGCCGGAGGTTTATGGGGAGCGGCCGAGCGGGGTGGTCCACTTGTCAGGGTTGTTTTCTTATCTCACAGCATTTCTAAGGGTTTTGTATTTGATGTTTGTATTTGAGTAATTTGCCAAAAAGCTCCAAAAGAGGTATCCAACGGTTTTGTATTTGGAGTTTGCAATTTGGGCAACTTGGTAAATGAGGGAGCAAACTTGGCAAAAATGTCAAGCTGTGGACGACTTTGCAAACCCGATCGCGCGAGCAAAGTCACGCGCGCCTGGAGACCTTCTATTTTTATCCTTTGTCAAGTCCAAATGCCAAATCCCTTGGAGATGGTCTATTTTTATCCTTTGCATTTTGTTATGGGAGTTTGCAAATAGCAACAAATGCCAAGTCAATTTGCCAAAATCTTTAGAGATGCTCTTAAATTTGCCTTATAGCATTTGCACCAAATGACTCTGGCCTTGATTAGTTCCCAAAAATTTTCAAGATTCCTCGTCACATCTAATCTTGCGGCACATGCATAAAGTATTAAATATAGATAAAAAAAAGCTAATTGCACAGTTTATCTGTAATTTATGAAACGAATTTTTTGAACCTAGTTAGTCTATAATTAAATAATAATTGCTAAATAAAGCCGAAAATGCTACAGTAGCGAAACTCGCGAGTCACAAGGATGTTTATAAGGCATTGTTTAGTTTCTGTCAAAAAAACTTTTACTCTGTTCTATCAAATCTTTCAACATATACATAGAATATTAAATATAAATAAAAAATTAATTGCACAATTTACTGAGGATTCCTTAGTGTTTTGACTAGTGGTAGTGTTTTTTAAAAATTAAAAACACTAGAAAAACACCAGTATTTAATAGGAACTGGTATATCTGAATAAGCTAAGCTACTAATGACGGTAAAACGACTTGCTCTGATGAATCCAGCACTATGACAGCAAAATGGCAACTGAAGAAACATCGACACCATGTTCTTCCTTCTTAAAGAAACACATAGGGCATGTTTGCGAAAAAACATTGACACGTGTTTTTTGAATTCAAATTTAGATATAATAATACTACCTCCCTCCGTCGAAGTCCACTTTTTCTAAGTTTACTTAAATTTATAAAAAAGAACATCAAGATTTATGATATTAAATTAGTATTGTTAAATACGTTATAAACTATATTTTTATAATATACTTATTTTGTATTATAAATATTTATAATCTTTTCTATATATCCAGTCAAACATAAAAAGTAGATTGAGTATATGGCATAATTAAATTAATGTAAACTTGTTACTGCAAGCATACGCGCTGTTACTTTTGAAAAGAAAATGCATTATCTGAACCTCTAATATCTTTTAGAGACTCAAACTGTACTTTCGCTGTTCAAACCACATAGAAATGTTTGATCATTTCGGCAACTGACTCAAGATCCACATCTGGTCCTAATGTTTCTTTGGATTTCAAAATCTTTTTTACGTTAGCAATAAGTGAAAACACTATTTTGAGTATTTCATTCCCACCCATTGTAATAACTGACATAGTAGGTCCGCATTCAAAAAGGCAATCTTAGGCCAGTCTTAATGGGAGTTTCATGTGAGTTTCATTCACATTAAATAGGTTGCCACATAGGTATTTTTGATGACATTGCAGTGTATTTAAGAA